>NW_026000001.1:1945206-2002429 GCF_001458135.2 Marmota marmota marmota | reverse complement strand
CCTTTTGCGACCAGTGGGACCATACTCAGGGTTGGGGGGGGGGTGGGGAGATGGCATAGCAGAATAGCTTGTGTGTGGGGGGTTCTTTGGAAAGGATGTGTCCTAGGTGTGTGTATTGTGATGCAGAAGGAGTTTGTGGCTGGGGGATGTTGGTTTGTAAGTTTTTCCCTTGTGTCCTATAAATCTAGGCTTGAATCTGATACTCCTTTACATGAGTACCAATTTGTGGATTTATAGGGCCTGAGTATGTGGCTGGGTTGTGTGACAGATTTGTATGTGTGGTATCTAAGCAGCTCCCTGTCCCCAGGAATGCCTTCCCATGGCTTACAGAGCAAATCCTTTCAGATAAATCACTGTGATTCCATTATTTTGTGCTTTTGTGTACTATTATATGAACTTTACTTGCTCTCTGTTCAGCAGAATCCTTCTCCTTTGTGTGCTGGAGTTAGGACTCTTGTCAGTCCTGGAACACTCTAATAGGCTTCCACAGACTGTCCCATCCCCACCCTCCAGTACCCAGGTGCTCTACCACTGAGCTCCTTCCCCAGCCTTTTTTATTTTGAAACAGGGTCTAAGTTGCTGAGACTGGCCTCAAATTTGTGATCCTCCTGGCTCAGCCTCCTGAGCTGGGATTACAGGCAGTCCCCTCCACCCAAGCCTTCCACAGACTTTTAAAAGCAAGGGACCATGTGACTTTCCTCCCTTAGGTCACACTGTTAGTTACATGGTATAAAGTAAATGCATAGAGATCCATTGTGTTTCTGCATGGGGTGGTTGTATCTTAAGTAGAGCTAGCTCTGTACAGTAGAGATTGGTTTTATGGGGAAGGTGTAGCTAATTTTTCAGCCTGATTTTTAGTTACTTAAAAAAAACTTATTCTACTGCCATGTCACGGTGTGGAAGTTATTTTGATTGCTAAAAGAAGCACAAATCAAAATGATTGCAAGATAAAACTTATCTTTAGCTTATGGATAAAATGCAAATGATTTGGAGAATAGTTTATTTCTTGAGTAGACTGTCAGCTTTGAAACCTTAACGCATTTACTTTGTGTTTGAGGCTCTTTCGTTTGAAATGTGAATTAAAACTCTACAGTTTTAGTGGTGGAGTTCGATGGAATGTTGTACAAAGAAAGATTCCTAGTTGGGAAGTAAGAAACTTAATTGGGGAAAACTTTAACAGCTTCTTTTGAATTCTTTCTTCCAATTCTGAATCCCCTCTCCAAAACAAAGCCACCCAAAAACTTTACAAATACATTTTTACTTTAGTTCTTCCTATAATTTCTTCCCATCCCCCATAATTTGATGTTTCCTAGAAGATCAGAAGTGTCAACTGAGAGCACAGGTCCTGCCTGATCAGTATCTAACCCTGTATTTATCTGTTAGTATGATCTGAATTTCACTTTGTCCTAGTCAATGAAGGCACTTTTCACTTCAAAACATCTTGTCTTACTCAAAAGACATGTTCCCAATTTTTAGTCATGCATGTCTTATTTTAAGTGCATTACAGGGTTTGACTATTTTAAAGGCGTGCTATAGAGAGAATCCATCTGTACAGTAAAGACTCACCCGGTTTATTTTTGTAAATCCATGTTAACTTCTAGTGATAGTTTTTTTTTTCCCCCCTTTTTAGACTTTTTGTTTTTTGATTCTCTTGTTCAGAGTCAGTAAGTTAGAGAAGATATATTATCATTTGTGTAGTTAATTGGTAATGAAAGCAGAAACCATTTGTATCCTAGTATTAACCTTCATTATTTCTAAAGTATTCTCACAGAAGGACAAAAAACTCACTGGTGTCCACAGTTATTGATCCTCTAAATTAGGTTTTGCTTCACCATTTTCCTTGCATGGTGTCAAATCATGGAAAGACCACGAAAAAACCAGTTTGGTTTCTTAACTGTTTCTGGCCTCAGGCCACTTGAGTTGGGGCTAGTGAGTGTGTATCTGAGACACTTGAACACCATGCAGTCCTCTAGGGCTGTATATAGAATTTTGACTATAATTTGAGGGGGTAGTTGAAGGACATGGGCATAAGAATCAATACCTCTATTCCAGTCTCTGCTCTATTTACTGTTAATGTAAGACATTTATAGGGCCAAGTCTCAGTTTTTATAAAATGACCAAACATTAGTCTCTGGTCCTTTCCGTCCTAAGTTATATTTCCATCTTTTCACCACCCCATTTTCTCTTAACTATTTCAATCATATTTTGACACCTGTGTAGTTTTACCTCCTTTTTTGGAATGTCATTAAATTGATGAGATACTTTTACAACCAGTTGAGTTTTAGAATTGAGAAACTATCCTTAAGCCCTGTATGGCACCTACTTGCCACTTGCATCTCTTGAGTCTCTGTATATAGCACAGTAAGAAGAAAATAGATAGATCTAGGGAACATTTGCCAGTGACGAACCTCTCAAGTTTTGGAGTAAACCCCAAATTCCAGTTTAAACACAAGGGTTAAACTTGGCCTTAACATAATAGCAATTTGACGTCAGGAAAGCATTTCGTTTTTGAGCTTTAGCCTTCTTGTTTGTGGCGATAATACTTGTCTTGCACGTTAGTGGGGAACAGTATAATACCTGATTCCCATGTTAGGGTGCCTGCATTCTAACTCGTGTCATCTTTATAGGACACCTGGCTGGCAGATCGCTAAGGGCAGAGGGATTGCCTCTTAGGCTTTACATAAAAGTCCCCTTACTAAATGGTCATTCTGCCTTCTACCCTGCACCCTCTGTCCTGTTCTTCAGATGTTCTTTTTGTGTGTGCTTCCCTTGCATCTTGGTCCCCAGTCACGTTCTGCCCAATTTTTCTGAAAGCAGAAGCTCGCGCGCGCCCTCTTGTGTTCCCTGGCCATGGTCAGTATTCCAGCACCACGAACAGTGCCCAGTGGCTCCCACTGAGCTCTTGGAAAATGCTGGTTGAAGTGTGTATTCCATGTCTGCAGAATGGATGAAGTATCTGTTATATCTTAAGGTTTCTGAAGAGTGTTTTTATTTTTAGGGAAGTGCTTGTGTTGTATTGTGTGGAACGGTATGTTTTTAACAAGAGAACCAAGCAGCTCTTGGAAAGATGGAGCTCCCTTCACTGAGAAGGGGGGATTAACCCTTCAGCAAGTGAACTAGTGGAGTCTGGGGCTAGAGCTGCCATGAGAAACCTCTCTTCCCCTTGAAAACAAACAAAAACAACCTTATTAGGCTTCTGGAGGGTTCAGATAAAGCTATTTGCCTCAAAAAAAAAATATTTCTTTGTGGCCTATAATCCCAGCAGCTTGGGAGCCTAAGACTGGAGGATCACAAATTCAAAGCCAGCCTCAGCAAAAGTGAAGCACTAAAGCAACTCAGTGAGACCCTCTCTCTAAATAAAACACAAAATAGGGCTAGAGATGTGGTTTAGTGGTAAGTGCCCCTGAGTTCAATCCCCAGTACAAAAAAAAAAGGTGAACCTTTTCATATACTTTTGGTTTATATTCCCTTATCAGCTAATCTAAAGTCTGTTACTGCATTATTCTCTCTGCTAACATCTATTGGCTTCCCTTAGAACTCTTAACCAGAATTTATAGTTGCATGTTATTTGATTTTTTTTTTTTTTCCTCTTCCCACACAATACCCAGAGCTCCATGAAATCAGGAACCATGTCCCTTATGTTTTAGGGTTTGACTTTTCAATTATGGAGCAAACTGTATTTAAAATTGTTTGCATCAGGTTTGTATTGCTTTCTTACATGATGTTATGATTATGTACTCTTGGCCTAGATGTGTCCTGATTTTTTTCCTAATTATTTTAGTAAGATAGGGATTATAATGGTAGTATTGTATATGTGTTAAAGGACTGTGATGTGGGTAAATGATGTGGTGCACATGACGTGATTGGCACAGTTCTTGGACCAGAGTGAAGTGATCATGTGAAATGGTGGTGGAACAGTCCAGCTAGGAGGTGGTCTCCCTATGCTGTGCCAGAATTATGGAATTAGATCCTTGCCTCTTGAACAGCCATGTGTCAGACATTGAGCTAGGCACTTACCCACATTTCCCAAATACTGTGCATGAGGGTACTGTGATTCTCTCTTGCTCATCTCTTTCTTTTCTTCTCTTTTCCTTTCATTTAACTGCCCATGATAAAGCTCAGACTGTTTTCTGGTTTTTTTTTTTTTTTAATATTTATTTTTTAGTTATCGGCGGACATAACATCTTTGTTTGTATGTGGTGCTGAGGATCGAACCCGGGCCGCACACATGCCAGGCGAGCGCGCTACCGCTTGAGCCACATCCCCAGCCCCTGTTTTCTGTTTGTTTGTTTCATGTATTATGGGTTGTACAGTGTCCTGTCAGAAGAAGTGAATTACTTTGGGCAAGTAACTTGCCTCTCGAGCCTTTCTCTTTGAATCTGAGGTGTTTATGATGACTTAATGTTGAAATGCTTGGTAAGCTGTGAAGTCCTTTTATTAATGTGAATCTCCCCACAGCCTCTGCTCCTCTGAGTTTTAACATCTTAGGACAGCTTCACCTGGCACTGCCCTTCTCCACACATTCAGCAAGTCCACGCTTGCTCCTCTCCTCTGCACACCTTCTGATGTGTTCCCTGGCTCAGTAAATGTTAGCCCTGCAGTCTTCTAGGCTGCAGCCTCGCACTCACCAGAGATTTCTAACTTAGCTTGAACTCCTCACCACCTGTTTCTAGTTTGTTACCAAGTTTTGTCATCCTTTTATCTTAAACACCAGAGGTTATCTCTCTTCCCACCCACTACTACTATTACATTTCATTTCCTGTCTTTAATCTTGGTATTCCACCAGAGGAATCAATCTTTTTTAGGGCACAGTTGAGAAGGTTTTCCAACCTCTTGTCTGATAACCAGGAAAAATTACCTGCTTGACAGTGTGTGAGAATCAAATGATAGAATGAATGTAGGAAACACTAAGTGCTTGTAGCTGTTATCATAAAAGCTGGACTTGAAGTAAGAAAAATTAATCTGCTTTACCAGATATACAACAAACTGTAACAAAATCTGTAGTCCTCTGAATGTTGATATGTGAGTATAGTTTGGTGTGGTTTTTAATATGCACACTGTTGACAGAAATCACATTCCTTCTCAGGAGCTGTAGGAATAGCAAAACTGATGCTCAGTTCTCTATCAAAATTAGCACTGCCTGTTCTTTTTCATTCTCTTGAAAATTTGTTCTTTTTTAAATGTGAGTGAGCTGGTATATTTTTCCCCCTTGTGGGAGCTTTAGTTAGATGGGGAATGGAAAGGAAATGTCTAGTGCATCTGGCCCTCTTTGCTTTTGCCTTAATAGTTGGAAAGAGGAGGCAGTTGGAGACCTTTATTAGCAACTTCTGCTCATTCGGTCTGTGTGCCAAATCCAGGAGGATTCATTTTACCAAGGAGGTGACTGTAAGGTTAAATGACTTGTGCTTGGTCACACTGCTCGAAAGTACTAGATGAGGGGCTGGGGTTGTGGCTCAGTGGTAGAGCACTTGCCTGGCATGTGGGAAGCAATGGGTTCAATTTTCAGCACCACATATAAATAAATAAAATAAAGGTCCATTGACAACTGAAAATATTTAAGAAAAGAAAGTACTAGATGAGACAAGAGAGGGACCCAGGTGCTTTCACTCCAGAGCCACAGCCAAAGCCACCATGGCCTCCCTCTGGCTCAGTGCACCACCTGGCAGACTCAGTCATCCCTTGAAATCCAGCCCAGAAATCACCTTTCAAGTTCCCCTCACCCTTTGCTCAGTAGAAATTACCTGTTCTTTAAGGAACTGTGGGCTGTTGAGGCTGTACTTACAGACATTTGGCACCAGATGGCATCTGTTTCTAGAAGAGTGAGGAGCTGTTGGGTCTCAGAGGAAAGGGTAACAAAGAAGCATCTTGGATTTTATTTATACTTAGTACTAGGTAAGCAGTGGGTCAGTAGGAAAGATGGGGAAGCAGGTGTTCTTGTTGTTCTCTGTGGGGGTTTTGTTGTTTTTGTTGAATTTTCTTCCAACCACATAACCTTTATTTTAAAAATACCTACTGATACTATTGTAGACATGAATTCTTTCTTATGTAAAATCCCTCTGGACATGGACACGTGAGAAGTTGTGAAGCAATCTTTTCTGTAATAAGGCAGTTAGGAATTTATTACATGTCGGATTAGATCAGTAAGCAGATGCACATGTCTAATTATAAACTTACCAGTCAGTGGATGTTTTGCTATTTAAAATGTTTTACTAAATGAAAAATTCTAGCTAAGTAGCTGTTATTATAATTCTATATATAAATAGAAAAATGTTCAATCATAAAGCTTCTAAGGAAGATCTTGGTTATCTGGCTTAGCACAGTACATGAGTGATGAGATGTGCAATTGGGAAGCTAGCTTTATTTTCAGAATCCATATAAGCCTGTAGCTGTGTTTTATCTCTGCAGCTGAATGGGAAAAAAATAACTTTCAAAGTAGTTTTAAATGCCCTTTGTGTGTGTATATGTGTTAGAATTTTATGTTTCTGGTATCTGATAATGGTAAAGCATTTCTACTTTGGTTTACTTTTTCATGATCTCTATTAGTTAACTGTGGCTGCTATAACAAATTGCTGCATACCTGGTGGCTACAAACAACAGAAATGTATTCTCCCACGGTTCTGGAGGCCCTGAATTCAGCATCAGTTTCTTTTTCTTTTTTTTAAATATTTTTAAAATATTTTTGTAGTTGTAGATGGACACAATATCTTTATTTTTATTTGTTTATTTTTATGTGGTGCTGGGGACCGAACCCAGGGCCTCACTCCTGTAAGGAAAGCGTTCTACCACTGAGTTCAACCCCAGCCCCTCAGTATCATTTTTACAGGACCCAAATCAGTGTGTGATGGGGCTGTGCTCTAGAAGAGAATCTGCTCTTGGCTCCTCCAGTGTCTGGTGGCAGTAGTATTCCTTTCCCCATAGCCACATCACTCCAGTGTCTGCCTCTCCTTTACAAAGAAAGACATTTATGATGGTGTTAAGGGTGCACTTGCACGATCCAGGATAATCTCCATAACAAAATCTTTAATGACATCTTGAAAGACCCCTTTCCTTACATGGCAGTATTCACAGGTTCCAGAGGTTGGGATCTGATCAATTTTGGGGTCATTTTCAGCCTACTCCAATCTCCTTTAGAGTAACAGTTAGATCAATTTGCCATGCTCAGTGGTTTAAAAAATTTAGTGATGGCATCTCTAACCATCATTTAATCCTGAGAAGGGCCCCTTTCCCTTGGTGGACCCGATGAGGGCATTGCCACCTGAGGCTGCTTGGGGAAGCTGTTGGATTGGCCAAAGCGAAGTGCATCTGAGCTTCACCCTGCAAAAGCTAGAGAAGGAAACAGGAATGACAACCTAATAATAACATGACACTTGTCATCATTTCACAAATATGGAGAGACCTACTCTTAGGGGTGTCAGGTGCCATGGCTGAAATGGCAGCTCCAGTGTTGCAGTGACAGCTCTGATGTAGGTGGAGGCATAATTGTGAGTCTAGAGAAACACAGATCTCTTTTCCCACCACTAGCAATAGTTAAACTGCTCTGACAGGTTAAGTGTCTAGCTTCTCAAGTGAGATTTCTAACAACTCTTTGTAGGAGCAGATTTTAAGTTTGCAGGCATGGGGCTGGGGTTGTGGTTCAGTGGTAGGGCATTTGCCTTGCATGTGTGAGGCACTGGGTTCAATCCTCAGCACCACATTAAATAAATAAACAGATAGATAGACGCGTCTACAACTAAAAAAAAAACTATTAAGTTTGCAGGCATGAACATGGATTCATGGTAGTTTTCTAACAGATTGGTAACTGAACAACTGTATGTGAGTGGTATGTTGGGATATTTTTCAGAACTCTCTCTGATGCAGGGCTTCTTTTTTTAAATATTTTTAATATTTATTTTTTAGCTGTAGTTGGACACAATGCCTTCGTTTTATTTATTTTTATGTGGTGCTGAGGATCGAATCCAGGGCCTCCAATGTGTTAGGCGCTCTACTGCTGAGTCATAACTGCAGCCCTGCAGGGCTTCTTATATTGACCTAATCACTAGAATTATTACTTTAAGGTTCTGTAAAACATTGGATATATGGTGATTGCAGATGGACTTGGAATAGTGGTTCATAGAGACTAATTTGGAATTCTTTGTAGAATTCTTTTGTACTTGTAGTTTTGGAGGAAAGATCCAGTGACTAACTGGATATGCAACAGTTAAGTTTGAAACTTGAAAGAGGGTGTGATGTAGCCCAGTGTGGTGGTGCACATCTGTCATTCCCAGTGACTTGGGAGGCTGAAGCAGGAGGATTGCAAATTTGAGGCCAGTGTCAGCAACTTAGGCCCTGATCAACTTGAGAGACCCTGTCTCAAAATAAAAAAATAAAAAGGGCTGGAGATGTGGCTCAATGGTTAATTGCCCCTGGGTTCAATCCCCAGTACTGAAAAAAAAGGAAGGTGTGATGTGAATGGTCCTATGGTTTGGCAGGCCTGGGTGCTAGGTGTGAGTGCTAGGAAAGTATACCTTAGCTAGTTCAACTCCAGTGGGAAGGTAGGTGTTACCAAATAAGAGCACAAGAAGCGAGTACAGTAGTGGTAAGCATGGGAGAAATGTGACAAGGATGTCTGGGGTTGGGGTAGTGGGGCTGGGCGGGGGCTGGAGGGCAGGCTGGCAGCATCCCACAGGCAAAGGTCCGGTGCAGGAGGCAGCCAGCCTGCCTTACTTCTTTAAAAAAAAAAAAAAAAATTTTTTTTTTTTTAGTTATAGATGGACAAATACTTTTGTTTATTTTTATGTGGTGCTGAGGATCGAACCCAGGGCGCCGCACTACACAAGCGCTGTACTGCTGAGCCACAACCTCAGCCCCCTGCCTTCTTGCTTCCATATATATATTTATATATATATACACACACACACAAACATGCATGTACATTATTACAAATGTGATGTGTGTTCGTTTCGAAAAGTTGAACATGTTCCAGATAAAAATGACTTGTAATCATTCTCCAGGGATAACACTGTTAACTCTTGGGTGTGTGGAATTGTTTTATATCAGATTATAGCTGAATCACTTGAAAAATGTTTTGTTTGCTTTTCTGAATAAAAATTTCCAAAAAATACTCTTAACAGGCTAAAGCCTGCTTTTTAAAAATGTGTGTTAACTTTTCTGTTTCAACCACTTGGGGTTTGTTTCCCTGCCTCTGAATACTACTAAGATAAACTGTCTTCAGACAAATTCAGCATGTTAAACTGCTTAGAGATTTCTTGGTAATGTCACAGGAACTATGTTAAAATTTTTATAGTCCTTCAGAATCAGTTTTTTTTATTTTTATGATAGGTTTTTAAAAGTCCTGATTTGTGTAAGGATGTTAAGCAAAATATCTCCTGTCTCCTGTCTATAAGTGAAGAAAGGATTGGAACCAAGGTTCTCAAATTGGAGACGAGCTAATTCAAAAATTACTAAACAACGTATAGTTCAGTAAAGGGACTGTTGAGGGCCTGTCACTGCCTGCCATAATGCAGGCACTTGATGGGAACCAGGCACATTTCCTAGCACATTGCTTTCTGGTTAAGTATCAGCGCTTTGAGGTTTTGTTTTGCTTTCTAATTATAAATAAATATATTCACTGTAGACATTTGAGGTAGAAACTCTGTGTAGGGGATGGTGGTATTGGGGATAGAACTCAGGGCCTTTCACACATTGAAAAGTGCTCCACCACTGAGCCACATCCCCCCAAAATGGCTATTGGTGTTACCATTGGTAGTGATCCGTGCTGTACCCTGGTAGTGAGGAGTGGGGTACTTTTGCCTTAGGGGCATTATGGTGTGTGGACAAATTAGCTTTCTCTTTAATTCTTTGCATACAATTCTTTTTTTTAATATTTATTTTTTAGTTTTAGGTGGACACAATATCTTTATTTTTATATAGTGTTGAGGATGGAACCCATGCCAGGCGAGCGCACTACCGCTTGAGCCACATCCCCAGCCTGCATACGATTCTCAATTTTAGCAGCTTGCTTGCTTTTTCTTTGCAGTGCTAGGATGGAATCCAGGGCCTTGCAGATGGTAGCTAGGCAAGCAAGTGCTCTGCCACTAAGCCACATCCCTAACTTTTTAAATGTTTCGTGTTGTTCCTAAATTGTCCCCCTTTTATTTTTATTTGTTAGTAGAGCCTTAAAAATGTACTTCGTCCCTTTCTTGTTGATCCAGTAGAACCATGGAGGGTGCATCTGTCCTTTTGACATTAATGCAGTCATCCTTTCAGGGATGGTGCTCACCATCTTGGAGCATAGTCACAGTTGCATTTCCTTAGCTGGAACCCAGGGCCTCATGCATGCTTGGCAAGCACTCCACTGCTAAGCTACCCCAGCCCTGGTTGTGCCATTTTGTGAAGCTTACAAAAATAGAGGGAATTCTACCCCACTCTCACAATCAGATGGTCCATATCATTCCAATTCAGAGAATTAACTGTTAATTAAAAAACAAAACAAAACTTTGAAAGCAAGATGTTCTCTAATTAACCAGTTCCCATCATCTATCCTCCCCTATGCTGAGTTAATTTACATATGTCTTTTCTGGCATGTGAAACTGCTTAATAATAACTACTACTACTACTACTACTACTATTATTTGCTATTCTTCTTTCCCTATGCCATCTATTTCTTAGCAAAAGTTCCTCTGTCTTCCTCAGCACATGTGTTAAGCTGTCACATCCAGTTTAGAAGTTCTCCATCATTTCTGAGCAGTGGCCCATCATGTCCAGTTTAGAGAAAGAGATACTTGCCTTCTGGGAATAAGCCTGCTTGGACACCTTCCTTGGTTTGGTCCCTCTCCTTCCTCGCTAGTTGCATCTTTCCACTGTCCTGTGCTTTCTCTTAGTCTTGACCTCATCAGCAGGCCCCCTCGGTTGTTGGGTTTCTTTTATGTACATTCACGCCTGGGTGATTTTGTCTGATCCAATGGCTTAGAACACCATCAACAAACACTCACTCTCTAGATATCTCTCTTTAACCTTGACCTGTACTCCAGGACCTTGTGTCCAGCTACCTGTGCTACTGGTGTTTCTAATGGGCATCTCAAAAAACAAGAGCCAAACTCCTGCACCCAAACCCTTGACAAAACCCAGTCTTCCTGTAGTCTTTGTCATCACCTGAGTATTAATCCAGTCTTCCATTTGGAGGCACATTTGAGTCCTGTTTGTCTCACCTCCACATTTAGTCTGTCATTAAGTGTCAACTGTCAGTAAATTTTTGAAAAAAGACTCCCACCTCTTCTTTCCACCTCCGCTGCTGCAGGCCGCTAGTTCTCTGCTTGGTTTCAGTGATCTCTCTGCTGGTCTCCCTGCTTTCTCTTGTTCCTAGAGATTCTTAAAACTATTTTTTTAAAGTATTCATTTGTGGCCCGTCACATAGCAAGCTGCCAGCATGGTCCTTTAAAAGACTGACTTGGATCCTCTGCTTTCCATGCCACTGGGAGTAAATGCCTCCGTTTCAGTGACTTCAGAAACCCTATGTTTCATGTTCGTTCTTCTAGAAGCCTCTGTGTGCTCTGTGCCTATGCCCCCTCTAATCTGCTCCAGCCACCCAGCCTTTGTGCTGTTCCTCAGACTGGCATTTCGGCCTCCAGGCTTCACGCTTCCCCGCCCCCCCTTGCTGCACATTTTCCCAGGTGTCTGTCAGCTTCCCTCAGCTCTCCACCATCACCCCTGCCACCACAAACTGCTCTGTTTTCCCCAAGGTGCTGACATTTACTTGTTAACTAAATTTATTGATGTTATTTATTAAGTTACTTATTTGTTATTTCCTAGTACTTTGTTCACTAACCTACATAAGCACAGATGAGGGCAGAAACCTTGTTTTGTTCTTTGTTGAGTCTTCAGTGCCCCCAGCAGTATCTGGATATAGAAGTCTTAATAATTTTCCTGACATTTTTACATTGGGAAATTAGAATTGAGAAAGATTATAGTTCTGCACTTAAGGAGTGGCCATTACTTCTTTCTTAAATTTCTTTCTTCTGCCAGTTTTGGGATAAAATTGAAGTGATTTTTAGTTCTAAATATAGTCAGTGGTTAATCAGTTCAGATATTGTCAACCAAATCAAACCAGGGGGCATTTCCATGTGAGCCCTCTTTGTTCCATGGCAGAGAAACTACATTGGTATATGTTGGGAGAGGCCTCCAGGCTTTCTGTCTTTAACAGAAAGACAGTGTCTTTAACTCCTGGTTGCCCTTAGTGTCTATAACTTTCAACCGGGGCTTGCTTTTGCGGTCCTAGAGGAAAGATCATGTCATAAGAACAGAGTCTAATATTGTTTGTTGCCAGAACAAACAATATTCTGATAATTAGTAGAGCTAAAAGTTTATGGATAGCCCCCGAGATGACTGATAGCTTTATTAGAACTGCTTTACTGATCACTGTTCTGTGGCTATGTGGAAAGGACAGGCATCTCTGCTAGGCCATATGTAGGTACGTGCAGTGTGCCTCAACTGTGATTGACAGAAGAGCCTATCACATTATGGGACCTTCAGTTCAAACAGTAATTGACCACAATGTAATTGAGACCCAAGTCCCAGTTGTTAACAATTTGGATCATTTACCCACATTTAGTCAGAGTGATATTATAAAATGGCATGGGTCTCAGTCTGTTCTATAAACTGGGTGAAATGTGTATTGCTGAAATTATATAATTTCCTCAGTAAAATTTATTCCATAATTTGTATTTAAATCTGCCATCTGCTCTTTGCCCTGATAGATGATAAAATAGTGTAAACATAATTCTCAACACTGCTGTACCTGGAGGTCATCCCCAGGTGGGCCTCATTCCCAGATTCTGCTTTGTACCTGCTGAGTGGGAATCTTGGTTGAAACATAAGGATTCTCCATAGAGAGATGGCTTGCTATCTTTTGTGTCTCTTTAATTCTATCTGGAGTTTCCCTCTTCTGCTCCATGCAGATAGCCTTTAGGTCTTATAATTGAGGAAAATTAGAGTCTTAAACACACATTCTTCAGTCATACAAATCATGTGTTATATGAGGTGTTCTGGGGATAGAGTCCCTAAATGACAAAAAGTACTTTAGCTTCTCCTCCTCGCCCTTTTTTCCTGGAGATGTATAACTAGGGACTGAGCCAGAATCAGAGTGGCAGAGGGTAGGGAGGTTGCTGGTGGTGGCTGTGAGTCCTACCATGTCTACACCTGTGCAGGATCTTCTTTTGCTGTCCCTAGCACCATAGGCATCTTGAAATAGAAGGAGATTTGAAGAGGTCAGGCAGTAACTTTAATTACAGTTTAAAAAAAAAAAAAAACCAGATAATACAGTTTTTTTGTGTGACCTGGTTTAGAGCACAGCCTCATTTATTCTTTCATCAGTTGAGTGCCTCTGATCTACTCTACATTATGCTAGATACTGGGGTCAGAGATAAGAAAAAATGGATTGTTGACCTCAGGAACTCTCAAGTCAATTAAGGAAGCAGATGGTTAGTTACAGTGACCTAAAGCCTTTCACTTGTTTTGTATTAGGGATATGCAAATACATTTGGCAGTGAGGGTCAAGGCAGACTTTGTAGAGGTCCTAAACACTGAATTGGGGCAGAACTAAATTAGCCAGACACAAGGACATGGGTGATAGTAGCCTAGGCAGAGAGAGGAGAAAGGTGAGAGAGGGCCATGGTGCATTACTTTATTTTTCAACCTTACTGTGTGTAGATGCTTCAGAAGTACACTGCTATCCAGGGCAGTGTGATACAAAACTGTAATCCCAGCTGGGAGTGCTTGAAAGTCATTTGTTAAGGGGCTGGGAGTGTAGCTTTAGCACGTGGAAGGCTATGGGTTTAATCCCAGCGCTTAAAAAAAAAAAAAGTCCATTTTTTATACTTAAAAAAAAAAAGTCCATTATTTATACTTTCTATATGTTTTGTAAATCAAACTTCCTATATGACTTTGTTGGTACAATCAAGCAATGCTTGGGTAAAAGCACTTAGGTTCTACTCACGTTTCCACTGCAGGCAGATTGGAATGGGCCCTGGTTTCATCTGTAAGTTGGCATCGTGCTAGTGATCACAAAGTCCTTTTAGCTACAAAGTTGTATATTCTTGTGCTTTCTTATCTTTGGGCCTTTTAAATGTGATTAAGACTAAAGCATAATTCCATAATGAAGTGATAGAATGGGCATCATTTTTTTATTCCATGTGATAGAATGATAGAATAGTGATAGAATGGGCATCATTTTTTATACCATTAGCAACAATGGTAGTCCATTTACCACGGTGGACAGAAGTTCACCTAGGTGCCTTTTCCTAAACTGTCCTTCAGACAAGCACATGATTTCTTTATAGTTTACCCAGCTCATAGAGTATCACCAAAACCTGTAATTTGAGTGCATTGTAGAGCTATTCCTACATGTCAGCAAAATAAAGAACAAAGATGCTTCTTATTGTTTAACTGAAAGGTGAATACTTATTGAGCACCTAGTGTTTGCCAGTCACTCTTTTTTTTTTTTTTAAGAGAGAGAGAGAATTTTTAATATTTATTTTTTAGTTTTCTGTGGACACAACATCGTTATTTTATTTTTATGTGGTGCTGAGGATCGAACCCAGCACGAACCCAGCACCCCGCGCATGCCAGGCGAGCATGTTACCACTTGAGCCACATCCCCAGCCCTGCCTGTCACTCTTTTAAGCACAAGAAATGAACAAGTCAGAAAGATCCCTCCTGTCTTGTGTAGTTTATATTATGACTAGAGCCTGGGGGCAATATAGTACTGAACGTGACATGGTGTGGTTCGGGAAGCTAAAGACTATTTTGTCTTTCAGAATGCAGACATTATTACTAAATTAATTTCAATCTTATGTGTCTTTCTTGGGGTGGGTTTAGCATACTTTTTCATGTATTTATCTCCCCATATTGTTTTGTTTTTCATGTTTTGTTTCTGTTAGGAGAGAACACTGAAATTATTCTCTAAGCTATTTGAAGAGAGTGACTAAATGCACCTGGGCCAGGCTGTCTGTGGGTATGAAGTGGTTGGGAGAATCCAAGAACATGGTGATGAATGGCAGGAGAAATGGAGGCAAGTTGTCTAATGACCATCAGCAGCATCAGTCAAAATTACAGCACACGGGCAAGGACACCTTGAAGACTGGCAAAAACGCAGTTGAGCGGAGATCAAGCAGATGTATGTATACAAACATTATTACTGTTTTGCTCATGATTCTTTCCAGTTTGTAATGTGTACTGTTTTCTTTTGTTATAAAAACAACTTTGTAGGGCTAGAGTATGGATTGCCCAGTATGCACAAGGCCCTGGGTTACCAGGATACGTTTTTGTTTTTGTCAGTGGGTCTTTATTTTACTTACTTATAAGTGGTGCTAAGAATTGAACCCAATGCCTCACACATGCTAGGCAAGCACTCTACCACTGAGCCACAACCCAGCCCATCATTATAGTTTTTTTTATTCTTAAGGGTTTTAGCAGTTTTTATTCTTATTGAACAATATGTAAAATGTAAGTTTAATGCTCTATGTAATCTTTTGTTTTTTTGTTTTGATGGTGCTGGGGATTGAACCCAGGGCCTTGTGCATGCAAGACAAACACTCTACCAACTGAGCTACATCCCCAGCCCTCTCTATGTAATCTTAATCATGTTTTTCTATCCATACTTTTGATCTGTTCTTTTCTTTTCGGTACCAGGGATTGAACCCAGGGACAACTGACCATTGAGCCACANTTTTTTGGTGGTGGTGGTGCTGGGGATTGAACTCAGGGCCTTATGCATGCAAGGCAAGCACTCTACCAACTAAGCTATATCCCCAGCCCATTCCCAGCCCTTTTAATTTTTTAATTTTGAAACAGGGTCTCTCTAAGTTGCAGAGGCTGGCTTTGAGTTTGCAATCCTCCCACCTCAGCCTCCTAAGTTGCTTGGATTACATGTGTGCACCAGATGCCCAGCAATTGATTTGTTCTATAAAAATTTTTGAAATACTAAATTTCTTTTCTTTTTTTTTTTAAAGAGAGAGAGAATTTCAATATTTATTTTTCAGTTTTCAGCAGACACAACATCTTTGTTTGTATGTGGTGCTGAGGATCGAACCCGGGCCTCACGCATGCCAGGCGAGCGCGCTACCGCTTGAGCCACATCCCTAGCCCACTAAATTTCTTGTAACTTTTAAGATATATATTTTTTACGTTCAGTACAAGTGTAAAGATGTACTTTTTGCATAACTTCCATAAATGTTTCAAAAGAATCAAACGAAAACTAAAGTTAAATCTAATTTACATGATGCATAGAATGGAGAACAAATAGAACTACCTTCTTAGTAGCTCACAGGTCACAGCTCCTTGGTTTATAAGGGGTGAACTGTGAGTGATGGTGGCGTATGTTTTAATGTTTATTTTTTAGCTTTTAGGTGGACACAATATCTTACCCAGTGCCTCGTACATGCTGGGCGAGCACTCTACCACTGAGCCACAACCCCAGCCCCAAGAACAACTTTTTAGTTTTTTGTTTTTTTTTTTAATATTTATTCTTTAGGTGTAGATGGACACAATGCCTTTATTTTTATGTGGTGCTGAGGATTGAACCCGGGTCCTGCGAGTGCTCTACTGCTGAGCCACAATCGCAGACCCTAGTTTTGCTTTTCTTAACATCAATCTAGCCACTATTGAATATTCTCAATTCGAGTTGTTCTTGGCCAATTCTCTGTAGTTTGGATTAGCTTAGGGTTTTCTGTAGCGTCAGATCAAGTCAGTGTTTCCTAGAAAACCAGGTATGATTCCTGCTTGGGTAAGAGTAGGAGAAAGTCCAAGGCTTTATGGGCTATCTTCTGGATGGACACCAGCTCACCACTGAGGCTGCTGTCAGCATAAACCTTGATCCTGTCTCACCCCTTAGCATTTAATGGGAACCTCAAAGCTTGAGAAATGTAGTGAGTTACCTTATCATTGGGATTGGTTGTGGTCAGTAAAACAGGCATTTCTGAAGTGATTTCACAAATTACTGTTGGCTGCTTTTTGTGGATCATAGTGCAAAAATGTTTTTAATTGTCATAGATAAACAAGAATTTAGGAAATGATCATTATGGCTTGTACTTTGCCAAGAGTAGATGGAGGTGGGAAAACTCAAAAGTGTGGAGATGGCAGTGTCACATTGAATGTTATTGGGCAAGAATGGTACAAAAAGAGACAGGGAAAGAAACAGGAGAACACAAAGTAGTGCTGCATCTTGGATAAAATGTAGCAACTTTACCTAACATCACACCCCAAAAAGGCCTGCAACAAAAGCTGTCAAAATCGAGGGGGTAGAAATGGTCAACTCAATAATAATTTGGATATTCGAATACTCCACTTTCAGTAATTGATGGAACAAGTAGGCAGAAGATCAGCAAGGAAAGAGTGGACTTAAACATAACACTGTAAAACAACTAGACCTATCTGACATCTAAGGAACATTTCACTCAAGAATGGGAGAATATGCATTATTCTTCAGTATGCATGAAATATTTTCCATGAAGTATTCTCCAGGACCCATCATGTGCTAAGCCATGTATGAGTTTTAGGAACTTGAAAGGATTGAAATCATAAAAGGTATGTTCTCTGACCAATGTATAGTAAAATTCGAAATTCATATACAAAAGAAATTTGGGAGGGCCGGGGTTGTGGCTCAGTGGTACCGGCACTTGCCTAGCATATGTGAGGCACTGGGTTCGATCCCCGGAACCACATAAAAATAAAAAATAAAGGTATTAAGTCCATCTACAACTAGAAAAAAAGAAACTTGGGAGACTTTACTATACCTGAAAATTAAACACCACACTCCTAAATAACCAGTAAATCAAGGAAGAAATCAAAAAGGAAACACTACGAGATGAATGAACATGAAGATACACGTACCAAAACTTATGGAATGCAGATAAAGCAGCAGCTTAAAAGGAAATTTATGGTCATTGTAAATGCCCATATTGCGAAAGAAGATCTCAAATCAGTTACCTAGCCTTCTACCTTAGAACACCAGAAAAAGAAGAATGAACTAAATCTGAAGCAAATAGCAGGAAAAAAATAATGAAGCTTAAAGTGGAAATTAACAAAACAAGAACAGAAAAAAAAAGAGAAAACCAGCAAAACCAAAAGTTGATTTTTGAAAAGATCAACAAGACTAGCAAACCTTAAGCAAAACCAAGAGAAAAAGAAAAAACTCAAAAGTACTAAGATCTAGAATGAAATAGGAAACATTACCATTACTGCTCTACAGAAATAGAAGAGATGTTATAACAATACCATGAGCAAGCACTTGTGTACCAACAAATCAGGTAAGTTTAATAAAATGGACAGATTCCTAGAAGCAGACAGCTTAAAGTGATTCAAGAAAAAATAAAACTTGTGGAAAAAAAAAAAAAAAACTAAGTAAAGAGAGAGGAAGTTGAGTTAAAAAAGAAGAAAAAGAAAACCCCCCCCTCACAAAATTTCAGGCTCAGATGGCTTCCTTGTGAATTCTCTAAGATGTCTAAAGAATTAGTACCAATTTTTTATAAACTCTTCCAAAAAATAGAAGGCAAAGAAATACTTGATAACTTGTTTTATTACCCTGCCACCAAAATCAGACAGCATCAGAAAACTATAGATCAATATCTCCTTTGAATATTGACAAAAGAATCCTGAATAAAATACTAGCAAGTTTGGGCTGGGGCTGTGG
The DNA here is from genome assembly GCF_001458135.2 of Marmota marmota marmota. NCBI lineage: Eukaryota > Metazoa > Chordata > Mammalia > Rodentia > Sciuridae > Marmota > Marmota marmota. The sequence continues at coordinate 1,983,768 of NW_026000001.1, read as the reverse complement.
CTCAGCGGTAGCGCACTTGCCTGGCATGTGTAAAGCTCTGAGTTGGATTCTCAGCACCACGTATGGTCTATCAACAACTTTAAAAAATATATATATATTAGCAAACTAAAGCCAGAAGCTTATAAAAAGGAGTCTGCAGCATGGCTTTTGGGGTTTATCCCTAGAATGTAGGGTTGTTTTAAAATCTGAAAATCAATGTAATGAACCAAATCAGTAGAATGAAGGACAAAACATGACGAGGTTATTTCAATGGCTGCAGGAAAGGCATTTAGCAAAATCCAGCCTGCTGTTAGGTGGGAAGTACTTAGAAAACCAGGAATAGAAAGGAATACCTCGGGCTGGAGATGTGGCTCAAGCGGTAGTGCGCTCGCCTGGCATGCGTGAGGCCCAGATTCGATCCTCAGCACCACATACAAACAGAGATGTTGTGTCCACTGAAAACTAAAAAATAAATATTAAAATTCTCTTTCTGTCTCTCTCTCTCAAAAAAAAAAAAGAAAAAAAGGAATACCTCAAGCTGATGGAGGACAGCTGTGCGAAACCATAGCTCACAGCTAGGGTTATGTTTAATGGTGAAAGCCTAGATATTTTCCCACTAAGATCCAGGAGCAAAACAAGGGTGTCAACTCTCACCACTTCCACTTAACATTGTACTAGAGGCTCCAGCCAGAGAGTTAGTCAAGAAAATGAACTAAAAGCCATCTAGATTGGACAGGAAGAAGTAAAACCATCTATTTTGCTGATGACATGATAGCATAATATAGAAAACCTGAGGGCTGGGGATGTGGCTCAAGCGGTAGCGCGCTCGCCTGGCATGCGTGCAGCCCGGGTTCGGTCCTCAGCACCACATACAAACAAAGATGTTGTGTCCACTGAGAACTAAATAATAAATATTAAAAATAAATTCTCTCTCTCTCCCTCTCCTCTCCTCTCTTCTCTTTAAAAAAAAAAAAAGAAAGAAAGAAAATCTCATGATAATAAATTTTAGAAATATGTAAAACTTGGGCTGGGGCTGTAGTTCAGTGACAGAGTGCTTGCCTAGCACGTGTGAGGTACTGGGTTTGATTCTTAGCACTGCATAAAAATAAATAAAAATAAATGCATGCTGTTCATCTACAACTAAAAAAAATTTTTTTTAAAGAAAAACATGTCAAACTTACTTCTGAATACTACAAACTATTGCTGAAAGAAATTAAAGAAGAGCTAAATAAATGGAAAGGTTTATGATTAAAAGACTTAATGTTGTTAAAATGGTAGTACTCCTGAAATGACTTTTATAGATTCAGCAGAGTCTCTGTCAAATCCCAATTGACTTCTTTGCAGAAAATGACAAACTGATCCTAAAATACTTATGGAAATTCAAGGGACCCAGAGTAGCCAAAACAATCTTGAGAAAGAACAAATTTGGAGAACTCATACTTTCCAATTTCAAAATTTAGTACAAAGGCAGTAATCAAAACAGAGATGATATGGCATTGACATGTAGATTGAATGAGAGTCTAATTCTCACATTTTTGGTCAGTTGATGCTTGGCAAGACTGCCAAGAAAAATCAGCACAGTAAGGAAATTTTTTCAGTAAATAATGATGAGAAAATTTAGTATTCATATGTGAAGAATGAAGTTGAAATCCTGTCTCACACAATATGTAAAAATTAACTAAAAATGAATTAATACCTACATGTAAGAGCAAAATCTATGCAGTTCCTAGAAGAAAACAGACATAATTTCTCCTGACTTTGGATTAAGCAGTGGTTTCTAAGATATGACACTAAAGATAAAAAGGAACAAAAAATTTCATCAAAATTGCCAACTTTTGGGCCGGGGTTGTGGCTTAGCAGTAGAGCACTCGCTGCACATGCCAGGCCCTGGGTTCCATCCTTAGCACCAAATTAAATAAAGGTATTGTATCCGACTACAACTAAAAAATAATATTTAAAAAAATTGCCAACTTTTACACTTTTTTTTTAATCTCTATTTTTTAGGTGTAGTTGGACACGTCTTTATTTTATTTATTTTTATGTGGTGCTGAGGATCGAACCCAGGGTCTCACACATGCTAGGCGAGCGCTCTACCACTGAGCTACAACCCCAGCCCTCCTCACACTTATTTTTAATATTTATTTTTTATTTATAGGTGGGCACAATATCTTTATTTTATTATTTATTTTTATGTGGTGCTGAGGATGGAACCCAGTGCCTCACGCATGTTAGCCGAGTGCTCTACCGCTGAGCCCCGAACTTTCACACTTTAAGGGCTATCATTAAGAACATGAAGAGACAGCCATAGCCGGGCACAGTGGCGTGCACCTGTGATCCCAGCATCTTGGGAGGCTAACGCAGGAGGATCAAGAGTTCAGAGCCAGCCCTCAGAAAAAGCTGGGTGCCAAGCAACTCAGACCCTGTCTCTAAATAAAATACAAAATAGGGCTGGGGATTTGGCTCAGGGGTCAAGTCCCCCCAGGTTCAATCCTCAGTACCAAAAATAAATAAATAAAGATAGCCACGGTGTGGAAGGAAGTATTTTCATATTATAGATCTGATAAGGGAATAGTATCCAGAATACGTAAAGAACTCTTTAAAAGTCAACAGTAAAAGACAAAATTCAGTTTTAAAATGGCCAAAGGATCTGAGTAGACAGAAATTTCTCCAGAGATAGTAATGGACTGTAAGCATATGAAAAAATGTTTTAACATCATTAGTCACCAGGGAATGCAAATCAGTGACACATCATATGACTTCAGCTACTAGGATATCTAGAATCAAACAGATGCTATATCCCCAGCCCTCCCATTCTTTTATGTCTTAAATTTGAGAGCCTTGAAATTATACTGTGGTGTCTTCTGGAAATTGTATGTGCTCATTCCATGGAAAGACTGTCAGCGATACATGCATTAAACTCAGCTCTGATAAAACTTCATCTATGTAATTGTGACTTTTCTTCTTTACATTGCTTTACCATAGTTAAATCTAGTTATTACAGCTATATATTTCAGTCTCTTTTTATTCATTCTTTTTATTTATTCTTTTCAAAATTGAAGTCAGTTAAAAACAGACCTGTTGGGGGGGCTGGGGTTGTGGCTCAGCGGTAGAGCGTTTGCCTCACACGTGCGGGGCCCTAGGTTCGATCCTCAGCACCACATAAAAATAAACAAAATAGAGATATTGTGTCCAACTACAACTAAGAAAAAATAAGTATTAAAAAGAAACAGACCTATCAGTCTCTCTCCACTTTCCCCATTTCTGCTACCTAGCTCTCTGATCATATGTAAGCTTCTTAGCCTCTAGGCCTCAGTTGCCTACAAAGTGGGGGTAACAATCACTTAACTGCCTAAAAGCAGGAAGCTGAACTCTGTTAGGATCCTATTGGTGCTTGAGATGCACAGTCTAGCCCTTACCTTAGAACCCGTCTTAAGCGCATTCCATTTCTCTCTTGCCCCAACCCTATCTGCAATGGCACTATGTGCCTTCTCATTAAAATAGTAAATATCCTATCATCCCCTATTTCTCAGCTGCCCTTGGAGGAAAGAGTAAAGTTCCTAAGTTAAAACTTCCCCCAACTACCCAGATACCAGAAACCTGATAGTATAATTAGCTACCCAAAATATTCTTAGTAGCTGGGAACAGTGGCACATACCTTATAATCCCACCTGAGAGGATCACAAGTTCCAGGCCAGGCTGGGCAACTTAACAGACCAATCTCAAAAAAAAAAAAATGTTTTTTAAAGGGCTTAGTGGTAAAGTGTTTGCTTCACATGTGAAAGCCTCTCATTCAGTCCCCAATACCACCCTCCCAAAAAAAGAAGAAGAAGAAAAATATCCTAAATAATTGATTTAGTTTACTGCATTTGGTTTTCTGTTTTATAACTAAGGCTGATTGAAATACGTTGATTTCTGTGTTTGATCACTAGTTTTAATTGGCAGTGAATCTGAAGGTTTTTAGGTAGGTAAAGTAGTTTTCACTTGGAATTACTTTTCTTTCTTTTGCTTTTCGCAGGTAATGGTAATTCTGGATTTGAAGGACAGAGTCGTTATGTACCATCTTCTGGAATGTCCGCCAAGGAACTCTGTGAAAATGATGACCTAGCAACCAGTTTGGTTCTTGATCCCTATTTAGGTTTTCAAACACACAAAATGAATACTAGGTAATTTTAAGTCTTTATCCTGAATGGAACAGATGATGATGCTAAATTCAAGAAAACAGAATGGCTAATTTTACTTTTGTTCAAAATTTCATACATTAAGAATGTTAAATGATACTAAAACAAATTACGTGCTGCAGGACGGTTTTCTGCGCCTGCTGAGGGTCTCATCTGTTTTGGTTCTGTGCTCTTACTTTACCTCCGTCACAAAGCACAGCAGGAGTGGCCTCATGTGTTGCTTCCAGCACTGGTGAGGACTATATTAGCTAGAAGTAAGAGCTCACTGGCACCCTCTAAAGCCTTGAAAATGGATGCTTGCTATTTTCCAACTTAGGTTAAATCAGTTATTTTTCATGATTTTACTGGACTTTAATCCTTTTAAATAAATATAGGGAATTTGCCTCTATATTTAATCTCTGCAATTCAGCTAATCATTATAAATCAAGGAAATATTTGTTTTAAATGATTATATTAGTATGCAGGTAAGAAACCATGTGTCTTTTGAGTGTCAAAATCTAAATATATATTTACATATTTTCATACATAAAATACTTAATACATTCATCTTGAAATTTCTTATCTTTTAACATCTGAGGTCTATAACTCCTTTATTCAGATTCTCTTAAATATTCTCTGTCATTCTCTAAAAATATCCTAGATCATTTCAAAATGGTTTCTGCCACCAAAGAGGCAGCCTTTCCCTTCTACCTCTTGTCCTCTGTGGGAGAGGGTGATGTATCTGGTGGGGTGTGAGCTAGCAGGGGCTTAGGATGGAGAGCCAGTCTGGGCTTGCCCCTCTCATCTCCATTGTACTCCAGTGGCATTTGTTGCCCATGTCTGTGACAGTCCAGGAGGAACTGGAAAGCCGGTAGATGGGCACACACAGTTGACAGGGGGACAGCTGACTGTAGGGAAGCTTGGGGTGTCTTTTTCCCCCCTTTAATTTTATCCTTTGCTGGAATTAAAATAAGACACTGTATGCTCCTCTTATCAATTATATTCTAAATCCAGAAAGAAAGAAATTAAGTAACAAGATGCCTTTGATATTTTCATGTTACTTCCTATAGCCATGTGTTTTTTTCTCACTAAAATAAAGTGAAATGTTGGATGGAATTCAAAGATTATTTAAATAGTTGCTTCCAGGTGACTGGTTGTTTTCTGGAAGATTATCAAGAGTAGATACCCTGATGTCCAATTAAGATCTAGTATACAGGGCTGGAGATATAGCTCAGATGGTAGAGTGCTTGCCTCGCATGCACAAAGCCCTGGGTTCAATCCCCAGCATCACCCAAAAAACAAAAGTACATCAATTTTTAAGTTCATTTTCCTTTTTTTTTTTTTTTTTTTCTTTTTTTTAATTGGATATAAAAGCCCAGTGTTCATTCTCCTCCTAGAAGATCCTGGTGGAATTTGAGTCACCTTTTAGCTCCCACCTTCCACCATTTTTCCTGAGTTAGGGAGTATAAATATGTGAACCACTTTTTGCACAGAAGTAGCCTTCTGGATGTCACTGTGAAGGCCCACAATGTTGGCCTGAAATCTCTTGAGAAAGTTATGTTGACTGCATTCTGTATACTGAGATATGAGAGCATATAAAATATTTTAAAAAATTATCCCATCAAAATAATAACAAAAGTTTTAGTGGCTTATGAGAGAACTCTTCGAGTGCTTTATTCCAGAGGATGAAGGCTTATATCCTGGCTTTTGCAACAGGGGATACTCCACAGAGTTCTCCTAAGCCACTGATGCTTATCATTAGTTCTTATGTGAATCTTGTTAAAATGCAGGTTGACTCAGTAGCTTTGGGGCAGGGCCTGGGATTCTGCATTTCTAATAAACTCCCAGACCTCATTTAGAATAGCTATTAGGTCCTAATTCTGGCCTGTGAGTTTGGTTGTGATGTGATAAATGGATTAAAAGTGCCTCATGTATAGTTTCCAAAGGCTGGCTTAAAACGGTGTAGTCATAAAATGTGAAGTTCAGAGGGGTTGGAGATGTATGTAGCTCAGTAGTAGAGCACTGCTTAGCACATGTGAGGCCCCTGCGTTTGATCTCCAGCAAATAAATAAAATGTGAAGTTTGGGATGACCACACAAATATTAAAATACTGAAGTTAAAGTGCACCCTACTCCCACAGAAATTGAAGCATCTAAAATAAAAACTGGTTAAACAAGCTAAACCCACACACAAAAAAATTTATTCATATTTTAACAACATTTAATCACACTCACTGTTCCTAAAATAGCCTGGTATGGAGCAGCCAGGCCTCCAGATCCTGGGATCAATCGCACAGGTCAGCCTCTGCACTGTGCCAGCCCTGTGGCCGCCATGGTGCATGTGGTGACATCCCTTCCCCTGCCAGGGCTCTCAGGACTGTCCTTTTTGAGCTGACATTTGGGAATATACAGACTTGTGTGTGCATGCGCAATGCTGGGGATCAAGCCAGGCCTCACATGTGAGGCTGGCGTTCTTCTCTGAGCTCTATCTCCAGACCCGCAGAAATTTTATTAATGAATATTGTTTATTTTAGTGAAAGATACAGATTTTAATTTAATCTTGGTGGGTAGACTTAGTTGAAAATAAAAGTATTCTTTTTGGCTATTCATCTTTTGAGCAAGAATATATGAGAATATTGATATAAATCGTTTTCAGAGATATTAAGCTATAGAAAATAAGGAAAATAGATAAATGCTTTCCTGGAGCAGTTCATAAAATACTTCTTAAATTGTTGGCATTTGAAGACTTCTCAATCATTGTGTGCAAAGGAAGTATAACTGGAAGATGTACTAGATCTTGAATTTTAAATTCTCCATGCTATCTATATAGTAATTGTATATGAATGGTGTCTTTGTTTATGTTTATGCATCTATAATTTGACATTTTTTAGTTTCTCTTTTTTATGCCTTTGCCTCTCTTCTACTTCTTTCAGTGTACCTCCAAGAATAGTGTCTTAAAGCAGTATATGGGGCTGGGGCTGCAGCTCAAAAGAGGTTTTGCAGCTTGCCCAGCATGTGTGACCTGAGTGTGATAGCCAGCACCACCAAAAAAAAAAAAAAAAATGTTGCCAGTGGTTGTGACCCAACACTTGGAATCCCAGCTCTTTGAGAGGCTGAGGCAGAAGGATCACAAGTTTGAAGCCAACACAGTTTAGCAAGAACATCTCAAAACGAGAAAAAGAAAAGGCCTGGGTTCCATCCCCTGTCCTGCAAACAAAACACAAATGTTTAATGATTTTAGAATTTCCAAAACTGGCTTTACTTTGAATAATTATGTTTAATTGTAATGTATTCCTATAGTTACCAACAAGTAGGTCATAGTTAGAGCATGAGTACTTATTACACATGAAATACTAATTTGAATTTATTGGGAAATGTTCATTTAATTGACTTGTCAGTTATGAAACTTAAATTCCTTTTTTTTTTTTTTTCCTTTTGGTACTGGGGATTAGACTCAGGGGCACTCGACCACTGAGCACATTCCCCAGCCCTATTTTGTATTTTATTTAGAGACAGGGTCTCACTTGAGTTGCTTAGCACCTAGCGTTTGCTGAGTCTGGCTTTGAACTCGAGATCCTCCTGCCTCAGCCTCCCAAGCTGCTAGGATTACAGGCGTGCACCACCACACCTGGCCAATTAAATTCTTATTTTTAACAAGAGAATAGAATTGTTGATAATACCTCTGATTTTTTTTTAAAGGAGTTTGGGGCAAGATGTTACAAAGAAGGATGGGTGCTTTCACTTGTGTTCCCTTGTTTAGGCAGTATGACCAAGTACAGGGGAGATGGAGGAGGAGACAGCTTTACAAAGCAAGAAAAATTGCCTCAGGGCACTTTTTTCTTTGAAACTTGTCTGGATGTTTTTTGCAATCCAGGTGTTGACTTGCATAGTCCTTACCCTCCCATCACTGTAGCCATCTGGGTTTTATTGTTGTTTATATTTGCATATTCATATCCACTGTTGGATATGAATTTATAATTTACTTTAAATATCACTTCCCAATTAGGTGCTTGAGTAAAATGCAAAATGAAGATTTTTAAACCTTCTAACTTAATCAATGGTAATATTGTATAATATGGGAAGAAAAGAATTTAAACCACCTGGCCTTGTTATCTTGTTGAGCTCATAAGGTTCTGAAATATCACTGTTTTAAGAAGTTTTACTACAACAAATACTGTGCCTGTTTAGAAATTACAGATTGTACAAATAGTTTTTTATTGTTGTTGTTTGTTTTTGCATTTATATAGCGCCTTTCCTTCGAGGAGCTCAAGGCATTTTTCAAAATCTGACAGTTTTCCTCACAACAACCCTGTGAGGTAGGTAGAGTGCACTACAAACAATAATAAGATACCAACTAACACATTCCAGCCTGTGTTTGCTGTTTAATGCTAAGTATTTTCAGATGTTCTAGAACATTTAGCAAACCTTTTTAAATAGTTTGGCCTTAGTTATATATTGTTTTAAAAACCACTTGTACTTCATGACAGGGTAATTTTAGGAGAAACAAATCATTCATCAAAAGATCAGGAGTCACTGCATGGGATTAGCTGAGTTCTGATTGCAGGACTCTGCCAGGTATGTTTTTGGTTCCTGTTTATTTTTTAGGTCAAGAAGAAATGGAGCTGTGGTCCTGTGACTCTTCCTGTTCGTGTCTGCAGACTGGCAATTTGCAGTGAATCTTTCTTCAGAGGGGGAAATGTGTTCACTTTGTTGCCGCATGGTTTTCTTATTTTATATCTTAAATATTTGAGCATTTTTTTTCTCTCTCCTCCTCTCTCCTGCCCTTTCTCCTTCTTTCTGTCCGCCTTTCTTCCCCTGTCCCCTCCAGTCAACTCTTGATTGTACATAATAATGGAAGGGCACAGTAGTACAGCTAATACAAATCTACAACTTTTCTTCATTGCCACAGTGGTCTCTTGGGTTTGGAGACAGAAAAACCAAATAGCAAGAAAGCCTGGAAAGTCAGTCTCTGGAGAGAGTGGGGAACAGGTGTGTGGGAGTGTGAATTCATGTTTTTCCCCCTGCCTTTTTAAATAATAGCTAATTGTAAATAATGTATTTTTAATTTCTTATAACAGCCATTAGTCAGAGGTGTGGAAAGAGAAAAATAAATATGTTTAGTTTATTTAAAGTAGTAGATTGTGTATTATGCAAGGGTGAAGGGGGCATATTGATTTGGAAATGCCAAATAACTCTTTCTCTTACCTCCCCTGCCAACTCCCTCGGACTAAATTGAAAATCCATATTGGCAGCTGTCCCTTCCCTTGTGTTGTCAGGACACAGCCAGAGCTGCTGCTTGCTGGGCTCAGTGGCAAAACAAGTCAAATCCTCCTCTAACGTGCAGTGACACAAGAGGGCTCCCCCAGGCCAAGTGGCAACAGAACAGGAAAGTCCCAGCTGTCCTGTGAATTAACCCCTCATCCTTGGCCAACTACTTAGCTTCACTGGGCCTTATTTTCCTCATTTGTGGAACAAAAGGATTACCCTAGATAATCTGTACTTTTTCCCCCCTAGCTTTAAGTATCAGGGTATTAGAATAGCTTTATGCAATTTATATGGGAATTTAGAGCTATTATGGGTGAGAGAGGGTATTTTTCTGTTTACTAGTAGAAAATAATTTTTTTTTTCTAATGTCCTCAGTGACTATTGCCCTGGGCCCTAATAGCTATAACAGTCCTATTTTGTTAAGTAATTTTCATTTCTTAAAGTATTTGTTATAATGGGATTTGACATGTAGGTTTGTTGGCCAGGTGGTTTTTATATACCCCTACAGGATTATTGAAAACAAGTATGTCTTCCTCTGCCTGCCTGTACCCAAAACCATCTCCTTCCTCCGTTTCCTCTCATTTCATGCCTATAGCAGTGAACTATAACAGTAGGTTTTAATACTTTGGGAACAGCAGATATGCCTTTTAAGTGAATAAGGTTTAAGGTAGCAAGGGATCTTTTATGGGTTTTGATCATGTCTGAGGCAATGCAAATCCAAAAAGCAAACAAAAGTCCTCTTGAGAGAAGTAGAAGGCAGGATATTATTAAATAGTTGATTATTTTCTATTGGTTTTAGCATATAAATTGTTTGGTGTTGTGAACAAAGGATAAACAAAATTAAGCATGCCTGAAACACATTTTTAGATAGAGAAAGGAGTGTGTTTCAGAAATTAGAGAAAACACAAAGCAGGCTGGGCTTGTGGCTTAGTGATAGAGTGCTTGCCTACCATGTGTTAAGCACTGGGTTTGGTCCTCAGCACCACATAAAAAAAAGTTATTGTGTCCATCTATAACTAAAAATATTTTAAAAAAGAAAGAAAACACACAAAACCTATTACAGATTTCCACTATCCTCTCCGGATCTGTTGTTTTTCTATAATGTTCTTACAACCTTTTAGGGTGAGTTTACCCCTGACTTCCTTTGTATAATTATTTTTAAACAGTGTCACCATTGGTCAGTTCCACATCAAACCCATAAAGATAGCTTGGTCATTGGGTGTGGTGGCATCTTCCCGTAATCTCAGCAGCTCAGGAAGTTGAGGCAGAAGGATCACAAACTGCCAACCTGGGCAACTTAGTGAGATCCTGTCTCAAAGAAATAATAAAATGAAAAGGGCTGGGATGTGGTAGAGCTGAGCTGTGTCAGTGGTAGAACCTCCCTGGGTTCAGTCCCAAGACTGAAGGGGAAAAAAAAGAAAAGATGGCTTGCCTCTCTGTTGTTTGTAGTCCTACCACTTAACATAGGGGTAATTTATTGCATTTGCTCAGAGTGATCAATTGCTTTTCTGATTACTGTGCAAAACATAGATTATCTGTTTCCCACCATTTCATGTTTTATGTTGCGTGTAGTGTTGTTATGCCTTAGCCAGCAACCGCTTTGTTTTCACTTATCTGTTCTTGATTTGCAAACCACCCTTTAGTGTAGGGTTTCAGCAAGAATGGTTTAGCTTGGGTTTCTTAGAGCTCTTACTTTAACAAAGTTGATTGTGATAGCTATACAGATAAGTAGTTTAATATGGACACTCGCAGTTCTGCATCTCTTCAGGTAATTTAGTTGTGGCTCTCCATCACCATATTCTGACACCCTAAAGAAACATTATGAATTGTTTAAAGGACTTGTGTTCATCTCTTTTTGAGGATCTGTATACTAATGAAGTGCAACTGGAAAATAAAGGTGCCATCTCCTTCCCTTCTGTAGGATATGTATAAACTCTTAAGGTACTTGTGCTTAAGAGCAGTGAGAGTGCAGAGCTACTGAGACAGAATCTGTAGCTAGGAAGTTTCTAGTGTTGTCAGTATTTATTAACACACCTGAAGTCCTCTAGAAATCCTGTCCTGGAAACAGTATTAGACTTATCCTGGACTTCGTCTCTTCCCTCTTCCTGCTTCTTGTACTTCAGTATTGCTAGCCAGTTAACTGTCAGCTGTTGGAATCCAGCTTTATTAAGACATCTGCTTAGACTTTCTCTTTCTCTGCCTTCCCTTTGATTCCTTCCTGCCTGTAATATTGTGCTTTTTCTTTAGTAAGCTAACTCCACTTTTTTCATTGCTCACACTACTGTCAACTTAAAAACTTTTCCCAAACAAATCTTGTACTTTAGTTAGAATTTTCAAACTTTGAAGGGCTGTGGCAGCACAGTTTCTATCATTATTAACATGCATTTGCATGCCACTGCCTTGCTTAACTATTGGATGCATATTTATATCTTTCATTCCCTTAATTTCCCTTTCAAGAACAGTGGCCAGCCGGGCACACGCCTGTAATCCCAGTGCCTTGGGAGGCTGAGACAGGAGGTTCGCGAGTTCAAAGCCAGCCTCAGCAACTATGAGGCACAAAGCAACTCAGTGAGACCTTGCCTCTAAATACAAAATAGGGCTGGGGATGTAGCTTAGTGGTTAAATGCCCCAGAGTTCAATCCCTGGTACAAAATGAAAAAGAACAGTGGCGGTAGCTGGGCGAGGTGGTGCATGCCTGTAACCCCAGTGACTTGGGAGGATCATGAGATCACAGCCAGCCTCAGCAAATTAGCAAGGCCTTAAGCAACTCAGTAAGACACTGTGTCTAAATAAAATACAAAAAAGGGCTGGGGATGTGGCCCAGTGGTCAAGTGCTCCCGAGTTCAATCCCTGGTACAAAATTAAAAAGAACAGTGGCCACATCCTCTGTCATTTCACGGGCAGCTGTGTATAGAGCACCTAATAATCCTTGGCAAATATTGTGGCTTATAATCTTAATGAAATGCTAATGAATACATTTGTGATGGCTTATCTAGGAAGAAATGTTGCTGAGTGCTTCCTTTGCTTGAAGCAAAGATCTTATCTTTCCAAATCTTATCTCTGTTTTAGCATTTTTAGGCTCATGAGATGCATAGCTTTAAATGTTAAAGTGTGTAGTTCAAATTTTTTTTTTCCTGAGCCAGTAATATTTTTTCTTCTGGGGGGAGTGGGTACCAGGGATTGAACTCAGGGGCACTCATCACTGAGCCACATCCCCAGCCCTGTTTTGTATTTTATTTAGCGACAGGGTCTTACTGAGTTGCTCAGGGCATTGGTAAATTGCTGAGGCTGGCTTTGAACTTACGATCCTCCCATAGCCACTGGGATTACAGGTGTGCACCATCGTGTCCAGCTTATTTTTTCTTAATATATTTTATTTGAATAGCCCTGTGTAATCCTTTTTCTGTTGCATGTTTGTTTTTTTAAATAACCTTTATTTGAGAAAGTTTGCTAAATGAAATTGTTCATGTGAAGAAATTTTGACCCAAAGGTCACGGTGTACAGCTTCAGAATGAGGGGCTCATACAAACTTCAGTCTTCACAGGGACTAGAATTATCTCTGATTTGGCTCGTGCTGAGCAGGAGCATGTCCTGAGGTCCTTAGGGCTGATTACATCTGGAGCTTTTTTTGGTGCCACCACACAGTTCGTACAAGCATGGTGGTTTCCCTGACAGTTATACTTCCTGTGCTTTCCTTCTCCTCTGGATGCAGGGGTCAGTATCATCTGGGGAGGTTAGAAGGTCAGGACTTATTTGAAGACCTGTGGGGATACTTACATTGGGGTTTTTCTGAGTGGGCTTTTCTACGTTTTTGTTTTGGCATGATTTCGTTTGCTTTATCATACTTCTGAAACACATTTCCTTGCACTCTTCCTGTTTGATTCTGCATGTTTTAAAATTTTTCTGTCATTCTAACTTTGAATTAGACATGCTCTATTCTAGATCTTTCATTGATTCCTTCTAGAGTGATGACTAGTATAAACCAGAAGTAGACAGCTTCTGTTGAGTCATGTGGTCACCTCCTAGTTAATGAGATAACTGAATTAAAAATATTAAAACATAGGCTGGGGATACAGCTCAGTTAGTCGAGTACTTGCCTTGCATGCACAAAGCCCTGGGTTCAATCCCCAGCAACACACACACACACATAAATAACTATATGTAAAAACAGGGTTTGAAAGGATAGTAGGATGACAGAATGAACACACATCATTACCTTAGGTATGTATATGATTGCATGCCCAATGTGGTTCTACAACATGTACAATAAGAAAAAAATGAGAAATTATACCCCACCTATGTATGCTATATCAAAGTACATAAATGCATTCTGCTGTCATGTGTAACTTAATTAAAACAAAGTTAAAAAAAAAAAAAACATGGTTTGAAGGAAGAGATGTTATATTTCTACGTGTTAAACATAGTGATTGAACACTAATTCTCAAGATTCTGATTGTTTTCTTCTGTTAGAGCTTTGCTTTGATAACCATGGCTGCTTTTAGGGTATTAGCTCTTTTCTCAGGATTTTTTTTTTTTTTTTTTTTTAATGGTGCTGGGAATTGAACTCGGGGACTTGTGCATGTGAGGCAAGCACTCTCACTCTACCAACTGAGCTATGTCCCCAGCCCAAGATCTTTTCTTTTTTGGTATAGGGGATTAAACTCGGGGGCACTCGACCACTGAGCCACATCCCGTCCTATTTTGTGTTTATTTAGAGGCAGGGTCTCACTGAGTTGCTTAGCACCTTGATCTTGCTGAGGTTGGCTTTGAACTCACAATCCTCCTGCCTCAGCTTCTCAAGCCACTGGGATTACAGGTGTGTGCCACCACAACTGGCTCAGGAGCTTTTAAAATGGAACAGTGGCCCAAAAATTGTGGCAGATAACTAAGCTTATTATTTTGATTTCTTTCAGATTTCGGCCAATTAAAGGAAGGCAAGAAGAACTAAAGGAAGTAATTGAACGTTTTAAGAAAGATGAGCACTTGGAGAAAGCCTTTAAATGTTTGACTTCAGGTGAATGGGCACGGCATTATTTTCTCAACAAGAATAAAATGCAGGAGAAATTATTCAAGGAACATGTAAGTTTATTAAGATTAATGATGTTAACCTCTTTGGATAAAATTGTAGATCTTACTAAATCCTGGGTTTTGGTGGACACTGACATTTTAGATCCATTTTTCATAAAAACTAGTAAGTATGGAAGTCTGCTGACAAATAACATCATTTGGATGACTACTCAAGAGAAAACTTTGTCTTCTGGGAAGTGAAGTTTAGAGGAATATAGCCAAGTTACCAGGTACTAAAATATATAAAACTGAAAGGTAACAGTGAAGTTTGTCACTGAATGAACTTACGCTTTTCACATGGTTGCCATGGTGTGCTTTTATAATTCTGAAAAAGCCTACAGGATACATAATTTACAGTCATTATCATTTTTTTTTTCCTATTTTAGGTATTTATTTACTTGCGAATGTTTGCGACTGACAGTGGATTTGAAATACTGCCTTGTAATAGATACTCATCAGAACAGAATGGAGCCAAGATAGTTGCAACAAAAGAGTGGTAATTATTATTACCCATAATAGCCTAATCCATAAAGTAACTTTAAGATCTCTTAAATTACTCGTGTCATGCTAAGGAAGTCTGGGTAAGGGTTGAGGCCAGCATTTCCCCTAAAGGAGCCAGTGCAGTGCCATTACTCTGCCTGCTGACTAGAGTCAGGGTGACAGAATCAGGTCTGAGTGATCCGGGTCCCACCTCTGGGCTAAAGTGCTGTCCGTTTTCCTATGTTGTATGGAGCCTCCATGGGGAGGAGATTGCTGCAAGGCTGGGGGTGCCCGGGGTATAACCTGGCTCCAGAGCCAACCTTTCACTGTCTTAGAGGAAAGACTGGAAGTAAAGTCTTAATCATCCTAGGTGGAAATGATAGAAACATCCTCATGTGTTACCTGTTTAAAAAAAAAAAAAAAAAAAAAAATATATATATATATATATATATATATATCAGCTTAAATTAAAGTAGTAGAGCTATAGCCAGGCACCATGGTACACATCAGTAATCCTAGTGACTCAAGAGGCTGAGAAAGGAGGATCACAAGTTTGAGGCCAGCCTCTGTAATTTTGTGAGACCTTGTCTCAAAAAGGGCTGGGAATGTGGCTCAATGGTAGAGTACCCTGGGTTTAGTCCCCAGTGCTGCCAAAAGAAAAGAGTAGAGTTGAGCCTACTTGGGAGGGCTAAAAGCCATAGATGAAATTTTAAGTCAGTTTTTATAAAACTTGGTGTGAATATCTTGTAACACAAGGTGATTTGGATGTCTATTCAAGAGAGATCCTGGATGGTGGGCTCCAGCTGGTGGCTCCACTTTCTGGGTCCTTGTGACCCTTTATTGCCACTAGTCCCTGTCTGCTTCATCCTGAGGTCCACGAATTTTGTGCACGCAGCAGAAGTTTGAGCACTTTCTGCCCATGAAATATTATACCAGGTGCCACAGGTGCTGCTGGAGGTTCAAGAGACAAGGGGCACAATTCCTGTCCCGGAGGGGTTTCCTTTCTCTCCTAGGAATAAGGCTGATGACAAGTAACCATGGTCCCAGCTGTGGGGCTCCAGGGGGAGATACCCAGGTGGGGTCCAAGTATACACAGGGCCCCTCAACTTCTAGTGTTTATTGGCAGGCTAATTTTATTAAAAGAAGCCTTATTATTTATAATTACTAGTAATTTTTAACACATCACATATTTCAAATAGGAAACGAAATGACAAAATAGAATTACTGGTGGGTTGTATTGCCGAACTTTCAGAAATTGAGGAGAACATGCTACTTAGACATGGAGAAAACGACTTCAGTGTCATGTATTCCACGAGGAAAAACTGTGCTCAGCTCTGGCTCGGTCCCGCTGCGTTCATAAACCATGGTAAGCTGCACTTCCAGGGTGTCTGCTCTGGTGTCGGGCAGTCCCGCCAAGTTAGTGGGGCCTCACCACACTCAGTGAAACCTCCTCTTTAAGGGAGAGTTCTAATTAAGAATTCTTTTTTCACAAACTTATTAAATATTCCTAGTTTGACTTGAGACCTAAACTTCTATCAGGAATTACAAAGTTGTCTGAAAAACCTTTTCAGATTTCTGTAACTGTTCGTGTTTCAGATCTTATCAACAGTTAATTGACTTTCTCTTTTGGACATTTTTCAGATTGCAGACCTAACTGTAAGGTAAGCATTAAAAAAAAAAATGGATATATATATATATATATCTATCTACCAGTATTTTGTTTCTGCCTGGGTGTCAGACTCTTACTGAGTTACTTATATTTCAGTTTGTGTCAACTGGTCGAGATACAGCATGTGTGAAGGCTCTAAGAGATATTGAACCTGGGGAAGAAATTTCTTGTTATTATGGAGATGGGTTTTTTGGAGAAAACAATGAGTTCTGCGAGTGTTACACTTGTGAAAGGTAAAGTATTAAATAAGATTTTCAGCTTAGATGTTCTTTTAGCTATCTGATGGTTATTGGTATAACTCTTATTGTTTCTTTATATCTTAAATTCGGAGATAGATTTTTATATTATGTAGCTCCCAGTGTAAAGTATGTAAACAAAATCAAATGATGTGCAACTATTTAGGGACACTGGCACCTGTCCCTTTAAAATCTTCATATTACCAGCTGTGACAAGTGGGTCAGGATACAGAAGTGCTTAAGGAAAGATTGGATATTAGTACACACTCGTGCACACATGCAGTGCCAGAGTGGGCCTCCCAAAATGGCAAGTGTAGTTCTGCCTTAGAAGGCATGTAAAAACCCTGAGGTTGCCTTGCATATCATCAAACTGTGTCTTCTGGAATTTTTGTTTTGATGTACATACTATTCACAGTCCCTGGGTTCCCTGCTGACACTTGGTGAGCAACCTCTTTATGACCTATCAAGATTGTGGGTCCTGCTGGGCACTGTGGTGCCACTCCTGTAACCACAGCGACTCAAGAGGCTGAAGCAGGAAGATAGCAAGTTCAAGGTCGGTCTCAAGTACTTTGCAAAGCCCTGTCTCATTGGTAGAGTACCCCTGGATTCTGTATTCAGGACCAAAAAAAAAAAAAAAGATTCTGCGTTGTGGGCTGGGGCTGGACAGCTCAGTGTTAGAGCACTTACTACTGAGCATGTTGAAGTCCCTACAGTGGATCCCACCAATTTAAAAAAAAAAAATGGGGTCCTTTTGGAAATTCTCAAAGTCTACTTCAGCAGGACTGGCAGCTTGTGCCACTTGTGTAGTGACTTCTGTGAACTGGAACTCCTGGGAGATAATGTCAAAGCTGGTGTAGGCAGGGCCACAGGAGGGTCCTCTTTCAAGGAGATGCCACATGCACAGCCACACAGGGAGAGAGCCTGTCTGATTTCAACCTCTGCTGGACCCCGGACTCACCCTCCCTCCTTCAGTCCTCACAGCTCTCCTGTGAGAAAATAGCAAGTGACCCAGTCCACTGACTCTGGTGGAGTCCTCATGCTTTCCACTTCCTGTTGCTTTTGTTGCTTTTTGTAGGTAGGACCTATTTATTAGCACCACTGCTCTCTCTTAAAATAGCCAGCCTAGGGAAGAGAGGGCAGAAGCCCCTCACATTACCCCCTCATTGGGGTCTCCACCAGTAATGAGAGAGGGCTGGGTTATAATTCCACCCTGGCCCTTTCTCTCCCAGCTTTGGGCTCCTTGCCACAAAGGGATAGTTGAAAACCTGTTCCTAATGTTGCCAAAAGCCAGGGCACAGGGGAGGTGGGCATACAATTTATCTTTTAACATTAAAAGTGATTCAAGGAGCTAGGGTTGTGGCTCAGTGGTAGCGTGCTCGCCTTGCATGCATGAGGCACTGGGTTTGATCCTCAGCATCACATAAAAATAAAGACAATAAACTCCATCAGAAACTAAAAAAAAAAAAATTTTTTAAAGTGATTCAAATGTTAGATCTTAGACCTCCACAAAAATATTCTCTAGGCCCTGGGGTCTTGGCTCAGTGGTAGAGTGCTTGCCTAGAATGTTTAGGGTTTGATTCTTAGCACCACATATAAATAAATAAAGATCCATCGACAATTTAAAAAAATAAAAAGTAAATATTCTCTAATCCATGAAGTCTATTGGGAGGGGGGGTGCCAGGGATTTAACTCAGGGGCACTTGGTCACTGAGCCACATCACTAACCCTATTGTATTTTTTTTAGAAACAGTTCTCACTGACTTGCTTAGCACCTCACCGTTGCTGAGGCTGGCTTTGAACTCGTGATCCTCTTGTCTCAGTCTCCTGAGTTGAGTTATAGGTGTGCACCACCATGCCTAGCCCATGAAGTCTTTTAATTATAGAGAAAGCAGAATGAAGCTCACTTATGGGCCTGTGATCTGGAGCCACAATGCTGGAATCAGAACCCTGCAGCTCTGCATGTCATTAGCCCTGAGGTGATGGCATGTTACGTAGCTCCCTGGGCCTTCATTTTCCCCATCCATAAAATGAGAACAGCATAATATTTCATAGGGTTGTTTTGGGGATTAAATTTGTTATTTGACATAATACATGTAGAACAGCACACAGTTAACACACAAAAAATGTTAGCTATAAAATTATTTTGTGTTTTCTGGTTATTATATTTTAAAATACAAGCTGTATGAAGGCAGGGACTTTATCTTCTTCATCTACTGCCATGTATACAGAACAGTACCTGGTACATAGGTGCTTGATAAGTATTGGGAAAATGAATGAATGAATGTAATAAATAAATACGATGAATAAGTTTTTGGAAGCTGTCCTTAAAAACCCTAACCATATATTCAGGATTCCAAAATAACACAAAACAACTCTTTACCTGGTGTGTGGGAGGGTTGTTTTGGTGTTCTTTGTTTTTGGTTTTTTTCCTCTTTTTTTTTTTTTTAAGAGGCCAAGTGTGGCTGTATTCCCAGGCTGGTCTCCAGGTCCTGTGCTCAGTCCGTCAGTCCTCCTACCTCAGCCTCCCAAATGACTACACTACAAGCACCACTCTGCCCAGCCTCTGTACCCATTCAGAACTACATGGTTGGTCATGTTCTTTGGGCAGATTAGTTCTCCCTCAAGAGCCATGATTTCCTTCCCAGTCAGATGCAGTGATTCCACAGCTTAGGGTGAGAGGGAGGTGGAAAAATGTGAGAGCTTTTCTAGGGAATGGCACGCTACAGAACATGGCATGGCTGTTGTCAGACCAAGCAGTTTGGCTCAAAAGTTGGCTGGGGATGTAGCTCAGTTGATAGAGTGCCTGCATGCACAAGGCCCTGGGTTCAGTCCCCAGCACCACAAAAAAAAAAAAAAAAGTTGGCTGCATGTGTTCCTGAGATTCTCAGTAACACCACATTGTTTCTGCCTTTACAGAAAGTGACTGGGGAGATGAGACTAAAGGAACTCATTGAATAATTCATCAGATAGTAACAGTAGTGCAGGAGAAACGAGACTAGCACAGGGCCTGCTGTCAAAGCAGCACAGTGAAAAAGGCAGGGACTTGTGTGCTGAGAGCCCAACTGGGCCAAGAGCTCACTCCAAGGAAACCAGAGTGAACAGAGCGAACGGATTTCACTCTAAACATTTGAAGGATAGAATTTGATAAAGACCTAAATCAAAGGTGCTGTGAGCCAGGTGCAGTGGTACATGCCTGTAATCCCAGTGACCCAGGAGGCTGAGGCAGGAGGATTCCTCAGCAATTTGGTGAAACTTCATCTTGAAATAAAAAATAAACACAGCTGGGAACATAGCTCAGGGGTAAAGTGTCCTAAGTTCAATCCCCATTACCACACGGGGGAAAAAGGAATGCCAGGCACAGTGTTGCACTTCTATGACCCCAGCAGCTCAGGAAGCTGAAGCAGGAGGATCGTAAGTTCAGAACCAGCCAGCAACTCAATGAGACCCTGTCTCAAAAAAATATAGATATAAAAAAAATGGATTGGGGAATGAGGCTCAGCGGTTAAGCTCCCCTGGTACCAAAGGGAGAGAGAACTCTGATCTTACCTATAAAGTCTTAAAAATTTTAAGAATATTACTCCTTCCCTATTTAGTATATAAATTGTTTGGGACTTTAAGCATTTTGCTTTTGGAATTGGTCAAAATTATTTTAAAGCTGATATAAAAGTGTTTTTTGAAAGCTAAAAAACAAAACAAAACAAAACTGGCATGTGAGGGTAAGCCGGGCATGGTGACCTTGACCTGTAATTCAGTACACCTGTACTTGGGAAGCTCAGCAGGAGGGTCAGAGGTTTGAAGCCAGCCTGGGCAACGTAGCTAAAGCTTGTCTAAGAATAAAATAGAAAGGGCCAGGGTGTGGCTCAGTGGTGGAGCACTTGCTTACTTGCAAGGCCCTGGATTTAGCCCACAATAAGCAAAAAGAAGAATGTTAGGGGACAGTTACCTTAACAGATGGCAAAATTTGTTATTAAACAATCAGGGCTAGGGTTGTGGCTCAGTGGTAGAGCACTTGCCTTGCATGTGTGAGGCACTGGGTTCAATTCTTAGCACCATATACAAATAAACAAATAAAATAAAGGTCCATCAATGTCTAATGAAAAATTTTTAAAAAGTAATAATTATTATAATCAAACTTGATTATGATGGCTCAGAAATGGACAAATAAGAGAACATGGATGGAGTCCTGAAATGGAGACAAGTATAGATTGAGATCTTAACATATATATTGGGAAACAATTGTTTCTTTTATAGATAATGTTAGTCTGATTTAATATACTTCCGGAGGGGAAATCAAGCCATAACACATCATATATGTAATAAATTCCTATTGTATTAGAATCTAAAATTTAAATAATACAATATAAAAATACTAGAAAAACAATTTAGGAGAGCACAATGAAGGTCTTCTTGAAGACAGTAAGGCAAGAAATGCGGAATCCAAAGATGTTTGAATGGCCAAAATAAAGTCCACACTGTATGATTTACTGAAGGAAAATAAAATATCTATGTGGCAAAAAGTTAAAATCCTAACAACAAAAAGCATCTCCCAAGGAAAGAAAGTCTGACGGGAAAAAGGTAAAGGAAGAAGAGGTTCTGCACAGAAAGAGATGGCCACAAGCAAGGAAATTAGTATATTTGAATAATTAGGAATTATTCAAATATACTATGAATAATTAGGTATTCATTTTCCCTCAATAAATTGGGAAAATTCAAGAAACAAAATGTACCCCTAGTGAGGATTGAAGAAACAGGTACCTAGATGGTGCTAGTAGGGTCATGAGTTGCTGGAACCTTGGGGAAAGTACTCTGGCAGTGTGTATTAAGAAGAGGCAAACCCTGTCCCCAGCGGTCCCATGTTCAGGAGGAATTCAGCCTGAGAAATAGGAGCACCCATGGGTAAGGATTTGGTTTCCAAGAATAGTAGAACAGCAGTATTTGCATAAGAAAGAATATTAAAACAGTTTCATTGATCACCTCTGAGGAACTATTGAATAAATCCTGGAATGTTAATGAAAATATGCAGCCTTCAAAGTTCGCCACCAGGGCCAGGGTGCCACTTACAGGGACAGTGCCTACCTGGCATGAGTGAGGTGCCTACCTGGCACACACAAAAGAAAAAACCCAAAACCTGTATGCTCAGTGCAGATTTGTCCGTGATTGATGTAATGATAGAATTTTTTTAGACTTTATTAATTTTTAGTTTTTTAGGTGGACACAATAGTTTATTTTTTTTTTTTAAAGAGAGAATTTTTTTTTTAATATTTATTTTTTAGTTTTCGGCGGACACAACATCTTTGTATGTGATGCTGAGGATCGAACCCGGGGCCGCACGCATGCCAGGCAAGCGTGCTACCGCTTGAGCCACATCCCCAGCCCCACAATAGTTTATTTTTATGTGGTGCTGAGGATTGAACCCAGAGCCTCATGTATGCTAGGCAAGCGCTCTACCACTAAGCCACAGCCTTAGCCCCAAGTAAAATATTTTTTAATATTCAGATATTTTGGTTTTGTTGGCTTGAAAAGCAGCAGTGATATAAAGAGTTGTGTAGGACAGGAAAGGAGTGGAGGAGTGGGAGGGCGGTGCTGCCGGGGTGCCTAGGAGGCTGCTCCCCTTTGCTTTGTGGACAGCCTCGGATTGCCTTACTTGTTGCAGCAAGCATGATTTCATAAGTTAAAAAGAAGTAAGATTGTAGAATACAAGTGAGTGTGAAAGTTTACTGTTTAAAAAAAAAACTAATTTCAGAAGTTCCAACACTGCTTATTATTGCTATTGTGTTATACTTCACTCTCTTTTTTTTGTTTGTTTGGGTAGGTGGGTAAGTGTGGGTGTGTGGAACTGGGGATTGAACCTGGGGCACTCTAACGTTGAGCTACATCCCCAACTCTTTTTTATTTTTTATTTTGAGGCAGGATCTCACTGAGTTGCCAAGGCTGGCTTGGTACTTGAGATCCTCATGCCTCAGCTTCCTGAGTCCCTGGGATTATGGGCGTGCATCACTGCACCTGTTATATATCCTGGAAACCAAATCATAATTTACAGCTGCTCTTATTTCTACAGGATGGATTCTTCCCCAACGTGGGACCGCCAGGGACAGGGTTTGCCTCTTTTTAATACACACTGCCAGATTTCTTTCCCTAAGGTTCTAGCAATTCATGGCCATTAGCATTTGTGTTCAAGTGTATTTTATATATATATACATGGGCACAATATCTTTATTTTGTTTATGTTTATGTGGTGCTGAGGATCGAACTCAAAGTCTCACACATGCGAGGCAAAGCCCTCCATCACTGAGCCACAACCCCAGCCCTCAAGTGTACTTTTAAGTATGTCCTGTCTTTCTAGTCATGAACTAAAAATATTAACAAGTTATGGTTTAGAAAAAAATCAAAATCATGGAGTGTCTGAAAATAATTTCTTTTTCAATTGCTATGGACTGAGCCTTTAGGGCTTACACACATGCATTCTAAATGTGTCTTAGGATGAAGTGGCATGGGCCTGGTTGCTGCTCTGAAGGTTTTTCTTTCTTTTTAATGATTTTTTTTTAATTGTCAGTGGACCTTTATTTGTTTATATGTGGTGCTGAGAGTCGAACCCAGTGCCTCACACATGCAGGGCAAGCACTTTACCACTGAGCTATGACCACAGCCCACCTGGAACTTTTTACAGTGATTTCTATCCCACTTTTGAAAAAATAATTGAGGCAATTTCACAATCAGTTTTTAGTTGTTTTTACAATAGCGTTAGTCAAAATTGCTGTCTAAAGTGGATTTTAAATCCTAGTAAGAATGTTAACCTTTACTTACCAAAAACAACAACTATGTTAGGTTCAAATCTGTGCTTTCCCAGTACTTAGGGCCAGGGGGCAGGAAGAGAAATAAAATGTATATTGTTCCTTAGCAAAAGTAAAACACACTACTTCTTTGGGGGAGGAATATTATTTTTTCCTTCATCCAAATTCTGGAAGAAATGCATTCGGTCACATGGGACTTGCAGAGGACAGTTAGCAGTGCTCACTTGATGGGGAGCATTCCTCCCCATCCCCCCACCCCAGGAATTGTTGCTTAACCACTAAGCCACATCCCCAGCCCTTTTTTAATGTTTGTTTTTTGAGACAGGGTCTTGCTAAGTCCTTAGGGCCTCACTATGTTGCTGAGGCTGGCCTCAAACTTGTGATCCTCATGTCTCAGCCTCCTGATTTGCTGGGATTACAGGTGTGTGCCACTGCAACACAATTTTGTCACAAGTTCAGAAGCTATATTATATGACATTCTATTGACAAGGTAAGGCCACAAAAGGGCAAAATGATTTTGGCCAAAGAAATTTCTCTGTTTTTTTTTGTTTTGTTTTTGATACCACATGTAGTCTTCTGTTTAACATTGTTAATTCATAATAGAACTGAGTAGAGACTTGCCCTTGATATACTGACTAAGCAGAGATTTGCACAACCAGATTTAGGCAGTCTAGGAAGACTCCTACCAACCACATGCATTTATTGCAGAAGAATCATATAAATATGTTGAGGAAAGGTGTCCACTAGTTAAAGTTAAGTCTTTTAAATGTCTTTAATTTAGTAGCAGTTTATTAATTTAATTATGATTGTTCATATTAATTTGATAATTTAAGGGAACTACTTAACTGTTTTTATTCTTCCAAGAGACAGATATTCACTAATAATACCCTCACCTTTTTACATAGAATTTCAGTCATAATTTGTGTGCATATATAACATCTAAGTTCTAGGCATTGACTTAATTTATGGAAATTCTGTGCTTTTTAAAAATTTCCGAATTCTTAACATTCAGTTAATGTAGTGCTAAGTGGCACATAGCAAAGTTAAAATTAACATTTTAGTCTACACAGAAGGCTAGTAGATTTTCATAGTAGGCAATTTGCAGTCGATTGACAACAGTCACAACAAGTGATTTTTGTTCTGATAAGCATAGTTTTTAATGTTAATTTTATTAGTTACCTAATGAGCCTCCTAGACTTGGCACTTATCCAGTGGTGGTCAGAGCCTCACCAGGTCTCACCATTGAGCCCACATGGCCAGGTGCTCCCTGCAGCCAGGCCCGCTGTGAATTCGTGCACTCCATTCACTGAACTTGTGCTGTTTTCTCTTACAGACGAGGAACTGGTGCTTTCAAATCCAGAGTGGGACTGCCTGCGCCTGCTCCTGTTATCAATAGCAAATATGGACTCAGAGAAACAGATAAACGCTTAAATAGGCTTAAAAAGTTAGGTGACAGCAGCAAAAACTCAGACAGTCAGTCTGTCAGCTCTAACACTGATGCAGATACCACTCAGGAAAAAAACAATGCAAGTAAGTAAGGGAGATTTGATAAGATGCCTTTTTTTTTTTTTTTTTTTTTTTTTTTTTAAGTATTTTCACAAAATTTGCTTTCTAAAGCATGCTTCAGTAGTTTCAAACTTCTAAATATTGAGAGAAACTGGGACTCATGAGCTTCAGCAGCCCTGCAAGGTTCTAGAAATGGTTTGAGTACAGAGCACAGTTGTGCCCACCTCCAGATTCAGTGCCGTACTCTAGACTGTTCTTTTGAATACTTAGTAACTGGATATTGAATTCTTCATCATATATTCCAGGATCATCATGTGTTTGAGAAAAACATTTTCAAAGTGTTAGTGACTCTGTCCTATTGGTGTCGTTAGGCCCTGCAAGAAGACAAGGGACCGGGTAAATTGTACAGGCTCACATGTGTCCAGTGTCCAGCAGTCTGTTAGGAACAGGTGATGGACTTGGGAGTTCCTAGCTTCTGGCCTCAAGACTTCCACCTTTTTACTACTTACTTATCTTTTTTAAAACGAACTGACTCAATTCACCAAACCACCAGAATAGACTCACAATCGTGCCTGAGGAGCACTCGGATGTGGCCATGTTGTGGCACATTGGGTTCACGCCACAGAAAGTAGGAAGAGAGATGGAAAGAGAAAGAAGCAAGCTTTGAAAACCAGTTGTATTTGGGGGCAAGATCTGATAGAAGCTGGAAAAAGGGTATGAAGAACAAACAAAAAGAAAAGGAAGAAAAGAAAACCTAAACAGGCAGAGGACAGCACGACGTGTGAGGAGCTCTGAAGTGCTGGAACATGACACTGCTGTCATCGTCTGGGTAACACCTGTGTTCTCTAGGTGCCACTACAGTGGTGGGCTCTTTGGCCTGCCTTGTCTCTGACAGAGATGGCTACTGGAAGGGTTTGACTTGGTGGTCCCCAAAGTCTCCTGTGCTGGCATCTTAATGACAGTACGACTTGCAAGCACTTAGGAAATACCTGAGGTGCTGGGTATCTTAGGCTCTCCCACGCCTCGGCTACTCCCTCCCAGACAGAAAACCCTGAAGAAAGGGGTGAATTGAATGTCACTGCCACGGATTCCTGAATCTACCTGCTGCTGGGAGTCAGAGGCCAGGTGTGACCTCTGTAGTGTAAAAGTAACAGTATAGTTCTGGTCCAGACTTTTTAGTTAATGTTCAGAGTGAGCAAAAAGAGGAGTTAGTTGATCATTCACTGTTGACTGTTGATTCAAAAATAAATGCAGCGTAATGAACCTTCGCTTTCTGAGTCTGGTTCCTTGGTGAAACTGGAGACCCCATGTGATAGACCCTCACACGAAAACATAGGGGTGCATGCTGCCATCTGCACCTGGAGACAGCCACAGAGCCGCCTGCAGGGAATGGCCCTGCAAGGTGTGGAACTATCTGCTTCTGTGCATGAGCCTTGTTACCAGTATGTAGACCCTGCACTCAGTACACCCCTTGGCTGAAAAGATAAAAGTATGAATAGTTTTTGGAAGGTGTTGGGTGTATTAATAGATAACCATCTAGAAAATGTCTATTACGAAATCAGACCCTTACTAAAAGCCTGCTGGTAGTTGGAGAGACAAGGGTGTATGAGACCCGGTCCCCTACCTCGGGGAGCTTGTGCTTTAGCTCCAAGACAAATGCACAAAAAACAGAGCAGACTAGACACTTCATTTTCTCAAGTTTAGAGGGAACAAGATGCCTTTGAGCTAACCTCAGCAGTGGCTGCTTATTCTGGGGTGCTTGCTTTGCCCAAGTTGCCTTTCCGTAGCATGCCTTTGGAATAACCTGAGGGCTGGTGTGGCTGACTTGAGGGCACAGTAGAGTGGATAGACATCGTCCAGTGCTTGAGGGAGCCCAGACTTCAGCTATCTCTGAGGCCACTGTCCCTTGAATCGTGCACAGAAGGATTTCTGTGGTTCTTACACGTATTCCTTTAGGCTATATTCTTTTGGTGTTTATCTCTCAACCAGACCCTTTAAAAAAGAGCGACTTTTTGAAACTGGAGAAGAGCCAGAGCTGCCAGAGCTCTCTTCCCGGGGAGCTGGGCATGTGGCGTGCATAGGTGTGGATGCCATCTCTGCTGCCTGCCTGCCCGTCTTTATCTCGCACTTCATGTAGGATTTAGCAGCTGAGAGAGGAACTCTTTTCTTTGAACAGCACGTACAAAGAAACATTTCCACCTATTCGGAACCTCCCTTCCGCGCAGGTTCTTTTTTTGGAAGGTGTCTTCAGAGCTCCAGCCTGACTTTGCACTTTAGCATCCAGGAGTGGAAACAAGAAGAAATCTATTTTCATAAACTCAGTCTACCAATCTGAATGGCAGAGTTGTTATTAAGAGTATTCTGGTTTTTCAGGCCTGTGTGCCTTGAGGCCTGGGGAGCTTCCTGTAGTTAGTCTTGTGATACAGGATGCGAAGGCGCTCAAGAGCGTGCCTGAAGGTGTGGACACAGCCACTGCCAGTATCACCAGTCAGCACAGGACCCAGAAGATGAGGCCAGTGGGATCAGTTTACCCTAACTAAGGAGCAGTGGTCACAGACGTGGAGACTGGGCTGCCTGCTCCTGGCACCGAGCCTGTGGCTGCGTCCACATCCTGTCCAGCACGAGGCTGAGAGGTTGGCGAGAGCTGCTTATGCTTACCAAGCTCACAGAGACAGGCCTTTAGAGTCCTGTGGGGTTGTCTGGGTTCTCGGGCTCTGCTGAGGCTGAACTGAGAGTGACCCTCATAGCATCTTGTGTTGCAGGTGGTGGTGTCTCCAGAGCAGCCTGAGGACTCAGGAAAGCTCAGCTGTCCTTCTGCAACTCTTCCATCTGGCTGTAGGGATGCCATACTGCCTTATAATTTTGATGGCCCCTTGAAATTACTATGAGAGCCATGTCCTTTGCCCATCAATTGGGACTGACACAATAATAATTCTGCAGTAGACCTTATAGGCAGCACAACTGATCAGGAACTCACCATCTTTTTAAAAAAATTTTTTTTTTGTACTGAGAATTGAACCTAGAGGTGCTCTATCGCTGAGCTATACCCTCAGCCCGTTTTGTTTTGAGATAGGGTCTCTCTGAGCTACCCATGCTGGCCTTGAACTTGGGATCCTTCTGCCTCAGTCTTCAAAGTTGCTGGGATTACAGGCATGCACCACCTCACCCAGATAGGTTCAAATCCCACCCCTGCCATTTGGTAGATGGCTAGCTTTAGATTACTCATCACTGAGAGCCTGGCTTTCACAGACGTGTGATGTCACTTCAGGTCCTGGTAGACCTGTTTGCACAACACCTAGCACATAGTAATTGCTGAAAAGAATGTGTACCTCCACCTAAAACTGCTGTCCAAGTATATGCATTTGGGGGATTTCCAGGTCACTGGAGAAAGAAAACCCCACAGGAGAAGTCGGTACAGAGCGAGGGTAACTGAAAGTACGCCTCATCTCCACTGATGTCAGAGTCCTTACTCTGTTGACATTCTTTTTAAAAAGACTTGACTTTTTTAGTGTGTCATTGTGGACAGCCCTCCTCTTCTAGCCTTACTATCACTGAAATTCCCAACCCCTTCAAGGACATGGTAGCACTTTTTGGACAGTGAAGGACTCTGGACCTTGCATCTTAGTCACATCTCTCACATTCCTCTTGCC
This sequence comes from Marmota marmota marmota, assembly GCF_001458135.2. Lineage (NCBI taxonomy): Eukaryota > Metazoa > Chordata > Mammalia > Rodentia > Sciuridae > Marmota > Marmota marmota. Next base: position 1,954,969 of record NW_026000001.1, on the reverse strand, counting down.
TAGCTTGTGTGTGTCTTTTTAGTCTTTGACTTGATGAGCTTACCTTTTGACTGGACTTGTGATGAGATAATGCTTTTCAAATAAGAACACACCGATAAGTGCACAAATATGTAAGTGAAATCTTGAAATCCTGTGTGCTGTCAAATGCAGTCTGTTCAGCCTGGATCACAAACGAGGTGATTTGTCAGCGGCTGGCACTGCGGCCAGCACTGGACTTCTTGGAAGGAAGGATGGACTGAGGAGAGCCTAGACTCAAACTTACCTTAAGGTGGGATCAGCCAGTGAATTAGATTAAGTGCTGAGTAAGCAAAGTCTTTGGGTGCTGTGACAACACAAGGGCACCGCAGGTTGGTTCTAAGAGGAAGTCACGGGAGCTCCCTGCAGGAGGCACTGCCCAAGCTGAGGATCAGCGGGGAGTGAGAAGTTGGCCCAGTGGAGCCTATTCAAATCAGGAGCCTTTCATCCGAGTGCATGCACAGGTGGAGAACTTGGTCATCGTGGCTGCTGAAGGTGAGAAGATGATCTGTGACCAGAGTCTAGCATTTTGGACTTGATTCTCAGGGCATTAGGTTAAAACTGAAAGTGACCTGAGATAATGGGGAAACCATTCTGGCTGCGTGGGGGAGAATGGGCTGTTGGGAAGACAACAGGAGACAGGGAGCGGGTAGGTTTAGGCAGCAGGTTCCATGACATTGCAGGGTGGTCTCCGCAGTACGGCTGGATGACTGGATGAGGTGGTGAAGGAAGGAAGAGTCTTGGACGCCTCCAGCATCCCACATGGGCACTTGGACAAGTGGTGTGTCGTGTTTTGAAGACGTGATGGCGCTCAGATGGAGAAACTTCCTGAGTCTGGCGGTGAGCTGGACACAGGCACAGCAAAGGACTTGCGAGAAGCCTCAATCGGCACTTGGCTGCTGGAGTCTGGCATTAGAAAAGGATTGGGCTAGAGAAGGTATCAGGGGACTGTCGGCATATAGGAGGTGACAGCCACGGGCAGGTGGGTTCCCGTCACCTGGAGAAGAGAGTATGGTGTTTGGGGCTGGATGCCAGAGAGCTGAAGAATGAGGGTCTTGGGAAGATGAAGAAGTGCCAGAGACCGGAAGAACTAGGAGTGCGCTCTCCAATGGCCAGGAAAAGATGACGTCCTGAGAAGGAGAGAACAGTCGGTGTCCCATTCAGAGAGAAAGGCAGGTCTGAGAAGTGCGCACTAGATTTCATGACCAGGAAGTGTCGGTTGGCACAGGCTGTCTTCGAGAAGCGGGCCCAGCGTGCACGGGGCGCTGGTGAGAAGGTGGTGTGTACGACCACGGAGTAGAGCATGGCAGGAGCCTGGAGTGGCAAAAGGAAGCAAAAAGCTGAGAAAAGCTGATCGCGGATATAGGTCTTGAGGTGTAAGACAGGCAAGGGGTCCTCATGACCGCATCCAGGAAAGTCAACAGGTGCAGGCCTTCCTGGAAACGACCAGGACACTGGTGTGTCTATGTGTACATCGCATCTGCTCAGTCCACCTTGTCCTCTTTGCTAAAGACTTCCATAAATATCCTTGTATTTAGAAGAATAATGCATCCTCAAATTGACTGGTATCTAAACTTCATTACTCCTGTTAATCTAAAAATAAGCTTCCTCCTTGGTAGCAGCCCACACAGATGAGCTATTCTTACTTAGTTCAGTCAGTGGATCTCACCACTGTGATTCTCCTAGTCTGGGTAACTGAAGGCATTTATGAGCCATCCTCTGAGTAGAGAGCCTTGGTGATTAGATCATTTCTGGAGTGCTTAGGCATTTTTGTTCCCCTCTCAGGAAAAACTAGTGATGATTTTCTTGTTCAGCTGTGCAGAAGGGATGGCAGCTGTCCAGGCACCCTGTGGAGCCTGGTCCTCCCTTGGCCTCCCTGCTCAGATTGCCCACAGTAGGTGTTTCATCCCTGGTGACGTGGTGGTTGGTCACAGCTTCCCCACTGAATGATCTTCAAAGGGTTGTTTTGATCAGGGAGAGGCTTTTTGACTGGGGGACGGGAGAATTGAGTAAGTGAAACATTGGCTGACGTAAAATCCCACGAAGAATAGTCTACAGTGTAAGTAAAGAGGGAAAACGGCAGCAGAGAAGCAGTGGCAAGGTGCCTGAGTGCTGGGCGAGCCTCCTGAAAGCCCACCTGTGGATCGCCTGGTCCTAGTGGATCACCTGGTCTTAGGCTGCCCTGGAGGTGATGCACCTTTCTGTATCCCTGTCTTGGAGTGACGGTGGGTCCCTCTCTTGTCTTAAATGCGTGTTTCTGGCAGCTGCTGCTAGCTTCTTGCCATTGGATGAGGCCACCCAGGTTCTGCAGGTCCTCTGAGGCCACACACCCCCTCTTCTCTCCCAGTCTTCACAAAGCTGAAGCAAGCAAACGACTGTGGATATGTAGCCCTTTTTCGGTAAACGTCTATTGGGAATGACAATATGTGGTTCTTGGGATCTGCCTTTCCTGTTTGAAACTGTCAAGTTAGAATTTTTCTCTTAGAGCCCTATAGCAATATAGTACTTGTCTGTATTACTGGCCAAGTAGTATACTTACTTTGGGTAATTGAGTAGTGAATTTTAGAAGCATATTTTAAATGATTTCAAGAAGAATTTGTGAAAGAAAACTATAATTCTTACTTTTTTTCAAATCTTCTGTTGGGCATGGTAGCACTTGCCTTAATCCCAATGACTCAGGAGGCTGAGGCAGGAAGATCTCAAGTTCAAAGCCAGCCTCAGCCACTTAGCAAGATCCTGTCTCAAAAAGACTGGGGGTGTAGCTCACCTCCGAAGTACCGCGAAAAAGAAAATACTAAATGAGGAGAAGAAATGCTTAGTTTGGACCAGCGTCTCCGCAGATGAAGGAGAAGCTTAGAGTGAAGTCTGAGTCCTCTGTGCTGAGAGCTCTTCAACTGTGATCACTTGCCTGGAACGTGAACGAGTTGCTCCATCAGTTTGGACGAGAACGTGAAGGCAGCATGGGGAAGGCAAATGTACTGACAGAATCAGCTGGGGTCTGTTTTCCACGTGTATGTAATGGAAATATTTTGTAGCTGATGGTCTGGTTTGGGGCAGTGTTTGGTTAAGCACTACTGTGTTACCCAGCTGTTTCTCATCTTTTTTTTTTTTTTTTTAAACCTTACAGCTTCTAACCGAAAATCTTCAGTTGGTGTAAAAAAGAACAGCAAGAGCAGAACGTTAACCAGGCAGTCCATGTCCAGAATTCCCGCTTCCTCCAACTCTACCTCATCTAAGCTAACTCACACGAACAATTCCAGGGTACCAAAGAAACTGAAAAAGCCTGCAAAGCCTTTACTCTCAAAGATAAAGCTAAGGAATCACTGCAAGCGACTAGAGCAGAAGAATAGTTCAAGAAAGCTCGAGATGGGAAACTTAGTACTTAAAGAGCCTAAAGTGGTCCTATATAAGAATTTGCCCATTAGAAAAGACCAGGAGTCAGAGGGATCAGTCCAAGCTGCAGTTGCCAGCGGGTGCTTGACTAGACATGCGGCCAGAGAACACAGGCGGAATCCTGGGAGAGGTGCTCACTCGCAGGGGGACAGCTCGCCCTGCACCTACACAACCAGGCGCTCGGCGAGGACCAGGGCAAACCCGCCGGAAGCCTCGGACATCAAGCTAGAACCAAATACGCTGGATGGCTGTAATGGCACGGCAGAACCTTGCCCAGACAGTGATGAGCAGCCAGCCCCCGACGTGCAGGAAGGACTGGCTAGCGAGACTGCACAGAAGGGGGAAGCACCGGGTCACAAGAGTGACCCGAGCATGTCTAGAAAGAAATCGCGACAAGGAAAACTTGTAAAGCAGTTGACAAACATAGCAGAGTCCACCCTGGTGCATGACTGCCCTGGACAGGAGAGCAACGTGCCAGATTTGATGGCACCCCACTCTGACCAGGGTGAGCCCAGCGGTGTGGCAGGGGTGCCCATGAGCTACACAGACTGCACTCCCTCGCCTGTCGGGTGCTCAATCGTCACGTCAGACAGCTTCAGGGCGAAGGATGGCTTTAGAACTGCTAAAAGCAAAAAGAAGCGGCGAATTACAAGGTATGACGCCCAGCTAATCCTGGAAAATAACTCTGGGATTCCCAAATTGACTCTCCGTAGGCGCCATGATAGCAGCAGCAAGACAAACGACCAAGAGAATGACGGGATGAATTCTTCCAAAATAAGCATCAAGTTAAGTAAAGACCATGAAAATGATAATAATCTCTATGTAGCAAAGCTTAATAATGGATTTAACTCAGGATCAGGCAGTAGTTCTACAAAATTAAAAATCCAGCTAAAACGGGATGAGGAAAGTAGAGGGCCCTATGCAGAGGGGCTTCATGAAAATGGGGTGTGCTGTAGTGATCCTCTCTCTCTCCTGGAGTCCCAGATGGAGGTGGATGACTACAGTCAGTATGAGGAGGAAAGTACAGATGACTCCTCCTCTTCAGAGGGAGACGAAGAGGAGGATGACTATGACGATGACTTTGAAGATGATTTTATTCCTCTTCCTCCGGCTAAGCGACTGAGGCTAATAGTCGGGAAAGACTCTATAGATATTGACATTTCTTCAAGGAGAAGAGAAGATCAGTCTTTAAGGCTTAACGCATAAGCTCTTGGTCTTAATTTGACCTGGGATAACTACTTTAAAGAAATAAAAATTCCAGTCAATTATTCCTCAACTGAACCATTTGAGTGGCAGCACTTCTATCGTCTCTTCACGTATCAGCATAATATTGTAGAAAGTGTACAGCGTACTGACTCTTCCTAAGTCTGATTTGTGCAAATTTTTATCGTACTTTTTAAATAGCCTTCTTATGTGCAATTCTCAGTTAGAGATGAAGCCCTATTGTAAAATAAAGGCTCCAGCAAAATTGTACAGTGATAACAACTTTCCACACAGGACGTTGAGACAATAATGTGGCTACACAACTTCTTTTTTTTTTTTTTTTTTACTTTTAAGAGCATCAGCTGGCTCTTTAATATATGACTAAACAATAATTTAAAACAAATCATAGTAGCAGCATATTAAGGTTTTCAAGTATATGCTAATATCACCAGCAATGATCTTTGGCTTTTTGATTTATATTTGCTAGATGTTTCCCCCTTGGAGTTTGTCAGTTTCACACTGTTTGCTGACCCAGGTGTACTGTGTGTGGCCTCTGTTAACATAGTCAACCATCAGTCGGGAGTCAAATTGGTTTCTTTACAAAACAAAAAAAATACCATCACACGCGAGACAGCTCACTGTTCAGTACACTGTATGTACCAGGTTAGCAGCGTGCAGGATGCGTTTCAAAACAGCGTATTTATTGCTTGTCATGTAAATTAAAGACCTTGTATTTAACACTTTTCAATCCTTTTAGATAAAATTGTTCTTTGCAAGAATGATTGGTGCTTATTTTTTCAAAACTCTGCTGTGAACATGCGATGGCAACAAGCAGCGTTATCTAATGAACTACAGCTATCTTAATTTGGTTCTTCAAGTTTTCTGTTGCACTTGTAAAATGCTACAAGGAATATTAAAAAAATCTATTCACTTTAACTTATAATAGTTTATGAAATAAAAACATGAGTCACAGCTTTTGTTCTGTGGTAACCTATAAAAATGTTTGTCTTTGGAATTCAATGTAAAGAGCTGAAAACAATGTATATGTTGTAAATATTTGTGTGTTGTGAGAAATTTTTGTCATAAGAAATTAAAAGAACTTACCAGGAAGGTTTTTAAGTTTAGAAATATTCATGCCAATAAAATAGGAAATTATAAATATATAGTTTTAAGCACTGCCTCAGTGGGAGTTCTCAGCTTATATTAGTTTATTATTAAAATATCAAAGTTTTTTGATTATATTATCAGTTAATCAAAAAGGAGTCAGATTTGTTTTTTCAAGCACTTTGAGAAGAGAAATTAATTTTAAGTAACTTAATGAGCAAATTTTTGATTATTTTATGTTCAATACCAGGCTCTTTCATTTTTCTGGATTATTTTAGAAATCAAAGAATTCGGGAATATAAGTCTATAGCAGGTGTTTAACACCAGCAAATCTCTGTTTCCTGGGAAATGTGTACATGTGCTTTCAGATGAGTCAAGTCAACTTAGGGGGTTCTTGTAGTGTCTAGAAAAGTAGCCCATGTCTTAAACTACTCAGAGGGATCTGCAGGTAACAAGAAAGTCCAGTGAAGGAAACCTCAATGCTTCACTGTTATTTCTACTTGATACCCACCACTTTTCACGTTTGGGGGACATTGTTTAAATTAAGCTCCTCAAAACTAGTGCCAGTAGGTTGCAGATAGAAAGTGGGGGAGCCTGAGAGGCCTTTGCTCCTGGAGCCCCGGGTCGTCCTGTGCAGTCCCAACTTGGCTTCTCACGGTCAGGCTGATCCTCAGGGATTGATTTGGAAGCAGGCGTGGACCTCCCCCCAACACATGCCCCTTCTCGCTGCAGCTCTTGAGGCAGGGCAACCCTACATGGCCTCGGGCTCCTGTCCAGTCCTCATGGGGTCCCTGCACAGAAGCATGAGGCCTGGACCATGCACGGGAGGATGAAGAGGGGCCCTCTGGAGCAGGCGGGCAGTGGGTCACCTCTCATTCCCACCTTTGCTTGGGGTATTTTGAAGAGGTTCAGAGACTAAACCTCTAAGGTTTTTTTTGAATACCAACAATAGCCATTTCAGGAATTTCAGTCTTAAGGAAAAAGTAACAAAACACATTTCCCATTTTTCTCCACGTTGAAGCTTAATTTTAGTAACTTATTTATGATGTTTTAATTTTATTATGGCCTCATCTTTTGAGGCTGACCTCCCCGTGGGTCTCAGAGCAGTGACATTTGGTGACAGTCGCTGCTTCTCAGGAGTCGGTATGCACAAGCACTCAGCGGCCGCTGGGATGCCTTCTAGGGCGCCCTAATTTCCGTTTTTAAAGGTAGGGGCCTCGGGACTGTTCTCAGCCTGCTGTAGAACGTCACTGTGTGGGAGACAAAAGCCACACACTCTTGACCAGTTTGGAAGAGGTTACATTCAATAAAACTTTTAGCTTGAGCTTATGCAATGATTGGTAAAGTTTTTGGCATTGTAAGAATTAGGAAATGATCATAGAAATATATGTAAAGTATTCAATTTTCAATCATTTTTCAAATTACTGTTTTAAATTGTTTTGCTGAGTTGTAATACTTTTGAGATACAATGTATTCCTTGTACTGAAAGAATGAAAAAGGACTTTTTCAGCATTTGAGGTAAGTTCTTTAATGTTTCATTAAAAACATTTTTTACAAATATTTTGTACATGCACTTGCAGTATTGAGGTTAATCATTTTAATAAATTCGGAAATTAAAACAATGTGGCCGGTGTTCACTATATCTGAGAAGAAGAGGTCAAAGCGGTGACTTCCCTGAAGTGCTCCCGTGAAGCAGAATGGACCAGGGTGCACCCTTGCCTGTGCTGATCACTGGAGGGAGAAGAGGGCAAGCAGCCATTCCCTGCAGGGAGGCTGCTTCCAGCCTGTGAAGCCTCCTAGCCTGGGGACTTAGAAGTCTTTGCCCTCCAAATGGAGCAAAATGACACTTGAGGGCTTTTATAACCCAGTTACTACTAGCTTCTGATTGCTTGCTTTTTCTCTCTCTACTGGAATAGCAGATCCCGAACTGGCCTGAGTCCCTTTTTCTCCCATTTACTGTTACAAAGCCTACTTGAAATAGGACTGGCACAGGAATCAGGAACCCTGGATTTGGCCAGCTCGGCAACACCTTCGTGGTTGGGAACATGCTGCCTGGCTGCAGCCCGCTTTCCTGGCGCCTAGCTCCATTCTGGGTCAGAAGTCAGTGTACTTGGTCCTATCCCCAGTTAAGGTTTAGAAGGAACGTCCTTCACCCCATTGGCAGGCAAGTGAGCACTCGTTAGCTAATCGATTGGAATATTCACCCAAGCCTGAGTTCCCAATCTGGAAAAAGGCTGTGTCCTGCCTGTTAACCACTCACACTCTTGACGGCTCAGTCTGCTTTCCAGTAGCTAGTGGCAGCCAGCTCACAGCATTCTGCCCAAAACCCTTGTGTGACCTGTTTCTCAAATACAAGATTTCTGTCACTAACATACATTGTGTCAAGTGCTCTGCTACCAAAAAACAAGGTGCCAAGCAGCTGCCACCCTCGGGTACTTCTGTAGCCCCAGGATGATGGTGCAGAGGCTTCAAGGGAAGGGCATGAGGCTGCTTCCTGCGCCCTCCATGTCCTGAAGCACTTGAGTGCTGCTGGTGCTGGCTGGTGGACGAGCCAGAGCACAGGCGAATCTGCCTTTTTCAGAAAGAGAGCAGGGTTGGCAGGTAGAGGTAGATGAACCAGGAAGGGATATGCTGCCAACGCTGCCCTCCTCCCGTGCCCCTGCCACTCACATCCTCCCAGGACAGTAAGCTCACAAGTGTTCACGGAGCAGCTGGGAAGCGGCCAATCTGGACAGAAGACCCTGCAGGCCTGTAGAGATGACTCTGGAACAGTGCTGTTACCAGATTCTGTGCCAGATTCTGCTAAGCTGCCCTAGACTGCAACCATCCTTTGCGGGGAGTCCCAACCCTGTTGAGTGCTCCCACGGTTCTCACAGAGAAGCAGTGCTTCACATTCTGCTCAGGGCTGGCTCGGGTCTGAGACCCTGAGCTGGCCTTTTTGGTTTGTTTCTTTTGCAGTGCTGGGCATGGAACTCAAGGCTCCTCTACCACTTTTTTTTTTTTTTTTTTTGGTACCTGGGATTGAACTCAGGGGCACTAGACCAACTGAGCCACATCCCCAGACCTGTTTTTATTTTATTGAGAGTCGGGGTCTCACTGAATTGCTTAGTGCCTCACTTTTGCTGAGGCTGGCTTTGAACTCCCGATCCTCTTGCCTCATCTTCCTGAGTTGCAGGTATTACTGGAGTGCACCACCACCTCCAGCAGGTGACAGGAGTTAGTCACATTTCTCCAGTATGTGTGAGCACATGTTATGTATTTGGGATTGGGGAGGCAGGGTTTGAATTAAAGCCACAGGAGTGGATGAGGAGAGCTGGTGCTGAGGGCAGCAGAGAATGTTGTGCCAAGGCCACTGGACCTTGGGGACCTTGAAGGCACAGCTGGGGCAGTACTTGAGAAGCCAGACTGGCTGGGGACAATGGAGGAAAGGGGATGACAGCAGAGAGAGAAGGTGGTTAACTATTTAAAGGAAAAGCAAGTTTAACCCCAGAGAGCTTCCATGGGGTGGTGAGCTCCTGAGAAGGGCAGTGAGGAGTCACTCGGAGTCGGGGGTAGTGGGGGTCATCCATCTTCCAAGAGGAAAGACGCATTCGGGTGTGACGGAGGAGCCAGCCTAGCGCCAGCATTCGCAAGAGTTCTATCCACTCTGGAGCAGGAGGCCGGGCCATCCGAGCATCAGATGTTTGGGTTTGGGCCACACAAGGGAGATGTGAAATCAAGAATGGGAAAGCAAGCTGACCACAGAAACTTAGTACAATTCATTGAAGACATATTTACTCATCACACTGCAGTACTACCCAGTGTCCGAGTTGCCCCAGTGGGCGGGAGGGGCACCTGTTGGCAGCAGCACTCCTCTGCACAGATGTGGTCCTCTCAGGCCAGGTGGCGTCGCAGCAGATGGCGGGTGGAGGTGTAGTTCAGGCTGGCTAGGGAGGGGTGGCAGGAGCTGTGCACGCCCTCAGGGTAGGGGAGCCTGCAACCAGGGTGGGCCGCAAGCCGAGGCGGACGCAGGAGGCCTGGGGGCGCTCTGCGGCCAGGGAACCGCCTA
>NW_026000001.1:1935657-1944851 GCF_001458135.2 Marmota marmota marmota | reverse complement strand
AAAATATGGCTCAGCCGGTCGGTGGGAGGCGGCGGCCCGTGCGGCCCTGGGACAGGACGGACAGTCCTTATCTGCAAGAAGCCGGTAGAAGGCCAGCAGCCCCGGGCAGCAGGCAAATCCAAGGTGTCCTCCAGCGGCCGAGCTGCTGGACTCGCGATTGTAACAGCGACCTGACGCAAATGTGCTCCAGAGGGCCGAGGAATAGCCGCGTTGGGTTCGAATGTGCCCGGTGTTGGCGTCTGAGAGACAATGTCACCCCAAGGGACCTCGCGCTGTTCTCTCTCACCCCGCGCCCATCTTAGAAACGTAGGTTGCATGAATGGGAAGCAGCATTTTATGTACAAAAGTTGGTGACTCCGAAGCCACCTAGTGTTCCCCCTCTCTGACGTGTGGGCTGCAGAATCCGACCCTGACGGGAAGCGACCGGACACCAGAAACCGGGAATCTTGCAACTGACTTTGGTAGCAGCCAACGAGGCTGGGGAGGGCCCCTCTCCAGAGCAACTGTCCTGTAAAGGGACCCTGTCTTGTCCTCCTCTTGCTGGCTAAGCCATATTTTCCTTCTAGGGCAGAAGGGTGAGCAGACGGCTGGGGCTTGCCAGCCCCCAAATGGGCCAGAGCTGGCCCAGGAACCGTCAGCCTGGGGTCAAGGCCTGGGTGCCCCGGCCAGGTGGAGGACCTGGGTGAAGCAGCGCTGGTGCATGCTGCTGGGTTCACAAGCCAAGCAAAGCACTGCCCTCTCTGAGTCCGTTTTTTTCACTTGTAAACAGAGTAGTAATCCCAAACTGGCCCCTGTGATTGCTGAGGATCAAATGAGGGAGTGCCTGTTATCCCGTGGCACAGGCTGGCACCTAAGTCGGCCTATGCTGATAGCCCTAGGTCCCACCTTGGACTATGCCAGGCACCACGGACACCTCACAAGCCCCCTACCCTCTCCAGTGGCACCTGCTCAAAATCGCAACTCCCCCCGCCCCCGCCCAGCTTCAGAATACCCACTGCTGGAGCAGGCCCCCCTGTCACATTCCAGTTCCCTCCTCCAGCCAGGACTCTGTGTCAGCCAAGCTCCTGAGGAATGCTGCTCTGTCCCTGCTCTTCCATTCCACAGGGCTCTCCCTGGATTCACCTGCTCCCCTGACAGCCTTCCCTATTCAGGCACCAAACAGGTTCTGAACACTCAAAAGGCATAGCAGCTACAGGGGTGATCCGAACCCAGCCCCTCCTTCAAGGGCCAGAGCCTGAGCTCGGTGAGAGAAACAGGGAGACAACCAGCAAGCAATGTGGACACCCCAGACAGAGGCGTGTGGCAGGTGCCGTGGAGTCCAGAGGGTGCCTGGTTTCTGCTGGAGCTGAGACTCAGAAGGGTCCTGAGGGACATGCAGACCAAAAACATACAGGTTCCATCTCACTCCAGTGACAATGGCAGTCACCAAGAACACCAACAAAATCCCAGCAGCTCGGGAGGCTGAGGCAGGAAGATCGTAAGTTCAAAGCCAGCCTCAGCAAATTAGTGAGGCCCTAAGCAACTCAGTGAGACTCTTATCTCTAAATAAAATACAAGAAAGGGCTGGGGGTGTGGATCAGTGGTTAAGTGCCCCTGAGTTCAATTCCCTTTACCAAAAAGAGAGAATACCAACAACAAGTGCTGGCGAGGATGCCAGGAAAAGGTATCCTTGTACATCATTAGTGAGACTACAGATTAGTGCAACCACTTTGGAAATCAGTATGGAGATTCCTTAAAAGGCTAGCAATGGCAGCCAGGTGCAGTAGTGCAGGCCTGTACTCCAGAGGCTTAGAGGCTGAGGCAGGAAGATGGCAAGTTCAAAGGCAGCCTCAGCAACTTAGGGAGATGCTATCTGAAAATAAAAAATAAAATGGGCCAGGTACAGTGGTGCACACCTGTAATCCCAGCAGCTTGGGAGGCTGAGATGGGAGGAACACGAGTTCAAAGCCAGCCTCAGCAAAGTGAGACCCTAAGCAACTCAGTGAGACCCTGTCTCTAAATAAAATACAAAATAGGGCTGGGGATGTGGCTCAGTGGTTGAGTGCCTCTGAGTTCAATTCCTAGTACTCCCCCCAAAAATAAATAAAAAATAAAAAGGGTTGGGGATGTGCTCAGTGATAAAGCACCAAGGGTTCAATCCCTGGTACCAAAATAAATAAATAAAAGAATAGGAATGGAGCCATCATATGACTCAGCTATTCCACTCCTTAATATTTATCTACAAGAACTAAAATCAGTATACTAGTGGAGCAGAGGAAGAGGATGAGGAGGAAGGAGGAAGGAAAGGAAAGGGGAGGTACTGGGGAACAATATTGACCAAATTATATCGTTAAATTGTGTGTGTGTACAAATATGTGACAATGAACCCCACTTACTATGTATAATTATAATGTACCCATTTTTTTAAAAAGGTGCTGAGGGATGGAGAGGAGTTCAGAAACCCAAAGGGTGGTGGCAGTGTACATGTGCAAAGTCTGGAGGTGGGAGGACAGGCCGTCTTCTGGAGAGAGGCTGAGCGCTAAGGGTGGCAATGCAGTTAAAGGACATGGGTGGGTGGCGGAGCCTGGGCCCAGAAGACAGGGAGCTTTGGCCTTGGCAGCTGAAGGATTTGTTCAGGCATCTCCTGGGCAAAGCCTGTCCCCACCAGTCCCTAACTTAGCAGCTTTGCTGACGTAGTCTCAGTTTCCAGTCTATTACAGGGAGAGGACAGCAGTGTCTACCTCACTGAGGACCCAGTGAAACAGCCGAGGGATGAGCAGCCCTGTGCCTGTCTCGAGCCGAGAGCTGGGAATCTAACTCCAACGTCTGTGTTTTTTCCTCTGGCTTCACCTAATCAGCCCCAGCCAGCTGTCACTCTCCCCCCCGCACCCCCCAGCCCCAGCTACAGCCCAGAGATACCTGGAGACCAGGCAAAGAGAGACCAGGCCTCTCGCTGTACTGAGGCAGGGGCTGGGACCTTCCTGGGGTCACACATCGAGAGAGACTGAGATAACCTGGCTTGGACCCAGGGCAGCCCCTGCCCCGCCCTGCCTGACCCAGAGTCCCTGCCCCATGCCTGCGTGGCAGGTGGGTGTCCAGCTGTGAGTCAGTGGGTGGCCTGGCCAGCAGGAGGCCACTGCTGTTGACATGTGATAACTGTGTTTATTTAGTTGTAGCCACTCACCAAAGGGGCTAATGTCCAACTCCTGCATCTCCTGGAACCACCAACCACCACGGGGTAGTGGGACCTTCCTCCTCTACAGCGTCCTGAGTTGGGTCCTACCTTAGACTGAACCTGGCTCAAATTCACAAGAGGGGTCTTTGGAGACACTGAAGCCAGCAAGGCAGGGCTCCTTGTCACTGTTCTTGACAAGAGGAGACTGAGCTACAAGGCAGGACATCACCCAGTGTCATCCAGCCTGCCGGCTCTACCCACAGGGCCAGGGAACTGAGGCCCTGTGGGCTGTGACTTGAAGGATGGTGGGAGGCCTCTGCACTGCCTCTCCCTCTCCCGGGCTCTCTGCCGCCCCGCAGCCTGAGCAGGGCCCTGCGGCCCTCGGGGCTCTGGATGTTGTTCCTACCTCCCTCTGGTACCCCACTTGCTCCCGCTTCCCTCCACTTAGCCCCAAGCCCCTCAGTCACATGAGTCACAAACTGCATTTGGCCCCGGGAGGCTAGGCAGGTGGCAGGCTGATGAGGAAGGGGCTTTCTCACTGAAGAAGGAAGTCCCCTGCTCCCCCCCCACCTCTCATCTGCATAACCTGCCAGGACTCAAAACCTCAGGGCCACCAGCCATGAGAGCCCTGGGCCAGCCACCGTCCATCCCTCCAGGGAGGAAAGTGGCTCAGGAGGCCATGCTGGGCAAAGGGCTACACCCGGATCCATGCCCAGGACCCTGCCCAACAAGGAATCCCCCAGAGAGGGGCCTGGAAGTGGGCTGAGTCCGCCCTGTGTTGGCCCCTGGGTGTGGCCTGAGGTCCAGGGGAAGGAGCCGCAGCCTCACTCTCTGACCTTCCAGCAGCACATCCTTTGTCCCCGGAGAATACAGTGGACCCCACTGGCCTTCCAGCACATCTCCTGGCACAAAACCGCACCTTCCCTGGTTTCCACGGCCCCAAGAGCAGTGACGGGGAAGCCTTGCTTCATCCAGCCTCAGGCAACCTTCTGGACCTGCCTCTATACAGCCAAGAACTAGAGAGGGAGACTGAGGCCCAGCGGGCATGTGTGCCAGACAGGGGCAGCTGGCACAAGAACCTGTCTGTCTGCTGCAGGCTGTCCCTTGCTGCCAGCGAGGAGGGAAGGTGGGTTCGCTCTGTGGCGTTCCACACCATGCCAGGCAGTGTTCTGGATTCTGGGTCACCGCCCTGAGGTCCCAGCCCTGAGGTCAGTCATGTGGCCTCAAAGTCAGTCGGACTGAGAGGAGCCCTGTGAAGACCGGTGACCTTGGACTTGTCCTCAGCCTTCCCTGGATGCTGACCACAGCTGGACTCCCCAGCCCTGAGGCCCAGCCAGAAGGAACAAAGCCTCCCACTCCTGGGCTTGACTTCACACCGGCCACCCCTGCTGTGTGATTCACATTTACCTAAAGGACATCAGCTCTGGGCCTTGCTCTCCCCTTCTGCTAGGTGGGAATGCAGCAGTGGAGCCAAGGGCCTCCCCAGCACGGCCGGGCACTTGCCTCTCCCAGGCCTGGTCTGGATTTCTCACAAGCCTCGAGGGAAAACCAACTCTGCATGTTCTAAATGAGGAAAATGAAATGAGGACACATTAAGTGACTCTCTGGCCAAAAAAGCATCCCGAGACCCACAGCGCTGATGGGGCCGGGGTTGGAGGCCCAGCGTTTCTGTCCTACAGCTGGGGTCCCAGCTCCTTCCTTTCCTCCTCCCTTAACTAGGTTCCAGCTCATCAAGGTTGAGCTGGGAAAACAGGATGCCAAGAAGAAAGGGGGTTCAGGGCTCACAAAATGGGAGTGGTGGCCAGGGAAGCCATGCCTGTTCTCCCAAAGTCAGGAATGGTGACATTACAGGACCCTGCACAAGAAGCCACTGGCCAAGTGACACCTCTAGCAAAGTCCTCACCTGCCTGCCACCACTGCCTACCTCAGCCTTCCAGATCTCAGGAAAATGCCTGTGATTGACAGGTACTACCCAGAACCCTGCTGCAGGGGATGCTGGGAAGTGTGGCTCTTAGGCTTCCAGGCCCTGCAATGGCAGCAGCCATGGAGGAGGGGAAATGACCTGGTGAGGTCCGTGAATGCCCTGCACAAACTGGCCTGTGGGTCTTCCCCACCACATGGTTCTGGGCAGATCACCTGCTCCTCTTGCCTGCCTCCTGTCTGCAAAACAAGGACAGTCAGGTGCCCGCCCCACAGGTCAAACAAGCCACATGGAACTAGCCTAGCCCAAGGGGCCTGGTACCAGCTGGCGCTTGGCACACGCCGCTGCTCTCATGGGTACAACTAGGGCGTTTTCTTGGGCAGGTCCATCGACTGATTTGGGCCCTTTCTGCCCTGTAGAATTTCCCATGGTGGGGCTTGGCAGGGTGGGGACCGGCACCTTGTCCTCCACTTGCAGACTCTTGGGCTCAGGCCTAGGGATTTCTGCACAGGGAATAGCCCCCCAGGAGCTCTTCCCAGCAGCTGCATCTGCAGCACCTACAGTGGCGCTACCTCTGATGGTGACATCCGCAGTGTCAGTAGTGATCACCGTGAGCCCTAGAGCAGCCTATTCCTGGGGGAACCCAGGCCTGGGGTGGCTTCCCGCCTTTTATACTTCTTCCTTCTTTCCAAACCAGACTCCCCAGCCTTGCAGGGCCTGTGAAGACTCTTCCCAAGAGACTTCCAGTATATACTCTGCTTCTTAACTCAGTGTTTTAACTGTGGGGTGGTGGCTCTCACAACAGTTCTGGGGAGAGTCAAGTGGGGTGCATCCATAGATGGGAACCCAGTAGCCACTGAAGGCTGTATGTGTGTGTGTGTGTGTGTGTGTGTGTGTGTGTACCGGGGATTGAACTCAGGGGCACTCAACCACTGAGCCACATCCCCAGCCCTATTTTGTATTTTATTTAGAGATGGGGTCTTGCTGAGTTGCTTAGGGCCTTGCTTTTGCTGAGGCTGGCTTTGAACTCTGAACTCATGATCCTTCTGCCTCAGCCTCCTGAGCCGCTGGGATTACAGGCATGTGCCACTGCACCCAGCTTGAAGGCTGTATTTTTAAAGAATATTTAAAACATCTTCTGGGACTGGGGTTTTAGCTTTGTTGGGGGTAGAGTGCTTGCCTAGCGTGTGTGAGGCACTGGGTTCCATCCTTAGCACCACATAAAAAAAAAAATATGTAAAATAAAGGTATTGTGTCCATGTACAACTAACTAACTAAATAAAAGCTCCTGGATGGAGGATAATTATACGCAATGGTGGGATTCATTGTTACATATTTGTTCCCACACACAATTTAACAATATAATTTGGTCAGTATTGCTCCCAGGACCTCCCCCTTCCTCTCCCTCCTCCTTCCTCCTGGGCGTCTTCCTCTGCTGTACTAGTATCTGTTCCAGCCCAGTCTTGGCAGTTTAGCAAGACCCTGTCTCAAATAAAAAATAAAAAGTGTTGGGGTTGAAGCCCAGGAGTAGGAGGCCCTTGGGTTCAATCCCCATCACTTCAATAACTAAGCAGATGGACAGATAGACAATCAGACAGATAGATAACTCCTGGAAAGTGCTTAGGATAAAATTCTTCTGTTGAAGTGCAATTTTCATCAGTAAAGCCCACAAATCTTAATAGACAACTGTGATATTATGTGCTTTTTTTTTTTTTAAACCACAGTCCCTGGCTTGTAACTCTGTCCCGTAGGCAGGTCATAGAAACCCTCTTCTCCCCCTGTCTTGGCCTGGCTATAAGGAAATTCCCAGGCATACATGTCTGACAGCAGGTCATAAGACCTCCTTGTTCCCAATGGGTCCTGCCCTGTACCCTGGGGAAGGAACACTGCACAAGAGGCCAGAGCTTCCTGTTAGCTGGGCCTGTGGAGGACCAGGAGGGTGGTGCCCCTTGTCCCCTACCTCGCCCTCTGCATCTCTGCATCTGAATCCTGTGTTATTGTCCTTTGTGACAAACTAGCGAATATTAATTGGTCCCCACATTCCCTGAGCCCTCAAGCAAAGACCCGAGGAAAGGGTGGTGGGAACCCGTCACAGATAACAACCTGGGGCTTGCAACTGGTATCTAAAGTGTGGGGGGCAGTCTCAGGGACTGAGCCCTGGGCCTGAGGGATCGGAGGCCACCTCCAGGTAGACAGTATCAGAACTGAACTGGATTAAAGGATGCCCGCTGGTGCCTGCCCACCGTTGCAGAGGTGCCAGCCTACTCGCTGGCAGAGGGGCAAGTCCCACTCCTTCCAGGGTCACGGGAGTCTCCTGTGATGACCGCTGTGGGTGAGAGGAGAGGAAAGACTGACTGATATTTGCTTTTCCAATACATAAAATCTCAATTTTTTTTTGAATTGTGCTAAAATCCACTTCACCTAAAATGTACCACGTTGTCCAATTTGGTGGCAACCCAACTGATTTTGGCAAGCTATATTCTCACGTAACCACCACACAGCCTAAGATATAGACCATGTTTTCAGCCCCTGGAAGGCTCTGAGTGCCTCCTCCCAGACGATGCTCTCCAGAGGGAACTGCCCACCATCCTGACTTCCAGCCCCACACATACGTTTTGCCTGTTCTACAGCCTCTTACAAACAGGACGGAACAGGGCCAGCTTGTGCCAGTTTCTTCCCCACCATGCTGTGGGAAGAGCCCTGCGGTTGATGGCGGCACCCCCTTGCTGTCTACGGCTCACTCTTGTGAACGCACCCCAAATCATTTCTGTATTCCACTCAGGGTGGGGATTTGGGTTGTTTCCTATTGGCACTTGTCTTTCTGTTGCTGTAACTGAACACCACAAACTGGGGAATTTATAAAGAACAGAGGTTTAAGTTGGGTGGTGGCTCATGTCTGAAATCCCAGCTACTCAGGAAGCTGAGGCTGGAGGACTGAAAGTTTGGGGCCACTCTGGGTGAGACCCTGCCTCAAAAATACAATTTTAAAAAAGGCTGGAGTGTAGCTCAGTGGCAGAGCATTTGCCTAGCATGCGCAAGGTCCTGGGTTCAATTCCCACGACACCCCCCAAAACAGAATAGAGCTTTATTTGGCTCACATTCTAGAGGCTGGGAAGTTTAAGAGCATGGAGCTGGCATTTACTTGGCAGTGGGCAAGGGCCTGTCGCTGGGTCATAGTACCATGAAGAGCGCCGAGGGACCAACAGAACTGGCAGCAGATAGCATCATTTCATAACAATGCCACTCTCTGGATGGCCTACTAATCAGCACCATCATGACCTGGATCACCCCAGAAGGCCACGTGGTCCCACCTCTCACCACCTCAACTGAAGGTTAGATCTCAATGTGAGTTTTGATGGGGATATTCCGACCACAGCAGGGGCTACGATAACTAGGTGCCAGGCACCCCTGGCCCGGGTCTTTTGTGGACATATGAGCTCACTTCCATTGGGCACCACCCAGGAGGGGGATTCCCCAGTTCTTAAGATATGTACGTTCACCGGCCAGTCGTCCCTCAACACTTGGTAATGAAAAATCACCCACTTTAATGAAACATAAAATGTAGAGGGCTGGGGATGTGGTCAGTGGGAAGCACCTGCTGAGCGTGTGTGAGGTCCTGGTTTCCACTCCCAGCACCACCAACATAATAAATGATACATATTTAAAAAATGAAATAAAGCTGGGTGCAGTGGCCCCGCCTGTAATCCCAGCAGATCAGGAGGCTGAGGCAGGAGGATGGCAAGTTCAAAGCCAGCCTGGGCAAAATTAGTGAGGTCCTAAAGCAGCTCAGTGAAACCCTGTATCTAAGTAAAATATAAAAAGGACTGGGGAATGTGGCTCAGTGGTTAAGTGCCCTGGGTTCAATCCCTGGCACAAAAAAAGAAAGAAAGAAGATAGAAATTAAAAACTGCACATCTCTAGAGAATTTGAAAGAGGTGGATGGTGAACTCCATAGTATCTGGGGCTAAATGCCACTGATACCAAAAGCTCTGTCCTTGTCCCCATTGCCAATCCAATAAAGAGGACAAGGTTTTGACGGGGGGGGGGGGGGGACGGGGTTGTTATTGATTTGCTAGCAATGAGAACCAGTGGGCGTCTGCTCCCAGAGGCTGGGATTCT
>NW_026000001.1:1921351-1934907 GCF_001458135.2 Marmota marmota marmota | reverse complement strand
GAGGTTTTGAGAAAAAGGAAAAAAATTGTTATTGATTTGCTAGCAAATGAGAAACCCAGTGGGCTCTGCTCCCAGAGGCTGGGATTCTAACTGCCAGGGGAACACAGGGATTTTAAAGAGAAGCTACAAAGGCCACACCCTGGGTGGGCCCTGTCATTCATGACCAAGTGATAGCCTGGAGGGAGAGCCACTTCTTAAATCTGCTGGTGCCAGCCCCAGAGTCTGGATTCCTTCACTTCTGTGGGCAATGAGCCAAACAGACAGGGGACTTGGCCTGGGCAGGAAGAAGGCTCATCTTGCTGCCTCCAAGGCCGAGGCTGGGAAGGGAGAAGAGCTGGGGGCAGGGATGGGGGTGGGGCGACGAGGAGTTTAAAATGAGCCTCCAGTGGTGGAGCAGCAGGAGGTCAGCCTGTGCAGCTGCCCCGACTTCCCACCCCGTCGCCTCTCGGGCCACTCAATCTGGCCACTCACCCACTACTTGTTTTTGTTGCAACAATATAATTTTAAGAAGAAAAACAGGTGGGCCTACAAAATTATGGAAAATCCATGGACCCAGAGGGACTCTTGAAGCAAATACTGAATGGTCACAGTGGCCTCTGGCTAGTAGGAATTTTGACTTTTTTTTTTTAGTATTCCCAGTGAGTTTGTATTTTTTTTAAATTATTATTTAACTTAAAAAAAAATAAAATAAAAAGGAGAGGAGCTTTGTCTTTCGTAAGATTGGGATTTCCTTTATTACTTTTTCTTGTTTGTGTACTAGGGGTTAAACCCAGAGGCACTTTCCTACTGAGCTACATCCCCAGCCCTTTTTATTTTTTATTTTGAGAGAGGGTCTTGCTAAATTGCTTAAGGCCTCTCTAGATGGCTAGGGATGGCCTTAAACTTGCAATCCACCTGCCTCAGCCTCCTAAGTCCAGGGGTTACAGGCCTGTGCATCACACCTGACCCTTCCCTTATTACTGTTTTTTTAATATGGTATTTTTGCCCCCCTTACTACTATTTTAACTGAACCTGTTTATGGGGCACTGCTGAGAACTTGACAGGTGTGGGTGTGTAAGGATCACGTCAGCATTCCCATCTCCTTAAATATTTTTTATAATTTGTTATTAACCATGTAACAATTGTACATACTTATGCACTAACTACAGTGTATACATTCAGGACCAGAATGGGTAACTTAGTCTCAAAATAAAACAATAAAAAAAAGATCAGGGGTCCTGGGTCCTGGGTGGGGGGTAGGGGTCGGGGGTGGGGGAGGTAGGGGGCAGGGGTGGGGTGGAGTGAGGTGGGTGGGGGTAGGGTGAGGCAGTTACTGTTTAATATGTGTGGAGTTCAGTTTGGAATGACTGACTGGAAAGTTCTGGAGGTGGATGGTGACAGTTGCACAACAGTGTGAGTGTGTTTGATGTCACAGAACTGCATGCTCAGACATTATAAAAACTTTATTATGGATAATTTACCATGATTTTTAAATGCCTAGGGGGTTTGGGGATGTGACTCAGTGGTGGAGCACATGCTTAGCATTGACAGGGCCCTGGGGTCAATCCTTAGCACCAATAAATAAATAAATGATTTACTAAAAAAAAAAAAAAAACTTTCATAGATGAATTAGTGGGGTTCAGCTGGCTGTGGGGGCACATGTCTATAATCCCAGTGACTCAGGAGACTGAGGCAGGAGGATTGCAAGTTCAAGGGCATGCTCACCAACTTGGTGAGATAGACCTTGTCTTAAAACTAAAAAGGACTGGGGATGTAGCTCAGTGAGTGGTAAAGCATCCCTGAGTTCAATCCTCAGTACCAAAAAAGAAGAAGAATCAGTAGAGACATCTTGTACTTGTTGAGTTTAGTTGTTTGTTTGTTTTTTGTTTTTTTTTGTTTTGTGGTGCTGGGGATTGAACCCAGGGCCTATATGCATGTGAGGCAAGCACTTTACCAAGTGAGCTATATCCCCAGCACCTTTGCTGTTTTAATTAGCAATTACTTTTCTAAAAGAATGAGAGATCTGGGGGTGTAGTTCAATAGGTCACTTGTAGAACAGTTGCCTAGAATGTGGGAAACTATTCCCAAAGCCATAAAAATAAAAATAGGGGCTGGGGTTGTGGCTCAGCGCTGGAGCACTCGCCTAGCACGGGCAAGACCCTGGGTTCAATCCTCTGCACCTCATAAAAATAAGTAAATAAAATAAAGGCAAAGTGTCCAACTACAACTAAGAAATAAATATTTTTAAAAAATGGGGCTGGTGCTGCAGCTCAATGGCCTGGAATGTGTGAAGCACTGGGCTCATTTCTCAGTACCACATAAAAATAAATAAAGACACTGTATGTACATCTGCAACTGAGAATCTATTTTAAAAAATATCAACAAAAATAAGTGAGAAACTTGAACTATCCAGGACAAAAGGGTGACCCACAAAGGATATTTCAGCGGCAACAAGAAAATGGGAAGAACTAAGACTTCAGAGCCAGGGGGCTGCTTTCAAGCCCTGATTCCCGTGGTACCTAATGTATTGCCCCTGGGGTGAGGGGTCCCGTGCAGGATGGAAAACCTGGGCACACTGACCCCCACCCTCTTAGCCTAGATTGCTGCAGGCATTGCTAATGGTCCAGGCCACTTTTCCTCCCCGTCTTAGGTCCTCAACATCCTGCCAGGGAGCAGCTGTGACCAATCCCCCAGGCCCACCAGGTGCTATAGGCTCCAGGAACCTGTCTGAGGTTCTTCCTGTGGCCCTGGGCTCAGCCTGAGGAGATGGCAGGCCACACAGCCAGGTTTTCAGGAACTGTGATTCCCTCAAAGATTCCCCCTCGGGCTGGGGATGTGGCTCAAGCGGTAGCGCACTCACCTGGCATGCCTGCGGCCTGGGGTTCGATCCTTAGCACCACATACAAACAAAGATGTTGTGTCCGCTGAAAACTAAAAAATAAATATTGAAAAATTCTCTCTCTCTCTCTCTCTGTCTCTCTTTTTCTCTCTCACTCTTTAAAAAAAAAAAAAAAAGCTTCCCCCTCTCCCTCCCTCTCTTCCTCCCTCCCAGTTTGCTGAACTTTGTTTTGTCTAGAGCACAGGAAGCCTGGCCCTGGCCAATCTGTGCACTGGCAGCACAGCCCTGGGGGCCTTGGTTGTTGAAGGTGGCTGCCATGCCTCCTCCCTGGGGCAGCTGGGGCGGCTGGACATGCAGGTCACAAGAGGAGGGCCACTCCTTCTCTCCACCTCCACAGGTGACTCCTGTGTCATAAAGTCTAGGTCCCCCTATTCTATGCTTCTTCCCTGCTGCTGTGTTTCCTGACAGCTTTAGTCAGGAGCTAGGTGGGAAAGAGGGTGTCTATAGTTTAGATCTTGGAGGTCCCCAAAGGCCCCTGTATTAAAGGCTTGGTCAGCAGCCTATGGTGGCGGGGTCTCATGGAAGGAGGGTAGGTCACTGGGGGCATGCCCTCGGAGGGGACATTGGGACCTGCACCTCCCTCTCTCTTTACTTCCTGGCTGCCTGGAAGCCAACAGGCTTCCTCTGCCACATGTTCCCACCATGATACTCTGGGCCTCCACTGTCCCAAAGCAATGAGGCCCAGCTACAATGGACTGAAACCTCCGGAACTATGAGCCCAGATACACCTCGCTTCTTATAAGCTGTTTAAATCAGGCACTTTGCCCCAGTGATGGAAACCTAACACGGGGTGTGTGGAATGTGGAGTGTCAGTGGAAGGTGGGGCAGTGTGAGGACCCAGCTGATTGCTGGTCATGAATCGGAAGCAAAATTAGTTGAACCAGTTATGGGACATTCTTTAGGAGCATTCATCTTTTCAGGGGCAGTTAAGAAGGACAGAGAAACTGGGTGCAGTGGCCATGCCTGTTATCCCAGCAGCTTGGGAGGCTGAGGCAGGAGGATCATGAGTTCAAAGCCAGCCTCAGCAAAAGTGAGGCGCTGAGCAACTCAGTGAGACCCTGTCTCTAAATAAAATACAAAATAGAGCTGGGGATGTGGATCAGTGGTTGAGTGCCCCTGAGTTCAACCCCTGGTACCAAAAAAAAAAAAAAAAAGAAGAAGAAGAAGGAGGAGGAGGACAGGGAAAGGAGACAGTTGGTTCATCTAGGGCTGAGGTTTGCCAGGTGAACAGTGGAAGGGAGTGATGTTATCAGGGGGTATAGGCCAACTGCTGTAACAAGCAGCCCCATAGCTAAGAGGGTGAACACCACAGAGCTCTGCTTCTGGCTCACAGGGAATTCTTGCTGACATTTTGGCCAGGCATCTCTCCTTCATATGGTAACACAGGGATCCAGGCTCCTTCCTTCTTGTCATGATGTCATCTTGCAGTTCCCAGGTCACCATGGAAGGGATAGAGTGTGGGGAAGGCATATTGGCTTCTCACCCCCTCAGCCTTGAAAGGACAAGTGCTACCTTCATCCAGGTCTTAGTCCATTCAGGTGGTAGGCAGCCCTCCATGTGGTGATTTGGGGGCCTAGGCAACTCTGCCAGGCATCCTCCCTTGGATTCTCCATCACGACTTAGATACAAGGGAAGAGAGAGGGCCAAAAGGGTCCCCGGGAAGGAGAAGTGACCCACATAGGAAGTCAAATGATCCTAGATCACTGCAAAGGGGTGGGATTGAGGGTGGGGAAATGTGATCTTGCAGCAGGCCCAGGAAGAGCGCAAACACTCACAGACGGGCATGGCACTCTTGAGGGGTGGAACCTATACTGGAGATGGTAGAAATGAGGGCTGCTGGGGAGACAGTGGCGAGGTCCGTGGGCGGAGGGTTGAAAGGGGTCTGAAAACTGTAGCTAGAGAGGGTCCTGGAGGAGAAGCTGAAGCTCAAAGGAGGAGCAGCTGCTGGACTTTCAAGCCATCAGGGTCAGTGCTACTGCAGGTGGTGAGAAACGGAAGGGCCTGCAGGTAGGGCTCAGTGGGAGAGGGTATAGGCTAGTGTAAGGAGGTAGCAGAGACCAGGAGCTGTGTGTGAGTGCAGGTAGGCGCCAAAGTCACAGGGACTGGTGTCTGCGGAGATGCTGGGGCAGCCAGGGCCGCTGGCGTGCTAGGCAAGGGCTCTACCACTGAACCACATCCCCAGCCCTGGCCACTCATTGAATTCTTTAACAACCATACACAGGAGGTACTAATACCGTCCCCATTTCGCGGGTAGGAAATAGAGACGCAGAGAGAATGGGGGATCTGTAAGTGACAGCGAGGATAGCAGAGAGGTCGCTTGGCAGGACCCAAGGGTGCGGGAGAGGGCTAGCAGGGGCCCCGGGTCCGTCCTAGAGGTCTTGATGGGGAGGAGGAGCGTCCCACCGATAGCCCGTTAGACCTACTTCGGGGGAGGAAGGGTCGCCTGTCACCCAGGAACCCTTGCCCGATCACACGCGGCGGGGCCGGCCAAGGGTGCCTTCCCCACCTCCCCGCCGGCGCCGCAGCGTTGTAAATAAGCTGCAGTTGCAAAAGCAGCTCCATCAAGGAGGAAAAACCCAGGCCGCTAGACCCACGCCCAGCCGGAACTTGGGGTACTGTGCCCGGCGGGCTCCCAAAGCCCAGCAACGGGGTGAACAGCGAGGCCCCGCCCCGGCCCCACTGCCCTCCCCCCAGGCCGAGCAGCCCAGGAGGCCAGAATCCGGTCCGACCGCATTCCTTCTGCCCTGGGCAGCCCCCGGCCTTGGAATTCGCCTCGGTCAGTTGAGCTGAGGGAGGACCGTAGGCCTGTCTCCCCAGACCCAGATGATCTTCCAAGGTCACCTCTCATGCCCGCGCCCCCCTCGCCCCTTCCCCTCTCTGCCCTCTGGCACATGGCAGCCTCAGTTGCTGGGGGACCAGCCCAGGTGTGAGGCACTGGGTTTGATCCTCAGCACCACATTAAATATATATATATATATTTTTTTTTTTTTTTAATGTGCCACTGAGAGGGGTGATGTGGTCAGGAGACTGGGCTGGGAGCATAGAAAATGGAGTCAGCACAGGGCGTCCATGCATTCTGGGTAAGCAGAGCTACTGTCCTTGAGCCTTGGCTCACCCATCTGTACAAGGGGTTCTGCAGAAGGGAGGGCCATGCAAGGCAGGAACTCAGCCTGCGGGACCAGGGCTGACTGTGAAGAAAGCGGTGCAGTGGGAGCGGGGCTGTACCCAGGCTTCCCAACTCCCAGTCCAGAAATCTCATTCCCACAGGTGACTTCCATCACACCCAAATCTTCTTGAAAACCACACTGTGTTACACAAAGCCATGACACAGGGTTTCACCAAATTTGAAAAGTAAGTTTAGATGGTTTTGAGGGACCCAAGGCATCACCTTGAGACTGTCAGGGGCTCACTGCCCAGGCTCTGCCACAGAGGGCCCAGGAGGACTTCATGTGCCCCATGGCCGCAGCTTTCAATTTTCATTGTTGCCTCTAAATAGGTTA
Source organism: Marmota marmota marmota (assembly GCF_001458135.2). Lineage (NCBI taxonomy): Eukaryota > Metazoa > Chordata > Mammalia > Rodentia > Sciuridae > Marmota > Marmota marmota. The sequence goes on along the minus strand of NW_026000001.1, from coordinate 1,928,529 downwards.
ATCAGATTGTCAGGGAGATGTGATGTCAGGCTTGGAAAATGGTCTGGACACCATGGCATGTGGCTATTCTGCAAACCATTATTATCTTAAATTCTCTGCTAGGTGGAGAATACCATAATACCTTGTATTAGAATTTTGCATGTGTGTTAAAAGCATTGATTAGTTCAATTTAAGTATTTCAAATATTCCTTAGTTTCATCAATACATTTCTTTCTTTTCATTCCCCTAATTAATTAGCTAATTAATTAATTTTGTGGTATGAGGGGTGGCCCCAGGGCTTTGTGCATGCTAGGCAAATCACTGAGCTACATCCCCAATCATCTTTTTGTTGTATTTCGAGACAAGGTCTCACTAAGTTATCCAGGCTGGCCTTGAACTTGTTATTTTCCTGCTTTAGCCTCCCTGATTATAAACATGAGCCACCATACCCAGTAACATTTCTTTATTTTAAAAATTCCTGGGAACCTCAGAGAAAGGGAAAGGCTCCAGGCTCTGCTGGACCTCTAGAAGGCCCCAGGTAGGCTTTGCTCTCCCCCTGATACTGGGAATGAACTGCTGCAGGGCCACCCTCACAAATCCGCAGGACCTGGTAATAGCTGCCCTCTGCCAGCCTCTGGGAATCCACTTGACAATTAGTAGTCAGGCACAATTACCCTTTGTGGAGCCTTGGCTCTGTGCCCAGCTCTTTCCCTGATGGTTTCAGGGAATCTCCCCAATAACCCTGTAGGCTAGGAACAATAGTCTCCATCTGGTGATGAGGAAAATTTGACATAGAGGTAGATGCCTTGTCCAAGGTCACACAGCTAGTAGGAACATGTCCTCCAAAGACAGAATAGTACCCCTAAGCTATGCTTGGGATCTCTGCAAATAGGGCATGAGGGGAGTACCTGCCTCATCCACCACACATGTGGTTACTCCAATCAGCTGCATTCATTGGCCCCTTTGAGCCTGGGCCCCGCTGTGGGCTGTGGGTGCTGAAGCTTCGCATATGGTAGAAGGATGCTGAATAAGATGAAGCTTGGGCTCAGAGACCTGTACGAGCTGCTGGGCCCAACCCAGAACCTCAGTCAAGGGCCTGGCTTCATGTCACTCTGCTGGCTAGGTTGTAAACCAGTCCTGAGCATGTAGGGTTGCAGCCCAATGGCCTCTCTGCACTCTCATCAATGTTTGAAGGCTAAGAACTGGAGTAGGGGCCTGGTCCCTGGTGAACTTGGGGAGGGATGGGGAGCTCAGCACAGCCAAGGCTCTGTTTGTCCAGTCCTCTAGGGAACCCCCCCACTGTGTCAAGTGCCTAGTGCTTCCTGGGTCAAAGGTGCTTTGAGTGCAGAAGGACAGAAAGACAAGTCTCCTGGATGGAGTCCTGGGTGGGATCTGCAGGACCTGCTGCCCTTGGACAGTGCTTTCACTCCCTGGTGAAGCTCCCTTCTGGCCTGGGAGATGAGGTACTAACTAGATTCACCTCACTGCTGGTTGGGAAATTTCAGAGATGCTGGATGTAGGTGAAGGGCTCAGAGCACAGGGCTTGACCATTGATCCTTCTATGTGACAGGAGACTGATTCACAAAGCCCTTTCTTCCTTTCCTTTCCTTTCCTTTTCTTTCCCTTTTTTGGTACCGGACATTGAACTCAGGGGTGCTTAACCACTGAGCCACATCCCCAACCCTATTTTGTATTTTATTTAGAGACAGTGTCTCAATGAATTGCTTAGCACCTTGCTTTTGTTGAGGCTGGCTTTGAACTTGTGATCCTCCTATCTTAGCCTCCTGAGCCACTGGGATTACAGGCATGCGCCACTGCGCCCATCCCCAGCCCTTTTTATTAGGGCCTCCCTTAGTGCTGAGGCTGACTTTGAACTGCTTCAGCCTCTTGAGTTGCTGAGAGTATAGGCATGTGCCACCCTGCTTTGCTAAGTCCTTTCTTGAACAGGCCTTCCAGCTGGTGTTGGTGGCAAAGCTGGAGCCCATGGGTGGGTCCTTCTGTGCTATGGTTTGCCCAGTGACTCTAGGAACTCCTTATCAGACCCCCTTAGACCAGTGCAAGGAAGCAGTGGGCAGGAATGTGAGGGACTAAAGAGGGATTCCTAACCCTGCCCCCTCTTCTTGAGGCCCTTCACCCACCCTCCCAGGTTACCCTCAGAATTCAGTGTCAATTGTGGAGCTTCTGGAACAAAAGGTTTCGCAATTGGAAAACCTCTCCCCAGGAGGAGTTCCTGCCAGAGGAAGTCTCTCTCCAAGCCTTTGTCCCCTTGTGTACTGACATTTTGGTGGTCACAGTGCACACTGCAGTTGACTTCTTTCTTACACACATTATCTTCCTATGAATTGTTATAAGTGTACACATTATTTGTATTGGAATACCAGTCACTGCAGAGAGGCTATGCCACCAAATACCCCATGTGATGATCTGGGTGCTTCCTGCATGCTGTGGCTTGAATCCTGTCATTTGATCCTCACAACTGCCCTGTGCACTGGGCGTTATCATCCCCATTTCACAGATGAGAAAACTGAGGTTCAGCTCAAACTCATACATTAGTAAGTGGTGAGGCGGGACTTCACTAATTCATTCAATCAGTAAATATTTCTGAGGGTCTACAAACAGCAGAGTCTGTGCTGAGCACCATAGTAGAGAACAAGATAGGCAAGGTAAGGTCCCTGGTCTAGTGGAGGCTCCAGTCAGGTGGGGAGACACACACAACAAACAGGGGTGAGGGGAGAGATAGGGTGGCAGTGTGCAGTTGGCCAATCTAGGTTGGAGCAGGAGCAAGGCGGATCGGCTTTCCCCCTATCTAGGGTGCCAAGCCCTATGGCAGGTGCATGGAAGAAGAAATGTGTGGGAAATGAACCCTTTGAACCCTTTACTTGTTATCACTGACTTCAGCCTGGGTGTGTTTAACTCCTGTCTGAAAATGCCACATGGGCCCAGCATCATTTATTGGTCCAGCCTCCTCGGGTGTGGGACATTTAGGGTATTTCCAGTTTTCTCCAATTATAATGTGGCAACAGGCAATTTTGTGCATGGGGCTTTTTGCTTTGAATAATCTCTTTCTTGGAAGGGGTCTTGGGAATAAGGTTGCTAGCTCACGGGTCATGAGAATATTTTTGGCTGTGTTTTCTCCTTTGGGATACTCTTTACTGCCAGGTGAATGTCTTCTCAACCTTCCAAATGTTCCCAGAACCTCCCCTCAGGGAGGTTTCTACTCCTATGGACAGAGTTACTCTTTCAGGCAAACCTGTTGTTTCAGTGTCACAATTTGCTAAGCTCTTCCAGGCTCTGCCCAGTGGGTTCCAGTGGAATTGACCACCCAGCATTAAGGGTGGATCCTAATTGATAAAGATAAGGATGAACCAATAAGGACCTCTCTTTTGGGCTGGGGTTGTGGCTCAGCGGTAGAGAGCTCACCTAGTGTATGTGAGGCCCTGGGTTTGATCCTTAGCACCACATAAAAAAAATAAATAAAATAAAGGTATTGTGTTCAGTTACAACTAAAAAATAAATATTAAAAAAAAAGGAAAAAGAACCTCTCTTTTCATCCCTACGGACCAATAAGAGCCCCATGTGGTATCCTTGTCCACCATGTGTGTTGTGTTCTATACCAAAGGAGCTGCTAGCAGGGGTAGTGTCTGGGGCAGAGGGTGCAAGACACCTGGGAAGAAAGAGTCCTGCCTGGTCCTGCACCTCAGCCAAGTGGCTTCAGCCTTGGCAGGGCTTGGTCTCTAACTATTAAATGGAAGCCACAGCAGATAACTGCTCCTTCTCTTGCAGAAACTGGACATTTAGCAAGAAAATGGTGCTATTTTCTATGTGCTAGGCACTACATGTCATGCTTTCCCTGCTCTATTTCAAGAATTCTCACACATGCATCCTTCCATGAGGTAGACTGTCATGCCCATTTTACAGACAAGGAAAATAAAGCTCAGGGGAGGTAAGCGGCCTGCTTGAAGACGGCTGCCAGATGAGAGCTGGAGGCAGGATGCCAGGCTCCACGCTGCCAGGCTCCACAGCATGTGCTCTAGAGCATGTGCTATGCAGGGTTTGGAGGTGACGACCAATGTGTGCAGGGTGTGCTTGTGACATGAAAAAAGGACTTGAGTCACATGGGGCCTTCTCCAAAGAAGGGACCCGTTTTGGCAAAGTAGGAGCTGCACTTAACTTCTCACCACAGCCACAGCCTGGGAAGGTACCTGACATTCAGGTGGTCATGTCTGGTACCAGCCACTTGTTAAGAGTTGATTGGACCAACAATAAAAAAAAAATTAAAAAAAAAAAAATAGCAATGTTCCAAACCTCAGCAGAAACCCTGCAACACCTGCAACAACTCTGGAGCTCAGCTCTGTTATCTCCATTTAACAGATCAGGAAACCAAGGCTCAGAGAAGTTAATAACTCACTTGAGACCACACAAATGAAGCCCATGGCTGATCCCAGGCAGTGTGGCTACATTCTGCAGCTTCCCAAGTCACTCTCCCAAGAAGAAAAATGATTGGCCCAGCTCCTCTCTGAATGCCTTGTCATGGGGCGTGACCAGCCCAGGAATTGGTGCCCCTGAGTCAGGTGTCCAGGTCTGGCCCAATCAACTCTTTTTTTTTTTTTTAAAGAGAGAGAGAGAGAGAATTTTTTTCTTTTAATATTTATATTTTTAGTTTTCGGCGGACACAACATCTTTGTTTGTATGTGGTGCTGAGGATCGAACTCGGGCCGCACGCATGCCAGGCGAGCGCACTACCGCTTGAGCCACATCCCCAGCCCTGGAACATTGCTATTAAGGGAAGGAATTTTGGGTGATATCCTTGTTTACGTAGTTTTCCTCATGGGCCCAGGCTGAGTGGCCTCTGAGGGGGCGCAGGGTGAGGCAAAGCCTGTGGGAAAGGAGGGCAAATCCCTACCAGACACAGGACATAAGCCTCAAGTCACATCATGAAAATTCAGCTTGCATCTTGCGACATCTGTCTTCTCTTAAGTACTCAAGCCAACAGGTTGAAATGAATCACCTTCATCAGGGCACTCTGATGCTCCCTCAAAAGCCCCAGCACTCCTCTAATGAAGGGGGAGCAGAACTGTGAGAGTGGAGGGGAAAGGTGTGACAGAGGCCAGGAGCTGCCACCACCACCAGAGTTCCAGCTCCTCAAAGGTGGTTACACTTTCAAATGAGCAAGTCATCTCTCTAAATCTGTGGGTTCCACATCTGTGGGTTCCACTAACATTGGATCAAAAATATTTTTTTAGGGGCTGGGGATGTGGCTCAAGCGGTAGCGCGCTCGCCTGGCATGGCATGCGTGGGGCGCTGGGTTCGATCCTCAGTACCACATAAAAATAAAATAAAGATGTTGTGTCCACCAAAAACTAAAAAATAACTATTAAAAAATTTTTTTTTTAAAAAGTACATCTGTATGCACTTTTCCTTGTCATTTTCCCTATGTAACAACTATTTACACAGCATTTGCTTGCATTAGGTATGACAAGCCATCTACAGATGATTTAAAGCACACAGAAGGATACGGTAGTTTTTAATGCAAATACCACAGCCATTTTATACCTTGGGTACTGAGGGATGACCATACACTGATTTCCCTCAAATTGGAAGGCAGGGCTCATGGTTCCTAGGGGGGAGATCAATGCTTGGAGCAGCATCACATGGTGCTCCTTCTCCCCATTGCCACAAAACCCAAATTCAAACGTCCCACAGCCTGGCCACATATCCCACATTCCACTTTTCTTTTAAGCTTTGGGGTTCAGGAAATTTTCCAGCCCCTTTAATGAGACACTTTTTGTCTCCATAGGGAGCTGCTATCCCAGAAAGGTGCCTGTGGGTTTTCATAGCCAGAAAGCTACTTCAAATTATAGAGGTCACTTCTTACTTCTAGCACTCCTTTCTCTGGCCAGATTTCCCACATTCCTCTGCAATTACCAGACTGGTATGGGACAAAGGGCCTGCCACCTGGGCAGGCCACTGATACTGGCCCCACCTCCCTTGGGCTGGTATTTTTAGACAAAGTCCTTGGCTCTATTATCTAAATGTTTCTCTGACTGGAGACCTTGATTTATCAGACTTTCGGACATCCAGAGGGACTCCTATAGAGTCCTGGGCATCTCCTAGCTTCCTCCTGTTCAACTTCCAGGTTTATAAGCACATGGACTTGTCCAAAGACCTTTTTAGGGCTGGGCTGTAGCTCAGTGGTAGAGCATTTGCCTCACATGTATAAGGCCCTGGGTTCAATCATCAGCACCACATAAAAAAGATATTGTGTCCATCTATAACTAAAAAATATACATATTTTAAAAAGTCCTTTTCATTTATGTCCTTTTGTTAAGATCATTTGTCTTGGATCAGGTTCAGACAAGTACATGCTTTTTTTGAAGAGATATTTGTTTCCTGCAGACTGCAAAATCCCTGCGAAGAAGCCATTTCCTGTGCGCCTGGCCCTGGATTTCCTAAGCTCTTGTTAACCAGGGAAACCTCTTGTCCCACCTCATATCCCACAACACAGGATCCGTGCTTTTTATATGATCTATATCCCACTTACTTTCAGGAAGGATTGAGGTGGAGGGGCCCGAGAGACGGACAAGGGGCAGTATGTGGACAAACTGGAGCGGGGACCCTCGCCCCACCCCACCAGGGCAAAGGTGCGTTAGTCATGGTCACGCGGCCATCTCCTGCAGGAGGGCAGGTGACAGCGTCCACAAAGCCAGCAGCTCAGTGGCAAGCACCTTTGGCCAGAGTTCTAGGCGCCTGTGGCGGTCCCACAGACGGGAAGATACACTTCCTGCCCTGGGCCTCTTGGCCTCGGCGTCCTCAGCACCACGGACAGGGAAACTGAGGCGAAGGTGCGCAGAGGGCGGGCCGAGGCAGAGGGCGGGTCGCAGCAGCAGTGCAAGTGTGCGGGCCGCCCGGCTGCGGGCCTAGAACCGGTCACCTCTTCCCTCTTCGGGCCTCGGTTTCTGAACCGCGGATAGTAATACCAACGGCCCCGAATTGGACCGGGCCTGGACGCGCCTTGGCTGAGCCAGCGCTGAGAAATGTCATAAAACACACCCACGGGGCCCCCAAGGTCTCGCGGAAAGAGCAGCCTGCCTGCAAGCGTCAATTTCCTGCCTGCCGGGCCAGGCCCCCTGCCTCCGAAATCACCGGCTTTCGAGGGGCCCAGGGAAAGTTTCGCTCCGGAGCCTCCCCCGGGGCCTCCC
>NW_026000001.1:1902663-1921326 GCF_001458135.2 Marmota marmota marmota | reverse complement strand
GCCGCGCCGGGCCGCGGTCAGGTGACGCGGGCGGGCAGTGGGCAGCGCGCCGGGTCCCCGGGCCGGCCGGGCCCTTCGCGGGGACAGGGCCGACGCGCACCGCGCGCCCGCGGACCCCTTTGCGGGTTTCATGGCCTTGAAGGGAGTCGGAGTGTTGTGGCTGGACCCAAAAAAAACCACTTGGTGACTTTTCTTGTCCCTCTTTGAAAGCCGTTTGGAGTGACGAAGGGGACCTGAAGTTGGGAGGCGTGGTTGCAAAAAATAAAAAGAAGAAAGATTTATCCCTTTGTTTTAAACTTAATAATATTTGACCTCAAATTTAAATCACTGAAGTAGGTATCTGCAGATTTCGACTTAACAGAAAGGTATAGCTATGCCCTTGACTTCTGTGGCTGTTCTGCTCCCAGGTGACAAGCATTTAAACATTGAATGTGGGTCCTTCTGTTTGGACCTTTAAAAAACCCGATCGCCTGTCTTCTGTTATTTTTCTTTTCATTGGTTGACCAGGTTGAGTGAAAGTGTCTAGGAAGAAACTGGCTGGCTAGCACCCATAATCTCCAAATCCATTTTTTTAAAAAATATTTTTTAGTTGTTGATGGACTTTTATTTATTATATGTGGTGCCGAGAATTAAATCCTTTGCCTCACACATGCTAGGCAAGCGCTCTTCCACTGAGCTACAACTTCAGCCCCTCCAAATCCAGTTTTATTTATTTTTTATTATTAGTTGTTCAAAACATTACAAAGCTCTTGACATATCATATTTCGTACATTTGATTCACGCGGATTATGAACTCCCATTTTTACCCTGTATACAAATTGCAGATTCACATCGGTTACACATCCACTTTATGGTTTGATTTATTTTCTGTGTCCACAGTCTTTCATCAGAGCCACTAATGCAGCAAAATGAAATCTTTGGACTTCACTTCCTCTTTGCCCTTCACGCCCCACTTACAGATATGTTAATGAGCAAATAGTTAAAAGGCAGTTGGGAGGAAGTAGAGACAAGAACTTTGAAGATGTTTACATCATTCCTGAATTTCTTAATGGCACTTCATTTATTTATTTTTTATTTTTTGATCCTGGGTATAGAATCCAGAAGGCTTTGCCACTGATCTACATCCCCGGGCCTTTTAAAATTTTGAGACAGGGTCTTGTTAAATTGCTTAGGGTCTTACTAAGTTGCTGTGGCTGGCATCAAATTTGCAATCCTCCTGCCTCCCAAATTGCTGGGATTATAGGCATGTGACACTGTCCTGGCTCTAATGGCACTTTAAAGAAAGAAAGAGGGGCTGGGAATGTAGCTCAGTGGTAGAGTTCTTGCCAGCCATGGGTGAGGTCCTAGCTCAGTCCCCAGCTCTTTGGGGGTGGGGGTAGGTAGGCATGAGGGTTCACTCCAAAACTTCAATCCTGTTAGACCTTACAATTCTCAACTAGACCAGGGGTACAGAGTATTTTAGGCCATTTATTTTCATCCTGTAAAAACATAATCCTAGAGATGTGACTTACCTGAGGCAAGTTTATCACAGACAAAGCCTGAATTGCAAGGTGTCTGGTGTCCCCCTCTTCTGCATCTTTACTCTCCCTGAGGCTTGTGGAAACATTTGGACACCCTGGATCCAGCCTTAAGACATTTTTGTGGTTCTCTCCAGGAAGTGCCACCGATCTGTTAAACCTTTCAGGCTTGTTCAAACCAGTCACTACAAAAGTATTGAGGATGTCTTGTTTCTTTTCTCTAGAAGTTAATAGTCTCAAAAACAGAGGACCTTTCTAAATAATGTAGCATGGGGTACACTGTCTCAGTTCTGTGTTCTGGAGAAGATGGTGGTTGTGGAATGACTTGCATAAGGATAAAAGGTGATTTAGGACATGGGAAAGTGAGTGATGCCTAGCTTTAAAAAAGAAGGCTGGGGGATGTTATTCTGTGGTAGAGTAAGTGCTGAGCATGTGCAGGGCCCTGGGTTTAGTACTTCTCTTAAAAAAAAAGAAAAAAGGCAACTAACTAAGTAGGAAGAATGCACTTGGTCAAAATTCAGTGGTCCTCCTTGGACAGTTGCATTTATTGTGGCTCCAGCTACTGTGTATATACACACTTTCCACTTTCCAATCCTTTTGAACTTGAGTGTGTGTGTGCGTGCTTGCTTGCTTGCTTGCGCTTATCTCTCAAGCCAGGAATTGAACCTAGGGCACTTTACCACTGAGCCACATCCTCAGCCCTTTTTGTTTTTTGTTTGAGACAGGATTTCACTAAGTTTCTTAGGTCTTACTAAATTGGTGAGGTTGGCCTTGAACTTATAATCCTCTTGCCTTAGCCTTCTGAGTTGCTGGGTTTACAGGTGTGTGCCATCATGCCCAACTTGAGCTCCAACTTTGCTGAGTTCTAGTTCATTTGTTGTAGTTTATCAGACCATACCACCTCAACTCCATTCAGCCTGTCCAAGATTTATCCTTTTGGGTCCTCCCTATCCCAAGTGTACTTCTGCTTTCTCTGAATTATTAACATGGTAGTTCAAGTCCCGAGATCATTTCTAATTTTACATCATCCTGGAAATCTCTTCTTTAGCTGTGGAGGCCTGGGGAAGGCAATACCTGCCCACCCTTCTTGCTTAGACACTGTAACAGGAGGCACCAGTGATCTCTGTTTCACCCCCACTCTCCTTCTGTAGCCTGTTGCCAGGTATTTCTCAAATATCATTGGTTATTCCTGTGACTTCCTGTACCTAGGGAATAAAATCCAAACTTGTTTGCAACATCTCAACTTGGGCCCCAGATTACCTTTTTAGAGGGGTTCTTTTGTTGTTGCTGTTTTAAAATCAACCCTTTCCCAAACTGCAGTGACCAACATGGAGCCAGCTCCACTGGACCCTGCATTTTCTGAATGAGCTTTGTGTCCTCAGTTACCAGGCCTTTCTTTGCCCCTTCCCTGTACTTGGCAGCTTTCCCCCTGGTTTCTGCTTTTAAAATTTCTCCTTCAAGGCCTAACTCTGAACCAGACAGAATTAATTGTTTTCTGTATTTTTTTGTTAGCACTTCAAACATATAGGCCTTGATATGGCAGTACTTAACATGCTTGTATGTGTGCTTATTCATTCAGCTTTCATGTTGGATTGAATTCCTAGAGGGCATTTCATGTTCATCTTTGTATCTCCAGCTCTAGAATTATGTCTGGCACACAGTTGGCACTGCCTAAGTATTTGTAGTAATTGTCATTTCTTTTTTGGTACTGGGGTTAGAACTCGGGGACACTCAACCACTGAGCCACATCCCCAGATCTATTTTTGTATTTTATTTAGAGACAGGGTCTCACTAAATTGCTTAGCACCTCACTGTTGCTGAGGCTGGCTTTGAGCTTGAGATCCTCCTGTCTCAGCCTCCAGAGATAACAGGTTGGGATAACAGGCATGTGCCACCACGCCCAGTAGTAATTGTCATTTTTAACCTCAATTGGCCTCTTTCCTGTGTGATAAACAGGGTTCCTTATTATCAAATTATTGGTTGTCTGAGTGTCTTCAGCTATGAGAAGTAAAGGAAAAGTAAAAATTGTCAGATCATGAAAATTGTTATTAATGAATTGGTCACTTAAAAATTCATCTGTGCCCAGACATCACAACTAAGACAACTTCTTACTATTTTTTCCTTCACGGTGCTGGGGATTGAAGCCACGGACTCATAAACTAGGCAATAAGCTACATCCCCAGCCTCTCCCTGTTTGTTAGATTAAGGACTTATTATTATCATTTTCATTGCTGATTGATAAAACACTTAAAATCATTTGTGAAATGAAGTTGCAAATCTTGCAAAAGGTGCAAGATTTCATGAAGTTTAATGAAAAAAAAGTTTGAGAACAGGTCAGAAGTGCATATCTGTTGCTGCAGTATACCCTAAAAAGAAACCCCTAACAGAGAAAAGAAAATGAACAGGATAATACCAGGAGCCCTGCAAAACAGAATAATTTACATATCAAAAAACAGGACCTTGAGACTGGCAAAATCCTTAGGTTTTTTTTGGAACCAGGAATTGAATCAAGTAGTGTTTAACCATTGAACCACATCTCCAGCCCTTTTATTTTTTATTTTGGGACAGGGTCTCACTAAGTGGTTTAGGGCCTAAGCTTTTTAGGCTGGCTTTGAACTTGCAGTCCTCCAGCCTCAGCCTCCTGAGTCACTGAGATTACAGGCATGTACCACCACACCTGGCTCCTCAGATATTTTTGCCAAGGATAATCAGTAAATATCAAATAGAGGATGAATTGTGTTTTATAGTTATATCATAAAATTTTGGGGAAAATTTAAGCGCAAACTCCCTACTTGATTTTCTTTTCACTTTTTGGTATAAACATAGTTGTATAATCCAAATTATATTAAATATAAAAACAGAAATAATTTTTAGTGTCATTTTGCAATATAAAGTTTGAGCTGTACTGTTAATAAGGTTTACTGTGAAAATTTAGTTCTTTGAATGGATGACTTCATCGTTCTGGTCTTTTCTTTCTTTTCTTTTCTTTTCTTTTCTTTTCTTTTCTTTTCTTTTCTTTTCTTTTCTTTTCTTTTCTTTTCTTTTCTTTTCTTTTCTTTTCTTTTCTTTTCTTTTCTTTTCTTTTCTTTTCTTTTCTTTTCTTTTCTTTTCTTTTCTTTTCTTTTCTTTGTGTGTGTGCTAGAGACTGAACCCAGAGCCTCATGCATGCTAAGCATGCATTTTCTCACTGAGCTATACCCCTAGCACTTCTTTAAAAAAAAAAAAAAAATTTTTTTTTAGAGCAGTTTTAGGTTCATAGGAGAATTGAGCAGAAAATGCAAAGTTCCTACACACTCCCTGCTCCCCAAACCCAGTGTGTGTAGCCTCCCCTATTATCACATCCTCCAGCAGTGTGGAATACGTGTTAAAATTGATGAACCTACATTGATGCCTCATGTAATATGTAAATTATTACTCAGAGCCTATAGTTTACATTAGGGTTTTTTCTTGGTATTTTATGTTCTATGGCGTTTTAAAATTTTGTTTTTATTTGTACTGGAGATTGAACCCAAGGGTACTTACTACTTTACTAGTGAGCTACATCTCCAGCCGTTTTCAGTTTTTATTTCTGAGACAAGGTCTTGCTAAGTTGCCCATGCTGTCCTCAAATTTTGGATCCTCCTGCCTCAGCCTCCTAAGTAGCTGGAATTACAGGTGTGTGCCACTGCAGATGATGTTCTGTGGGTTTTTACAACTGTGTAATGAGATGAATTTACCATTGTAGTATGATGCAGAATAGTTTCAGTACCTAAAACATCCTCTATACTGTCTGGTCGTTCCTCCTCCTCTCCTGACACCCGTCACCCGCCATCCCTTTAAAGGCCTAGTTTTGCCTTTCTCAGAATGCCACTGTTGGAATCAAGCATCCGCCTTTTCAGGTTGTCTTCTTTAATAACATGTACATGTTTTCTTCATGTCTTTTCATGATTTAATAGTTTACTTTTTTTCTTTTTTTTTAAATTTCTAGTGCTGAGTAATATCCATTGTATGGTTGTGCCAGTTTATCCATTCATCTAGTTAAGGACATCTGCCTGTTTCCAAGCTTTGGCAATTATGAATAAAGCAATTACACACATATATGTGCAGGTTTTTAGGGAGACGTAGGTTTTCAGTTCATTGGGTAAATACCGAGGATTGTGATTATTAGTTATATCATCAAATTATGTTGGATTTTATAAAGAAACTGCCAACTTGTAAATTGCTTTCCAAGGTGGTGCTTCCATCTTGTGTTCCTACCCGCAGTGAGATTTCCTACTGCTCCCTGTCCCGGCAGCAGTTGGTGGTGTCAGTGCTCTGAATTTTGGCCATTCGAATAGGTGTGTGAGGGTTTTTTTTTCTTTCTTTTTGGTGCTGGGATTGAATCTAGGATCTCTCACATGCTAGGCAGCTGTTGTACCTCTGAACTATATCCCTGACCCTTTTTATTATTTTTATTTTGCAACAGGTTGCCCAGAGTGGTCTTAAAATTTTGATCCTTCTGTCTTATAATCCCAGCTACTCAGTATGCTAAGTGTGTGTTGCTACACCCAGCTAGTATCTTATTTTAATTTGCAGTTCTCTAATGATATGATGTTGAACATCTTTTCATACTTCTTATCTTCTTTGGTAAATCTGTACAGGTTTTTTGCGCTTTTTTTTTAAAGAGAGAGAGAGAGAGAATTTTAATATTTATTTTTTAGTTTTTGGCAGACACAACATGTTTGTTTGTATGTGGTGCTGAGGATCGAACCCGGGCCGCACGCACGCCAGGCAAGCGCGCTACCGCTTGAGCCACATCCCCAGCCCTGCGCTTTTGTTTAACAGATTGTTTTTATTATTTTTTTAAATATTTTTTTTTAATTTACTTTTTTAGTTTTAGGTGGACACAGTACCTTCATTTTATTTATTTATTTTTTTATGTGGTGCTGAGGATCGAACCCAGGGCCTCGAACATGCTAGACAAGCATTCTACCGCTGAGCCACACCCCCAGCCCAGATTGTTTTATTATTATTATTGTTATTTTTGGTACCTGGACTGAGCCCAGGGGCACTTAACCACTGAGCCACATCCTCAGCCCTTTTTAATTTTTAATTTTGAAACAGGGTCTTGTCAAGTTGTTTAGGGCCTCGTTGCATTGCTGAGGCTGGCCTTGAACTTGTGATCCTCCTGCTTCAGCCTCCCAAGTCACTGGGATTACAGGCGTACACTACCAAATCCATCCTGTTTTCTTATTGATGAGTTTTTTTTGTTTTTTTAAGAGAGAGGAGAGAGAGAGAGATGGAGAGCGAGAGAGAGAGAGAGAGAGAATTTTTAAAAATATTTATTTCTTTTAGTTATTGGCGGACACAACATCTTTGTTTGTATGTGGTGCTGAGGATCCAACCCGGGCCGCACGCATGCCAGGCGAGCGCGCTACCGCTTGAGCCACATCCCCAGCCCTATTGATGAGTTTTAAGAGTTCTTTTTAGGGCTGGAGTTGTGGCTCAGTGGTAGAGTGCTTGTCTAGCATGTACAAGGCACTGGGTTCGAGTCTCAGCGCCACATATAAATAAATAAAGGTTCTTCAATAACTAATAAAATTTTTTAAAAAAAGAGTTCTTTGTAGATTTTGGATAGCAATTCTTTTTCAGATGTGTCTTTTGCAAGCATTTTTTCTATGTTTGTGATTTGTCTTTTCATTCTCTTAACAGTGACATTTGTAGAGAAGTTTTTAATTTTAAAGAAGTTAACCCTAAAAGTTATTTCTTTCAATGAATCATGCCTTTTTTATGTAAATGCACTGGGGATTGAACCCAGGATTTATGCATTCTTAGTATGTGCTCTTCTACTAAACTATAGACTCCACCTTGGATGGTGCCTTTAATGTTGTTTCTAAGAACTGCCACCAGGGAATATATTATCAAGGTAACTTGAACCCATGTTCCTGAGCCATGGTCATTCAGAATAAGCTATTTTTTTTTCCCTTCAAAGCAGAGTTGTTACTGTCAGTGACTGCAGTGTGATGACATGCTAATATCAAGAGAAGAATCTAGAACTTTCCAAGTGCCTTCCAAGTGATGAAATATATCAGTGCTCATTGCAGATCAGCACTGACAGATCAAATATCTGTAAAGGATGTCAATGACAGGAAACTGACTTTGAACCTCAAACTAACTGTTATGTTCCCTGAACGATTCCATTCTCATGGGGAGACCTATGTTACAAAATTTGATTTAATTATTGTATTTTGAATTTCATCAATAAAAGGTGTGGACATTTATTTCCTGTCTTGTTATAAAAAAAAAAATCACTATAGCCAAGGTCATCTTAATTTTCTCCTATGTTATTGTCTAGGACTTTTTTAGTTTTGCATTTTATATTTTGCATTTTATTTTATTTATTTATTTATTTATTTTTTAAGAATTTTTAATATTTATTTTTTAGTTCTCGGCGGACACAACATCTTTGTTTGTATGTGGTGCTGAGGATCGAACCCGGGCCGCACGCATGCCAGGCGAGCGCGCTACCGCTTGAGCCACATCCCCAGTCCCCTATTTTGCATTTTATATTTAGATTTATGACCCATCTTTTTTATATTTTTATATATATATATATATATATATATATAATTTTTTTTTAACAGAGGATATGCTGTGTCTAGCTTTTTTAATTTTGCATGTGAATGTTCAGGACCATTTGTTGAAAAGACTATTTTGCTCCATTGTATTGCCTTTGTGCCTTTGTCCAAGGGCTGGGCTATTTTTGAACTTTTTTGTTCTATTGATCTAGTTGTCCTCTTTTATTTTTATTTATTTATTTATGTATTTATTGTGGGGCTGGGGATTGAACCCAGGGCATTGTGCTTGCAAGGCAGGTACTTTACCAACTGAGCTACATCCCAGCCCTAGCTATTCATTCTTTTTCTAGTACTGACTGTCTTTTTTTTTTTTTTTAAAGAGAGAGAGAGAGAGAGAGAGAGAGAATTTTTTAATATTTAGTTTTTAGTTTTCGGCGGACACAACATCTTTGTATGTGGTGCTGAGGATCGAACCTGGGCCGCACGCATGCCAGGTGAGCGCGCTACCACTTGAGCCACATCCCCAGCCCAGACTGTCTTGATTACCATGGCTTTATTAACAAGTCCTGAAGTTGGATAGTGTTATATTGTTGGCTAATTTTTTTGTCTCTCCACATAAGCTTCAGAATCAGTTTATTGGTACCCCCAGAATAACTCATTGGGATTTTTTTGGTGTGTATTCTGTTTTATTGTTTTGCAGCAGAATACTCAGCATCACATAATTTCAAATATTCAAAAGAAAAGCGGTTCTTAAATACAAATGGGAGACATGATTCTTTTGTTGTAAGTAAATAGTTAATGCAACCCGAGTCCTACAAGTGTTTGGACTTGGTCTGCATAGTAAAATGGCCTTGCCTGTGGACCTGTAGTGACATTGTGATTCTCCCCCCAGTAATCAGTATTTGGAATTGAGGTGCTAGTGGTGTGAGCACAATGAGCGTTCTCCAGCCCTCTACAGACATGATCTGACCAAAATAAAGATGATTGGAATTTCTTGGAGGTCAGTGGTCCTTAAAGTTAAATGTTGTACATGATTATCTTGATTCCCAACTTTCTGGGATTTTGTTGGAATTGTGTTGACACTACAGTTTTAGTTGGAAAGAACTGACATCTTGAAAATAACTATATCTCTCCGTTTGTTTAGTTGTTCTTTGATATCTTTCATCAGAATCTTTATAGTTTTCCTCATGTAGACCTTGTACATAGTTCATTAGATTATATCTGAGTATTTCACTTTTGGGAGATGTTAATGTAGTGTGTTTAGAATTTAAAATTCTACTTGTTTGTTGTTAGTATATAGGAAAGCAGTTGACTATTATATAATAACCATGTAGTCTGCAGTTCTGCTGTAGTCTCTTATTAGTTCTTGGGTTTTTTTTGTCAGTTTTATTTCTCCTCACCCCTCTGTATACTTTATTTCCTTTTTTTTTTTTTTTCCCCTCCACAGTATCAGAGATTGAATCTTGGCACTCTACCACTGAACTATATCCTCACTCCTTTATATATTTTATTTTGGGACAGAATCTCTCCAAGTTGCCGAGACTGACATCAAATTTGCTATCCTTAGCCTCTGGAGTAGCTAGGCTTAGAAGCATGTACCATCATACCTGCTTCCTTTTTTCTTTCATTTGTTTACTTTGTTGTACTGTTGGAGACGAAATCCAGGGCCTCACACATGCTGGGCAAGTACTCTACCACTGCCATATATCCCCAGCCCCCCAATTTTTAAATTTTTGAATCAGGGTCTCTCTAGATTGCCCAGGCTGGCCTTGAAGTTGCTTTTCTCCTACCCTCAGACTCCTGAGTGGCTGGGATTACAGGTGTGTAACATCATGCTTGGCTCCTTATTTTCTTTTTTTGTCATACTGCATTACTTAGGATTTCTAGTACAATATTGAAAAGGAGTGGTGAGAGGGGGTTGTCTTTGCTCTGTACTTGTTTTTAGTGGGAAAGTTGTGACCTTGCCACCATTAAATATGATATTAGCTGTAGGTTTCTTATAGATGCTCTTTATCAAGTTGAATAAGCTCCACTCCATTTCTTGTATTCTGAGAGTTTACTTTTTATCATGAATGGGTGTTGAATTTTGTCATACTATTTTATTGCTGAACTCGGGTTCCTTACCAGTGAACTACTTCCTAAATAAGCCTCTCCCCACTTTTAAATTTTGAGTTAGGATCTTGCTAAGTCGAGGCTGGCTTTGAACTTGCAATCCTGCTTCAGCCTCCCTAGTTGCTAGGATTACAGGTGTGTGCACCACCTCACCCAGTGTGTCAAATGCTTTCTTTTATCTGTTGATACAGTTGATCAGTCTAAACTGAGAAACTACAGCATTGAAAATGGACTTTATTTGGGGTCTTGAGAATGATAGTTCAGAAGACATGGATTCAGATAGCTCTGGATCCATGTTCTGAGGAAGGCAGGAAAAGCAGGAGCTTACATGCTGGAAAGGAAAGGGGCTTCATTACTGTTAGAAGATAAAGACAAGAATGTATAAAAAGGATGGAAATTTCCATAAAACAGGAGTACAGCTGGGAGGGTGAGTCAGGAGAATCCCAAGTTTGAGGCTAGCTTGGACAACTTAGCAAGACTCGGTCTCAAAAAATAAAAATGGCTGGTGATGTGGCTCAGTGGTAAAGTGCCCCTGGGTTCTGTCCCCAGTATAAAAACAAACAAATGTTCTGGAACCTCTTGATATGCTTCTTGGGCACAATGTAATCTGTGGTAGTTAAGGTGCTCTAGATGGGCTGGGGACACAGCTCAGTTGGTAGAGTGCTTGCCTCCCATGCACAAGACCCTGCGCTCAATCCCCAGCAGCATAAAACAAAACAAAAAAAAGGGTATTCCAGATGCCTCCTGAAGTCAAAGGGGAGAGAGAGGTAACCCAAGTTTACACCCAGGCCACTGGGGACTCTAGCATGTGTCCTGCTTCCTTAGTGGCCTCTAACTCCGTTTTTTTTTTTTTTAAAGAGGGAGAGAGAGAGAGAATTTTAATATCTATTTTTTAGTTTTTGGCGGACACAACATCTTTGTATGTGGTGCTGCGGATCGAACCCGGGCCGCACGCATGCCAGGCGAGCACGCTACCGCTTGAGCCACATCCCCAGCCCCTCTAACTCCGTTTTGAGAAGCACTTTCAGTGTTGCTTTCATGGTGATTTTCCTTTTGTTTCTAAAGTATGGTCATGTGATTTTTTTTTTTTCTTTTTTCTGGTGGTGCTGGGGATCGAACCTAGGGCCTTATGCATGCAAGGCAAGCACTTACCAACTGAGCTACACCCCAGCCCCAGTGATTTTTCTTCTTTAGCTTGTTGATGTGATAAGTTGTGTTAACTGATTTTTGAATGTTGAACCTGAAGTCCTATTATTTGGGCTCAGCCTTTTGGTGAACTTGCCCTTAGTACCCTTAGCCAGTGTACTTGTCAAGCTTGGTATTGACTCCCCTTAGGTGGGGCAGATGACCAGAGGGACAGGAATAGTATATTCTCTTCTCCTAGGATAGGTTAGGCTCTGAGAAAACTCCAGCTGATGAGGCTCTGTCAAAACTGCTTCTCCTTAGGGCAGACGGGATTTGTTAAGGAGAGGGGAATGCTGCTGTGTATTTTAAGATGGTTTCTTTCCCCACTGGTCTGCCAGAAGCATGAAGGGATTTTTATTTTTTGGTTCCAAGGATTGACCCAGGGGCACTTTACCACTGAGCTACAGCTACTTCTCCAGCCGCTTTTATTTTTTGAGACAGGGCCTCACTAAGTTGCTGATGCTGGCTTTGACCTCATCATCCTCCAGCATCAGCCTCCCAAAGCCACTGGGATTACAGGCTTGCACCACCCATGCCTGCTCCCCTTTTATTTTTATTTTGAAACAGGGTTTCACTAAGTTGCTGAGGTTGGCCTCGAACTTGCAGTCCTCCTGCCTCAGCCTCCCACATTGCTGGGGTTATAGGCGTGTGCCTTCTTACCCAGTTATGAAGGGATTTTTTTATTTCCAATCACTGTGAGGACCTGGTAGAGAGTTCATGAATAATTGTGGAGACCCACTATATGATGGTCCCCTGAAGTTTTCTTTTTTTCTTCTTCCAGGGCAGAGAATTGAACTCGGCATTGTGCCTAGGGATGTGCTCTGCCATTGAGCTAAATCCCCACCCATTCCCTTGAAGCTCCCAGCAGTTTGTCAGTTGTTGAG
Source organism: Marmota marmota marmota (assembly GCF_001458135.2). Lineage (NCBI taxonomy): Eukaryota > Metazoa > Chordata > Mammalia > Rodentia > Sciuridae > Marmota > Marmota marmota. The sequence continues at coordinate 1,909,092 of NW_026000001.1, read as the reverse complement.
CAGGTCTTCCTGCCCCACATTGCTTCCCTTTGAGGTTTCTGCTCTGGTGAGGTGCGGTTCTGGGTCTCCACCTGCCTGTGCAGTTTTAGGGGAGGAGTGTGCCTCATGACTTCACTGATGGATCTGAGAAGAATAATTGACTTTTTGAGTTTGGTCTGTTTTCCGCATGTTTAGATTGGGCAGCCCTTTCCAAGCTTATGTGCCAGAATGGAAACCAGAGGTTATGCAGCTCATTAGTTTTTACTTTTATTTTTTCAGTCCTAGGGATTGAACACAGGGCCTCCAGTGCGTGCTGGACTCTGAGCTGCCCCCCAGCCTGAGTGGTATTTTACTACCACTCTCCATGGGGTCGCAGGCGTTGCTCTTGTCCAGTGTGTTCCCTTTCCTTTGCCTACACTGGCCGTGGCTCTCAGCCTTGTCCAGCTGCACTGGTACCTGGTTCTTCTGTTTTTCCTCCTGTGGAGCGGGCAGCCAGAACACTCGACCTGTCCAGGGAAAGCCTGTGTCTCCAACTTTCCACAGAGAGATGGTAATCTCCAGGTCTTTCCCAACACATCCACACTCTAGTGTGCTTAGTGCTCCTTTGGTTGAGCTTTAGTAAAGCATTTAGAAAGTAAGGACTGGGAGGTCAGAAGGCTAGAGGGTGTGCTTGGGGTGCTTTGAGAGGAAGTGAGAGTGTTCCCTAACTGGAAAGGTGGCAGGACCTTTTAAGAGGGGAATGTGCCAGAGGCTGGCTGCATTCCCTGGAGGTGAAGCATAGTGACTTGAAACTGGCATTTTAGAAACTGGTTCTGGGATGGCCTGGGACAGGGAGGGGGAGAACTTAGTTGGGAGAGAGCTGGGAAGCTGGGAGACTTACATTTGAGAAGGAGTGAAAGGAGGAAAGAATTTGAAAGATAGGGAAAGGCCTAGGCTTTGGAGCTAAGGAAGATTTTGAGCTGGGCAAGATAGAGGCACTACTGTTAGGTGAGATTGGCTAATCAAGAGAAAGACATTATTTTGAATAGAGATTGGAAAAAGGAGTTGAAAGTCAGTGTAGAGAATATGTTGATCTTCCAATTTGGGGGTCACAGAGTTATTAAAAATCAGTTTTCAGGGCTGGGGACATAGCTCAGTTGGTAGAGTGCCTGCCTCGCATGCACAAGGTGGGTTCAATCCCCAGTACCTCTCCCCCTCCAAAATAAATAAATAAGTAAGTTTCCAGTTGGGCATGGTGGCACATGCCTGTAACCAGTGACTCCTGAGGCTGAGGCAGGAGAATCATGAGTTCAAAGCCAGCCTCAGCAACTCAAGTTGAGGCTTAAGCAACTCAGTGAGACCCTGTCTCTAGATAAATACAAAAAAGGGCTGGGGATGAGGCTCAGTGGTTAAGTGTCCTTGGGTTCAATCCCTGGCACCTCCCGCCCCTGCTCCCCCAAAATCTGTTTTCAAATGGAAGTGATTTTGGACTTTTCTTTTGGTGGTTGGGGATTGACCCCTGGGCCACTTTACTGAGATACCTCCACAGCCCTTTTTATTTTGAGGTAGGGTCTCCCTAAGTTGCCCAGCATGCCCTCAAACATGCAATCCTCCTACCTCAGCCTCCCATGATTGGACAGTTTTGATTGTCGTGGTGGTACAGCTAGCATCTAGTGGGCAGAGGGCAAAGATGACGCTGACCAAACATCCTACAGTGCACAGGGCACCTGCCTCTTCCCTCTGCCTCCACCCCCGTGCCAGACGTGTGGGGGCTGAGCCTCCCTGGAGTAGAGGGCTCATGTCTGAGCTTTACTGTCTCCTCTGCAGCTTCTCTGAGATTAACCTTTGCTTTGGGATTGGTGCTGATGATGAGCAGTTCACATTATCTCCCGGAATCCTCACAAAGACCTCTGTTAGATACTGCTGTATTATTTTGTGGTGAGAAAACAGGCTTAGGGGCGTTGAGTAACTTGACCAAGGTCACATGGTTCCTTGTGGAGCCAGCAGTCCCCCTGGGCTGGATGTCACAGCCTGATCTTTGCACTGTGCCTCAGGCTCTGTGTGCAGAGAGTTGGGGGTTGGGATGCCTGTTCTTGATTACTGCGTATAGAAACTGTCATTTTACTGCACTCCCCCTAACCCCAGCCATGGTTATTTCAAGTTGAGTTTTAGATGGTTGGAAGAAATTTTTTTTTTTTAAATACACTTTTTTCCTTATTTTCCTTGTGCTTTAAATTCAGTATTTAAATTTGGTATTATGTTGGCTTAAGCTTCATTTTTCCTCTGAGAAACTAGTTGTGTTGTCTTTTTTCTTTCAGTGATGCTCTTGAAACTCTCAAGCTGCCTCTGTCTTCTCCCCTATCAGGCCCCCAGCCTTGCTGATTGGCTGTGGGTCTACTGGATGCCATGGGTCTTGTGGACAGTTTGCAGGGGTTTTGGTGACTTTTTGTTTTAAAAAAGTTTTTTCGATATAGACCAAGTAACTTCCTATTTTAATTTAGCAGATAAGTTTTGTGTTTGTGCCTGAGGATTGAACCTAGCCAGGGCCTTGCATATTGCCAGGCAACTGCTCCACTACTGAGCTATACCTCCAGCCCCAGTAGATGAAAATATTTTTGTTGAAGGTTTTTGTGGAGAAAACAGTTGCTTAGGTTTATTATCTGCCAGAGCATTTAGCTGACTCACTTGCAGTTGAATCCTTTTACAAATGATAAAAAAAAATACAGATGGGGGGGCTGGGGATATAGCTCACATGGCAAGCACAAGCCTGGGTTCAATCCCCAGCACCCCCCCCAGTATAAATAAATAAATACATACATACATACATACATGCATAGAGAGATGTATAGAATGACATATTTCAAGACTTTGAATCAGTCACTAGGTAGTTGTATCACATGGATTTTTTTCTGCTTAGAATGCTGTAACAGAACTTAAGTGACCTCTTTAGACCTGCCAAGCCTACAAACAGAAGATACATTGGAGAAGCTATTTAAATACATTTTGCTAAAATAAAGATTGTATTATATTGTAAATCACCATTGAATAAAGTGATTTTACTCTAAAAATCTTTTTTTTTTTTTTTTTTGGCAGAACTAGGGATTGGACCTAGAAGTGCTGAACTAAAACCTCAGCCCTTTTTATTTTTTGAGACCAGATCTTACCAAGTTGCTGAGACTGGTCTCAAACTTGCCATTCTCCTCTCTCAGCCTCCCAAGTAGACAAATTGAGTTCTTAAAACCTTGGATGTGATATACACAAGTGTCCAAGTTAACACTGAATTCTTACCAGCTTTCATATGCTGTGGGTGAGGTATGTTTTAAAGTGGGTCACATATTGCAGGTAAACTACATCTACAAGACTATTAAGCTTTATTCTTGGGGTTTTGATGACATTATTGACTCATATTTGACTTGGGTTTTATACCCAGAGTATGTTTATGTCTACATGAACTTTTTAGAATATAGTTTTCATAGCCAACCTGATGAGAATGCTCAGTGTTTGCTATAGCTGGTACATAGTTGGAAGGATTTGCAAAGCTGCCTTTGACTTTGTGTGTTCTGGATCCAACGTGACACCTTGAACCTGCAGCATAGTGGCTAGAGAGGGATGATGAGTTAGGAGCTGTGTTATGCTGTCCCACCCCCAAGGACTTTGGAAGTGGTAAATAGAAGGATGGTTTTTACAGCTGCCAATGCCATTGCCACCTTTCCTTTCCCACATGACAGTTGGTTTTTATTGTCTGTGTGTCAGTGGGGAGCAGTCCCCACCACAGGCTCCCAGATACTGTCTTATGCGCCTCTGAAGTCAGATGAAGTGGGAATGGTGAAGCCTGGCAATTGATGGCTAAATGTTAAAGTTACTTTCTTGAAGGGTAGCGAGTGACCTAATAGCAAATTAAGAGGAACAGAAAGATTTTTTTCACCTTTCCAGTTTCAGCACATTATGGGTTCACCCTTAGGGTAGATAGTGTGGCTCATTTGATTGGGACACTTATGTGACGTTGATTTCCCTTGAAAAGGATTGAGCTGTTTGGCTCAGTGAAAAGGTTGCAGGGAAAGACAAGTGGGGGCAAACAAAACAAGCTGCTCGGTGTAGGACTTTCTCGGAATTTGAAGGAGGGAAAAGCCACCAAGAGGCAAATTCATCCTTGTTATTGTGTGTCATATGACTAAGGGACATTTTGGCCTCTTAGACGGTTCAAAAAGGAAATCTGGGAGGGAAAAGGAGTCCTAGGTATAAACGTCTGGGAAAGTACCCAGAATGTTATCTGTCAGGTGACTAGAGGAAGGGTGTTTGAGAAAAGGTTTAATTAACTAGCGCCCAATTCATGGGAAATTTTCTATATTCTTTAAGGAAAAGTGTAAAATAAGAAAAATCAAGATTATTATAAAAATTAAAAAAATTTTCTGTTATGCTTTGGAATCAGTTCAATTCTGAGTTCTTCTGTATCTCTTCTCTCCAATACCGTACAACAATATTTCATGTTCAAAATGACGACCCACGACCAGTAAAGACCTTGAATCATTAATACCTGTCATGCTTGCCAGGTTGTATGCAAGGCAGGAAGCGTGGGGAAGACGTATGAAGAGATTTTAGATTTTCAAGGATATATTTCTTTTTTGCTTTTTTTGTGGCATTGGGGAATCAAATCCAAGATCTCACATATGCTAGGCAAATGCTCTGCCACTGAGCTGCTCCTAAACATATTTATTTATTGGCCTCCAGTTGTTGTAGAGTAGAATGGTGCTTACTATAAACCTTCTTGATAATTAAGGAAATTCAGCCAAGTGCTAGTTAGACAGCTTCCTATTACTGCAACAGAATACCCGAGACAGCTAACTTATAAGGAGAAAAGATTTATTTTGGCTCACAGTTTTAGAAGTTTCATTTCAAGATCAACAGATTCATCACTTTGGGCCTGTGATGAGGGGCTGGATGACAGGGTGGGGAGCTGTGGCAAAGTGGACTGCTCACCTGTGGCCAGGAAGCAAAAGAGAGGAAGAGACCAGTGTCCCAAGTCCCCTTCAGGGGCATACCCCCAATGACCAAGGACCTCCTGTAAGATCCCACTTTCTAAAGGTCCTCAGCTCCTCCTGGTAGCACTACCCTGGGGACCAAGTCTTTAACATATGGATCTTTGGAGGATATTCACCAAATTAGCAAGTAGGAGAGCTTATTCCCTGTGTACATTTTATTTATGAAGTGATGACAAAGGACAGTTGGAAAAACAAGGTCTATTTTTATTTGTTTGGTGTTTGTTTATTTATTTTAGTTGTAGATGGACACAATACTTTTAATTTATTTGTTTATTTTTATGTGGTGCTGAGGATTGAACCCAGTGCCTCACACATGCTAGACAAGTGCTCTGCCACTGAGCCACAAACATTTATTTTGTTTTGAAAACTTCTTAAAAGATAATGAGTTACTTTTACAGAAGGGTATCCTAGAAAATAAGCCTTTCTCCCACTTGACCTTCAGCATCTCTAGAGGCAGGCATTGTTAGTATTAAGTGTTCTTCCAGGGAGATCTTGGGCATGCATTCTCGTGTGAGTACGTTCATTCTTTCACAAATAATTGGGAGCCTGCCATGTGTTGGGCACTGTACAGGAGGTAAGAATATGTAGCCCCCCCCCCCAATCTTCTTAGTACTTTCAATAGATTATTTTTTTGTTTTGCATTTCAAGGAATGCTGAAGATGTTAGAGATTGTTTCATTTTGTATTCAACATACTATGCATAATGAGCTACCTGCAATCATTCATTAATTTCTGCAGTGCTGGGGATTGAATCCAGGGCCTCCTGCATGCTAGGCAAGCACTTTATCACTGAGCTACATCCCAACTACTGGAAGTGAATTTTTTTGGGGGGGAGGGGAGTGAATTCTTGATTAGCATATGTATCTTTTTTTTTTTTTTTGTACTGGGGATTGAACTCAGGAACACTCAACCACTGAGCCACATTCCCAGCCCTATTTTGTATTTTGTTTTGAGACACGGTCTCTCTGAGTTGCTTAGTGCCTTGCCATTGCTGAGACTGGCTTTGAGTTTGTGATCCTCTTGCCTCAGAATTTGTGATCCTCTTGCTTTAGCCTCCCGAGCCGCTGGAATTTCAGGTGTGCACAATAAGTGGTGATCTTGAGGGATACCAGTGGGCACTTCCTGTCCTTTTATTTTCATGGATTGCTTATGTGTGTGAATGCGAAGTAAATGTGTCATTTTCACTTTGATATTTTTTTTTTTTTCAAATTTTGGGGCTTTTTTTTTTTTTTTTTTCAAAGAGAGAGGAGAGGGAGGGGGAGAGATGAGAGTTAGAATTTTTTAATGTTTATTTTTTAGTTTTGCTGCAGACACAACATCTTTGTATTGTTGGTGCTGACGGATCGAACCCGGGCCACACGCATGCCAGGCTAGCGTGCCACATCCCCACCCCCATCTTTGATATTTTGCATGAACATTTTATGCCTCCTTTA
>NW_026000001.1:1886187-1902647 GCF_001458135.2 Marmota marmota marmota | reverse complement strand
GAGAGAGAGAGAATTTTTTAATGTTTATTTTTTAGTTTTCGGCAGACACAACATCTTTGTATGTGGTGCTGAGGATCGAACCCGGGCCACACGCATGCCAGGCTAGCGTGCCACATCCCCACCCCCACTTTGATATTTTGCATGAACATCTTATGCCTCCTTTATTTAATTATGACTTATATTATTGTAAAGCTGTTATGTATGATAACAAATTTGGTTTCACAAATTTTGAAATCCTTGAGAGCACCTAGGAGGATATTTCTGACAAATTATATAGCAAATTGGGCTCTTGTATTTTTACCATCTCTTCTTGGCCTTTCTTCTTACCAGATCTTCTTGTTCCCAGTGATGTTATTTGACACATTAATCATTGGCTTTTTTCTAAGGAGTTTCTCATTGTAGTTGAGGTCATTGGTGCCAATGACCTTGATTCATTTATTTGGACTGTCCCTAAGCAATAATCCATAGCTTTTTCACTAAAGCCTGTTGAGCAGCAGACTGCAGATAACACTGTAGATGAAGAATTTCCAAGTTGTGAGCTTGTTTCTGGCCAAGCTAGCTTGACTGCCTTCTGTAGGCGTACGGGGACAGATTTTGAATCAAGTCCACAGTTTGGAACAGTAGCTCATCTGTTTGCTCTGGCATTTATTTGAGCTTTCAAGAGTGTGTGACAGGAAGAAAAACCGGGGCTTTTAACTCCGATGTAATGCCTGTCCTGTTGCTTGGTAGCCAGAAACCCATGTTGGCTGTGGCTGGACCTGGGTGTGGGTTCTGATGAGCCCTGTGGAGGAGGTGCTGCCTGAGGGTAAGCAGAAAGGGTGAGGCTGCTCTGGGCCTGTTTCCTGCTGGCTCTGGAAACCAGGAACCTTGGGTTCCCTGTTCTTTCTGATCTTGTTAACTAAGAACCAACTTAATTTGTCTTCTGGGAAAATAGGTCCTTACTCAGTCATTCCTAGACACTTAATGATTGTTTTAAGTAAGCCATTGGGAAACTACTTAAATATGGCTTTTTTAAATCTGAGGGGAATTGCCTAGAAACATATTCAAGTTTTTTAGTTGCTTAAGAAAAAAATCATAGGAAAAAAGATCATTGCTTTTTTCTTTTTAAAAACAGCTTACTGGGGCTGGGATTGTGGCTCAGTGGTAGAGAGGTTGCCTAGCTTGTGTGATGCACTGGGTTCCATCCTCAGCAACACATATAAATAAATAAAATAAAGGCCCATCAATAACTAAAAAAAATAAAAATAAAAAATACAGCTTTATTGAGTTAACATATTTGACGTACTGTACCATTTAAATTTACCTATTTGAAGTGGTTTTTAGTGTAGTCACAGGTCCATGCAACTGTCTACACGGTGAACTTTAGAACATTTTCATCATATCACAAAGAAACCCCACCCCTTCCCCCTGCCTTCTACCCCAAGCTCTAAATGTTTTTAAGGTTCATCCATGCAGCATGTATTATATGACATGTTTTTAAGGTTGCTCATATAGAATGTTCTAATACTTAATTTGTTTTTTTGAAGAGATGGGGCTCTTGCTGTGTTGCCCAGGCTGGCCTCAAAACTCATAGCCTCAAGCTATCTTCCTGCCTCAGTCTCCCAAGTTGTTGGGACTGTAGCCACATACAAGTGCTCCTTGCTCTTCATTCTTTCTTACTACAAATTTGGTAGACAGCATAAAATCTACATTTTTAAGTGTATAGTTGAGTGGAATTAAGTACATGCACATTGAGCAGTCACCACCACCAATATCCATCTCCAGAACCCTTTATCCTCTCAGTCTGAGATTCTGTCCCCAGTAAACATTAACTAACCCTGTTCCCCCAGTCACCCTTATTCTTTAAATCCATTAACTCAGCATCTGTTTCTAGTTATCTTGTGTTTCCTAGGGTATGATGTACAGTCTTTTGACCTCTAGCCATAACCTTGATTTTAGCCATGTAAAACCTATTTTCGGACTTATGGACTCTAGAATTGTAAACTAGAAATTTGTGTTCAGTTTCTGTCTCTTTCTTGAAGGCAGGGACTCACATATGTTCAGTTTGTTACTCTTGCTTCCATCATAGTGCTTTGCTTAAGTAGTATTCCTAAGATTTATTGGTTAGATAAGAAAAGGATATAATGAAGTCCACTACAGTTGAAGAGCATTTTATCAGTAATTCTTAATCGTATAGTCATCTTAGGAACTAACTATAGCTGATCGTTTCCCACCCAGGCAGATGATTTGCTCCAAGGCTCTAGCTTGCTTTTGACTTTGGTAGTCAGACATGAATCTGACTATAGGGCATTGGGGTCCCATTTCTTTGGAAAGCCTCAGTTTGTATTGCAAGTTTTTTTTTTTTTTTTCTCTTTCAGTGCTGGGGATAGAATACAGGGCCTCATGCATACCAGGCAAGTGCTCTCGCACTGAGCCACATCCTCAGCCCAACATTGCAAAGACATTTGACAAGGCTGTTAGTTAAAATTGGTTGAGGGAACAAAAAGGGTGGATCCTGGAATCGCAAGCCTTAGAGAGGAAGGGCCCAGCATTTTAATCTTGAGATTATGGAAATAAAAATGAAAATCTTGGATTCTAGAAGAATATGATCTTGTAGAGAGGAATACCTCTGGGATGTTCCCCCATTCCTAGTGCTGAGGAGGTTCCTCTTTGGCCCTTTTCATTCTCTAGGTACACATTGGCAATTTTTAAAAAACCTCTGCACAAGTTTACTGTAGAAAAGCAGATTGGGATTTTGCCCATTTTTAGTGTGACTTGTGGACTTAATATGAAAGCTATAAATTCACTAATCCTGTTCCTTCCAAGTGTTCTGAGAGGGTGCAGGATGCCACAAGCGCAGTTCCTGTGTGGGCTGACTTTTCATCTGTATTCATCCAAGAGTGACTTTGCTCACCTTCACAGTGTGGATGTTTACTGTCCTCTGATTTCTGACAGAGGTGGCCTCAGCAACATGCTGTTCCAGTGCTCCTTACCCGACACCATGGCCACGGTTGGCGATGAGCCTCGGAAAGTGCTCCTGCGGCTGTATGGGGCGATTCTGCAGATGGTGAGTGTGGGCAGCTTGGGCGGGGCCTCTGGATGCTTCAATCCTCTTTCTAGAGATGTTAATGGTGCACTATAGACATTTAAGTATATTGCTTTTATTTTAGTTGGTCTGTATGACTTGGTTCATTGTTTACATCGTAAGTTAATTCTTGTTTTTATCTAATATTTATTAGTCAAACAGATATTCTCAGAGTTATATCTAGAGAATATATGTTGGTGAAACCTTTAAAAAGTGCTGATGTTTCTTGGATTTTCTACACTGAAATTTTCAACTCAGACTTAGATTGTAAAATTTTAAGTGGAGAAGGTATGGTTTTTATAGCAACATCAAAAAAATTTTCTCTCATAAATATGTATAATTAAGATGTCAATTAAAACATTTTTTAAAAGATTTTGGAGAATAGTCTCAGTTAACAAAGTATGATCTCAGTGAAGCTGAATTTATTAACTACTTCTGAGATTTCTTTAAAACTTTGAATGATAAATTTATAATCTTCCTAAATTTTTATATTAGTCAAATTTAGTTTTAATGTAAGTTGAATTGTCTTATCCAGTTAGAGGATATTTCAAATGCCCAGACCTTTTTGTTTTTGCTATTTCACTAACCACATGTGGAGAGAAACGTTAGGTTGCTATATTTCTATGATAGGATTTTGATACCCATTGTGATCTTCGAAAAGATCCATTTTTATCTTCAGAACAGAATATTTTTTTGACTAAAATTTTTAAAAGACCAGTCTTTTCAACTCAACCTAAAAAAAAAACAGATTTTATCTGTGATATTTGATTATATATATTATATACTTAGTAAAGTTAAAATTGACAATCTAGATGTTAATTTGTTAAAAATTGTCATAATGTGAATGAGTCCTTTCATTGGATACTTTGTCCTTGACTCTGTCCAGCTGGGAAAGTGGTTAATGTCTAAAAGTACTAGGAACAAGTTAGCCTGTTTGGAGGTACACAGCTGCTCCATGCATAACCTCAGAACATCTGCGGTCCCGAAACTAGTATGCAGCAGGAGCCACAGCTGGAGCCACCTTAAAACACTGACCCTCCATTGAAGATCTTAAGGAGCAAAATCCTCATGTCTATTGTGTAGCCTGCTTTTTAATTTAATCAAATTGCAGTTGATTATAGAGCCATTTTCCAAGTAATTGATGTCCTTTAGCTCTGTTAATGTTAAAAGACCTAATGAAATCAGTCTTTTTAGAATTTTTCAAGGACTGTGTACATTCTGTAATAAGTCCCATTTCTGTTCTTCTGTATATTTTGCATTTAAGCAATGCTTTTAAAATACTTTAAAAAGTAGCTGCTGAGCTCAGTTTGGTGGATCATGCCTGTAATCTCAGCTACTTGGAGGATTACAAATTCAAGGTCAGCCTGGGCAATTTAGTGAGAGCCTGTCTTAGAATAGAAAGGTTTGGGGTTATATAGCTCAGTGATAGAGCACCCGGGCTTCAGTTCCCAGTACCATAAATAAATAGCTGCTGAAATTGCATGTGATATAAGATTGTTTAAATCTGATAAGACTTTCATTCCTATTTATATCTTAAATAAAAGCCTTTTAAATGGGCACAGTGTGCTCTTCCATGTATAAGCTAGGAGTAAAGTTCTCTGTTATAGAGCACCGCTGAAATGATGGAAGCTATGGAATGTTCTGTATCTGTGTTGTCCAGTGTGCTTGTCACTAGCCATATGTCACTACCAAACACTGAAATATGGCAAGTGTGGCCCGTGAGCTGAATTTTAAATTTTATTTGATTTTAATTAAGTTGAAATAGTCACATGTGGTTGACTATTACCATATTGGACAACCCAGCTCTGGTATGGGCTGGGTTACTACTATATGAGTGACCCTGTAAAAGCCAGCTGCAGCTTGGCAGTTAGCCTTTCCCCTAATGAAGATTCACTAGCAGTCATTAATATTTCATCCTTTTTGGAATTTTAGCACTCTGGTAGTATTATCTTTTAGCAGTTAAGTACAAATAGAAGTGCTTGGAAATGAGAATTTATTTAAACGGAACTCTGTGTCTGTCTTCCTTCCACTCTCCTCTCCCCTCTCTTCCTCCGTCCTCCCTCCCTCCCTCTCTCTCTCTCTCTCTTCCTTCCCTCTTCTCCCCCTCTCTTTTGAACCAAGGGGCCCTTTACCACTGAGCTGCATTCCCATCTTTTTTTATTTTTAATCTTTGAGACAGGGTCTTGCTAAGTTGCTCAGGCTGGCCTGAAACTTGCAGTCCTCCTGCCTCAGCCTCCTGAGTAACTGGGATTACAGATGTGCACTCTCCTTATTTATTTTTAAGGTGAGGGGAGACTATTAAGTAACTCAGGAAAATAAATCTCAGAATGATTTGAACTGCTTAAAACGAAATTAACTCTTTCCAAACTAATAGCATGGAGTATGTTTCACAAACCATTCTAGTTTCAGGGGCAGACACTCCTGTATTTAGTAAGTCAGTTATCTTTATATTAGGCAAACATTATATTAGTTTCCGTTCCCAAAGCTGCCTCAGCTTAGGAAGGTGGAGACCATGCTTGCAAGCATCTGGGTAGAAATGAGTGGTATCTAAGTGGATGAAGAGGAACACTTCCACAGTCTCATGCTTGACCTAAGATAGTAAATTCTTTTGTTTTGGTACCGGGAATGAACTCAGGGGCACTGAGCCACATGAGCCACATCCCCAACCCTATTTTGTATTTTATTTAGAGACAGGATCTCACTGAGTTGCTTTAGTGCCTCGCTTTTGCTGAGGCTGGCTTGTGGTCCTCCTGCCTCAGCCTCCTGAGCTGTTGGGATTACAGGCGTGAGCCCCCTTACCCGGCAGTAAACTCATTTTTGTTGGAAAAAACTTCCTGATCTGACCCTTAGTTCAAGTATGCTCTTATGGTTGAAGTTTAAACATAGTAAAACCATGAGATCTACAACTTTGAATTGAAATATTTTTAGTTCTCAAACTCTGCAGGGTGTAAGAGGAACGTTTGTTGCCAAAGAAGAACCTCAAATATTGGTGGCCGTTGTAGACTGTTGGTCATTGGGGTTGCTGTGACATGAGGGGAGGAATCACATTCAGAGACTCTGAAAAATGACTTCAGTAGAGAGAAGGAAGTAAGAAGTGAACCAGGCACAGCAGAAGTTGAGCCTCCCCAGCGCTGTGCCAGGAGCTCTACCATGAATTTAAATTCCTTTTCAAAGGTTTTCAATTCAGTTTCTAAAAGTCTGTTATTTATTTATTTCTCCTGGGGCATGGGAGAATCAAATTGCTGTTTTATGTTCAACTTTTTGAAATAAACATGGCACGTCACGGAGAGAGACATTTATGGTCTTCACTGAGGCCTTCATTCTTATCACAACAACAACAACAACAACAAAAATCACCAGAATTAATGGAAAATTGTTAATTGTTTAATTAACAGATGCAGAGCAAATGTGGAGCCCCAATAAATAAATAAATACCATTACTTTAATAAACTTACAGGGTAGCAACAGAATTAAATGTGGTGTGATTCAGGTGATCTGCTTTCCTTCTTCTTTTTTTTTTTTTTTTTTAAATATTCTTTTAGTTGTCAATAGACCTTTATTTCATTTATTTATATGGGGTGCTGAGGATCGAACCCAGTACCTCACAAATGCTAGGCAAGCGCTCTGCCTCTGAGCCCCGGCCCCAGCCCCATGCTTTCCTTCTTTTTAACTGCACACACATCCTATGTCTGTATGTGTGTCCATGGAGGAGAGACTGGTGACTGCTTGGTGAGCTCTTTCAGTGCCATTGGGCCTTTAAGGGGGTTCCAGTTCACCCTTTCCTTGAAGAATGTTAATTAAGGACTGCTGCTGCACATAATGATAGGCCCGTGTGTTTCCTCAGAATATTTTGCTGTTTTGCTTAATTATATGATAGACTAGTTTAGTTTAGTATGTCCCTTCTTTCCCTCTCCCCTTCCTTGTTTTACACTTTTGAACTTTTTACCTCTGTGGGAATCAAATAGTATGTGGAAATAGTGCTCATGTTTTTTAATCAGTAATGATTTATTTATTTATTTTTAATTTTTAAAATGGTTTTAGATGAACACAATACCTTTATTTTATTTGTTTATTTATATGTGGTGCTGAGGATCGAACCCAGGGCCTCACATGTGCTAGGCAAGTGCTCTACCACTGAGCCACAACCCCAGCTTTCAGTAATGATTTATAAGTGACTTGGTTTAAAATAACTAGATGCTTCTCAGTTTTCTCCTATTTCTTCCTCTTGGTGTTGTGAGATATGTGATTTCCTTTATTTCCATAGTGACAGTGATGTGACTGCTCTTTGATGCAGTTCTCTAAGGGTTAAGTACCAGAAAGCCAAGGTAAAACCTTGTGATTGACTTACAGCTCAATTTGTGTCCACAAACATCTGTCTCTTCCAGCCCCTAACTCTATACAAGATGAGACATAAGCAAACTTGCTCATTATATCCTGGGTTTTTTTGTTTTGTTTTGTTTTGTTTTAGTTTTAGAGACTTATGAAAAGTCCTTTGTTCAGCAAGGGCAGGAGCAGATCCTTCAGAAATCTGATCTGGAGAAGACCCAGCCATATACCATTATCTATAGGTTTAATAAATGCTGGTTTGATCTTAATACATATCAGTATAATTTCATGTCTGTTTTCCATAGACTAGCTTCAGTTTTAGTGGAGGGAAAGGCATTTATCTTAACTGCATAGATGATGACAACCAGACTCAACTGTAATATGACTGTAACTAAAGTAGGATTGTTTTAGAAGTTTTGAGAAGTGAGGAGCCTTTGCCATTTTGGAAAGAGATATAACTGCTAGATGAGAGCTTGAAACTCTAAAACTAGCTATAAATGTAACTTGATTTTTTTCCTTTCTGATACTGGGAAGGAACATGAGCTCTGCGACGTCCAGTAGCAGCCTTTTCACAGAAGCAAGTTTGGCTGATTACAAATAACCAGTTTGCTTATTTATCATGAATTGTGGAAGACACAAATGTCAGTACGTATTGTTCATTCATTGTAACTTGTGCCAGTTGGCGGAAGTCTCAGAGGAGTGCCTTGTCCCTTCCTCTGTCAGAACAGTGACTCTGTGTTAAGCCAGGTCCTTCTGTGCATGAACTGAGAGATTGGCCTCACCATTAAGAATGGTCTCAGAGGCATGAATGTTAATAATGCACATCAAAGATCTCTCTTAAGTGTTGTCTGGAAAAAATGTTTTTGTTTGTTTTTTGAGTAATAGAAGGCTAATATTAGTGCTTGTTTGAATACTAACCATAATGCAATTAAAGGCACCAAGGCACAACGCAGATATGTATTAGTGATTCTAAAGAGTGAAATTTGTGAGACTGTTCTTTTGGAGTCCAGAAAACAAAATATCCTCTTCCCTATTTTCTCTGAACTCATTTAATTCAACCCAATAAAATATGGACCAGCTTGTAGATAGTTACTGGCTACTGAGAAATAAACTGCTTAAAAATACTCCTGTGTGGAGCTGAAGCCACTCTCCCTGCAGACATGACCGCTGAGGCTCCTGGATGGGAGCTGACTTTTCCCCTTGTCATGTTGCCATCATTTATGACTTCAAGTTGTTTTGTTTACTCTGCTTTTTTAAAACCCTCTGTACTCTGAGTTCGGTGTGATTGTATCTATTTCTAAGGTAGTCAAAACTTCCCTCAGAGTAAGACTTTTTTTTCTTTGCATTGTACGCACCCCTTTGACCCACCTAGTGTTTCTTAGTTAATACTCTCCAGAGGTAGCTGCCAGTTATACCTGTGGTCCTTCTATACCTGCTTTGGTGCCTTCTTTTGATAACTTAATAAACCACAGACTATGTCTAGTTTTGACATATTCAAAGTGTCCTTGTCTTGCTGGTCTTAAATGTTTGGGATTTATAGCATGAAACCAATGCAGATTTCTGGTCCCCGGAACGATGGCTTGCCCGCGGCCTACCCCTCTGTGGGAAGGAATGTCTGTGTTGGGTGGAGTGAAGGGCGCTGGGGTAATGTACCACTTTAGCTGTATGTGCATGTGTTCTCTGCTGCAGGCTTGTCCATGCGATCGTGCCTGGAGCACTCTGGTTTCCAGGTGACAGACACGATTCACGGTATAGTATGAGACCTCTGAAGTTGGAGCATTCTCTACAGCTTTAATTTCTTTCTTTTAGTTCTTGGATTCAAGAAATGCTTTTTAAAGAGAAAATTGTAATGCTTGTTAAGTAGCACCAGCTACAATTTGTGCTGTGCTTAAAGAGGTACAGTGATAAAGATTTCAGAATGTTATATATTGATATATCACTTTTTAATTTTATTTTTTTGTCCAAGGCAAATCAGATCCCTTTCTTCTGTTTCCTCAGTAGAAAATGACAGACATTGAGTAATTCTAGACATTATTGGGCCTGAACTTGAGAATTTAATTGAGGTACTTCGGTTCTTCCTTCACATCTTTCAGCATTGTGGGAAAACGCAGAAACACACACACACAGACACACACATACAGACACCCACACAGAGACACACACAAAGACACATACACACAGACACACATACATAGACACACACATACAGACACATGCGCGTGCGTGCACATACACTGCAGTGTATCTAGTAGTAGTGTAGTAGTTCTTTTGGTGAGAGTTAGCAAACTTTCTTTCCTTTTTCCTTATCAGTTAGTTGCTTTTTGTGGTCTTATCCGAGCTGGATGCCCATTTTCTTCATGAAGCTTAGCAGTGTTGACCTGACCCTACATGGAATATACCAGGCCAGAGAGGTCACAGCTCACTTCCTAGAAAAGGGTTGTCTGCAGGTCAGCCCTTGGGTGCCTATGTGGAAGTCCCAGCAGGCTTGGGTCAGCAGGTTGCCTTCATCAGGCATGATTCTGAGAAGGTCCTGAAGTGGCCTTCTTGACCGGGCTTTCGCTCACCAGCTGCTGCCTTATGTGGCCTGGAGCCTTTTTGAGGTTCTGGTTTCTTATCTATATTCATCAGATCTTCCAGTTTGAAGTTGTTAATGTTCCAAAAGATCAACTCATAGAATATTCCTTGGAAATGTGGGAGATTCTATAGAGACTACCATCAAATATTAGAAGTCACTTTTCTATTTACATACTTGTGATTCATATGTGCTCATGAACGAATTACATAAGCTCCATTTTAGTTCACCTTTTTTAATTTTTTTATTTTTTTGTGGTGCTGGGGATCGAACCCAGGGTCTCAGGCATACTGGGCAAGCACTCTACCACTGAGCTACACCCCCAGCATAAGCTCCATTTTAAATCATTGTGTATGGATCTCACATTTTAATGTTCAGTAAAATATTTTCAGAGAATACTGTAAGAAATTATAAAATCAATAAGTATAGGATGTTTTCTTTCCTTCTTATACTTATTGATACTCACCTGAGGTGGACCAGATCTGCAGCAGCAGCAGGAATTAGGCCAGGGTTTGTTTATTAATTTTTAAAAAAATTTTAAATTTATTTTTTAGTTGTAGATGGACACCATACTATTTTTTATTTTATTTTATTTTGTATGTGGTACGGAGGATTGAACCCAGTGCCTCACGCATGCTAGACAAGCGCTCTACCACTGAGCCACAACCCCAGCCCCAAGGCCAGGGTTTATGACAGAACCTTCTCTTCTAGAGAGTAGAGCGTGATTGAATAAGCGGGTGGCTATTAGAAGCCTTCAAACTAATGGATCCCAGTGCTACTCCAGGACCACAGGTCACAGTGCCTGGCATTCAGAATGCAGCTTCCATCACTCTTGGAGGATTGATAGCCTGGGAGTTGTTGAGGCCTCAGCTCAGGAGGATGGTCCTGGGTTAGTGGAGAGGTGGATTGTTTTCCCAGCCAACCTTCACATGCTCTAGAAGTTGAGTCGGGCCAGCAGTTGAATTATTCAGTCATCCTTCCATGGGTCTCACAGCATTTTTGAAAACCCCACAATTTATGTTTTATGGAGAGTCTCTAAAAGAGCTCCTAGCTAAATGATCCATGTAGCCCTCATGTGGTGGGGAGAGGGTGATGGAGAGAAGAGCATGTCCTAGGTGAGTTTGTGTGGTCATGCCTCGACTCACTTCACTCCTGCAGCTACCATCGTGTGTGACATAGTGGTTATTTCCTTATTATGACATTGCCTATAATTGGCAGTGATTTGATGTCTTAAATAGCATTCCCAGTTTATTGTGCTGGTTGATGATGTGTCATTCTTTGGGTCTGAGTTACCACTTTTCCCAGCCTGTCCCAGGAGCAGCTCATGCAGTAGTGGATCTCTAAAGTCACTTTAAAAATGGCTCAAATAATTATGTGCTGCTCTTGCTGATTTATTTATATTCATACATCCACATCTAAGGAAAATTGATGTGCTGCTTTGTTTAATCTCACAAATGGGGTTTTATTATAGTCATAAACCCTCTTTATTATTAATAGAGGAATCTTTTTTTTTTTTAATATTTATTTTTTAGTTTTTGGCGGACACAACATCTTTGTATGTGGTGCTGAGAATCGAACCCGGGCCGCACGCATGCCAGGCGAGCGCGCTACTGCTTGAGCCACATCCCCAGCCCAATTATTAATAGAGGAATCTTTTATTAAGAACTTAGGCAGCTAGGTGCAATGGTGAATGCCTGTAATCCCAGCTGTTTGAGAGACTGAGACAGGAGCATTCCAAGTTTGAGGCCAGCCTTGGAAACTTAGTGAGACCCTATCTCAAAAAATTGAAAAGGATGGGGTGTAATTCAATGGTAGAGCATTCCTGGATTTAATCTGGCATTGTGAGAAAAAAGAAAGAAAAATAAGAAATGATTTTATTTCTGCTGGTGCCTAAAGATCTTGGATTTCTCAGCCTCCAGAACTCTGAGAAATAAATTTCTGTAGTTTATATAGGAAAAAAAAAAAAAGGAAGAAGAAGAAGAAGAAGAAGAAACGAGAAAGCCAGTGACAGGATAGCTTTGTCTTTTTTTTTTTTTTTTTTTTTTTTTTAATTTATGTGACAATTCACCTATTTCAGGTTTATAATTCAGAAGTTCTCAGTATATTGATAAAATTGGGTATTTTTTAACATATTTTCAAGATGTTTTAATTTCTTTTTTTTTTAATATTTATTTTTTGGTTGTAGTTGGACACAATACCTTTATTTATGTGGTGCTGAGGATCGAACCCAGGGCGCGCACATGCTAGGCAAGTGCTCTACCGCTGAGCCACAACCCCAGCCCAAGATGTTTTAATTTCTTAGGTCTTGAAATTTCTGTTTATTTTCAAAAAAGTGCTTTATTCTGAGTAATTTCAGATCAGAACAGAAGGAGGCAGAAGAGTGATAAGCCCCAGGTGCCCATTATCCATTTCTCCTGGAGGACAGCCTTCTTGCATCGTTTCATCTATTTCCCCAGGGATATTTTGAAGCAGGTGCCAGCATTAAATCGTTTCTTCTGTAAATATTTCAATCTATATCTATATAAGATCATTTTTTAAAAATGACTTATATAATGTTCACAAAAAAAAATTAGGACTGGGGTGTTGGCTCAGTGGTTAGAGCTTGAGTTTAGCATGAGCAAGGCTGGGTTTGATCCCTTGCAGAACACACACACACCACACACACACACACACACACACAGCATTATTTAATGTTAAAAAAACAATGTCTAAATTCTAATAAGTGTAAAACATTTTAGTATTCTAATTTATAAAATAAAATTTTTATTAATTTGCAAGTTAGGAGAGTTTAAAGTCATACTAAATATTCATACAATATATCTTAATATCTACTTCAAATAAATTTTTACCACTGAGGTAAAATTCCACAAGTCCCCAAATATATTTTTCTTCCCATCTTCCTGGACAGGATCCTCTGACCTCTCTTTTGGCCAAGTGAGTGGGTCTGTGCCTGGCTCATCTAGGAGCAGGCCTCTGCTCACCTCTCCACAGTTGTTTCCCTGGCTTGAGGTTTCTTGGGCCTGCTCTTCTTGGTTATAGCTGAAGGGCACCTGTGCATTCTGTACTGAGGAAACAGAACATGGGGTTGATACTGCAGAAGTCCATCTTGCCTTTGCGATGGTGCTCTTATTACTGAATAAGTCATGCAGCCATTGGGGTGGGATGAGACTTCTGGGGGTGGGAAAAAAATGAATGAAATTTACCTCCACTTCTGGTGATAACATGTTAAAAAGGAGTGGTCTTGGAACTTTGTAACGGATTGTTAGCCAGTTTGTAACCTGGGATGAGGCGACTTGCTTTTGAGAGCACCATTTAACAGGGAAAAGGACTTCTGTTAGCTAAATAATCCATTAACTGTATCTCCCTAAGAAGATACAGTTAGAGCAATAACAGCATAGGAATAACCATAGTTGTTTAGAATTTTGTGCAGGTCAAATCCCGTTACAACAAAATTTAGTAATATATCCAAATGTTACAACAAAATTTAGTAATATATCCAAATTCCTTATTTGTCTTAAAAGCTTTTCATACAAAGCGTTAGTATGTAATATGTCTGATTATAGAATTTAGGCTTAGGGTATGAGCAAGGCTGGGTTTGATCCCTTGCAGAACACACACAAAGGTATAGCTCAGGGGGAGGGCACTGGCCTAGCATGTGCGAGGCTCTGGATTTAAACCCCAATCCAGACGACTCTGTTCTTAGCTTTCCTTGGAGAAAAAAGCATGAGGACTTTTTAAGGGCATTTCAGCCCCATTCAGTGTTCTAATTAACACTGTGTCTAGTTTCCCCACTACTGGGAATGTGGATGTGAACTTGCATGGTGCTGGGTTGCTCCTTGGAGCTGTTTGCCTTGTGTTTCACGGTGCCGGTGCCAGAGTATTCCTTGATTCACTTAGACCAGAGCATAGCAAGCATCAGAATTTGCTTGGTACTTTCAGGGTAGACAGACAATCAAAGGTGAAGTCCCTGTTCTTCAGGAACTTACAGGCCACCCAGGAGAGATCACGGAGGTGTAAGTCTAAGGGAACAGTGCAGCCGAGGGAGCACCCTGCAGTTAAAGGAGGGAGTAGAACTTCATGATAGCCAGTAGCTCCTCCTCAGTTTATCTCGTCATCCATTGACCCCTCTCAGCAGATGGATAATGGCATTTTTGTCATATTTTGATTTTTACGGTGTTCACTGTAACGGGATTTAACCTGTAGCATCCTTTCATCAGAGAAATGCAGATTACACAAATGAAAACATATATCTTCATTGTACTTTCTGTACTTTGTACCAAATGTACTTTAAGCGTATGTTCCAGATGTTAGTGAATATGTATAAGTGCAAGCATTAGAAAGCCTTTAGCAGATAGCTTTATGAACATGGATGTTTGTTTACTTTTATACTGAGTAAGAAAAACATGTATTGTTTATACATAACAAGCATTAAGATGTCTGTGGAATGCTATTCCGTGTATGATGGGAGAGAGTGGTTGCTGTAAGTCACAAGGATTTTGAATGCTGCTAGAGTAGCTGGTGTTGCTTAACGTGGCATTTTTTTCCTGTCCACACTTTCCACCCTTGGTACAGGTGTTTTTGATAAAGCTGTGGAATGGAAAGGTATGTTTTCATGGGATGTTCAAGATCTGTTACCTTAAGTTACCAACCTCTTCTTTTAAAGAGGTTTCCTTTATAGGACTCCTCTTGGGTCTGGCTTACACGCAGACTTTAAATATAACATAATTTTAGAGGCAATAGAGTATGAAATTTTGACATTACCCTTAAGTTTCTTACTTTACTTTCCCCCAGTCCCTCATTTAAGGTTCTATGAGGGTTTAAAGCACTTGGGGTGGGGGGCTTGCTTTGAAGACACATGCTTTGTGCCGTGAAGAAAGAATGTAGCCTCAGAGCTGCTTATGGAAGTTGGTGATCTAGTATGTTGTTAATATTGCCAATAATTTGCAATTTCATTGAGGAAAGTAATGTAAAAGTAACCTTAATATATTAGTATATAAGAAACTTTAGGGACTTTGTTAACTTCACCCTGTCCTCTTTTTGCTGGAGCTGTGACCAGCTGCACCAGCAGGGTTAGTCTGGGGGAGTGCCAGGTGTCCTGCCTGCACAGTGCTTTCTTCTCTTGTCCATGCTCTGTGCTAACCACAGCCATCCGTGGGTGGATTGATACCCCAGTCCTTGCGGTTGGCTTGAAAGAACCCCATAACTAAATTAGCGAGAGCCTTGGCCTGCACTTTTCTTTAGAAGGCTCAATTGGAAGAGTACTATCTAGTGACTTTCCTCTAACAATGAAATTGTGAAAGGTCCGAGGGACGGCCATGAGATGCACAGTTCTTTGGTCTCAGTGGCACATCCCTTTTCTTGTAAATAGATAAAGCACTTTCCAAGGCATTGGTACTAGTGCTGGAGGCTGCTGGTGCCTGTAGACTACGCTGGTCCCACGGCGGGCTGAGAAGCCCTTGTTAAAGATCTGTGGTGTTCGTAAGCCCTACTGTTCTGGTGGTTGCAGAGTTAGTGTCTGCTCAGTGTTCTCCATCTCACCGGAAGTGTTTGCTTTTTCTCATTCATAGAGGTCCTGTAATAAAGAGGGATCCGAACAAGCTCAGAAAGAAAATGAATTTCAAGTAAGTAATTCAGTCTGTTCTGCACCTGCATGAGAGGTGAACCAGTGTCAGCCAACCTCGCTGCGCTGCAGTTCTGCAGGGCCTCTTCACTGCCCTTGGAAACACCCTCACCTGTCCTCCTTAGGGGGAGAGCTCTTGGTGTATTGGGAGCCACCTCACTGAGACTGAGCAAGCAGTGGGGGTTCCTGGCCCCTCTTGAGGGTGCAGATGGTGGAAGTTTGATGTCTTTATGGCAGCATTTTCTGCACGAGTGTCCGGGGTGCAGAGAGGTAGAGGATTGGGGTGACATTTGTGTGTAATGCTCTGATGTGGGGGCAGCTGGCTTCCACTGCTGCAGTGTGTCTCACCCCTTTTCTTAGTTCCCATGC
The DNA here is from genome assembly GCF_001458135.2 of Marmota marmota marmota. Classification (NCBI taxonomy): domain Eukaryota; kingdom Metazoa; phylum Chordata; class Mammalia; order Rodentia; family Sciuridae; genus Marmota; species Marmota marmota. The sequence goes on along the minus strand of NW_026000001.1, from coordinate 1,886,696 downwards.
TTCCCATTAGGGAAGCTGGTCAGTGCCCAGTCATTTTAGTGGTCACTCCATTTTCTGGGGAAATAGCAGACATTGTTCCAGGCGGAAAAGGTCCCTAGACTCAAGAGACTGTGAGCTAAGCTGACCCCGCGTCTACTGAAACACATGCAAGCAGCGGGTTTGAGGTTGTCACCACATGGAGTGTGGAGGCTTAGAAGTATAGAGTCTGGGGTGAGGATCTCCATACCTGGAGTGAAGTGTTTTTTTGTGTTGTTCTTTTTTTTTTTTTTTTTAATTATTTTTGGTGGTGCTGGAGATTGAACCCAGGGTCTTTTTTTTTTTTTTTTTTTTTTTCAATTATTTTATTTTTTAGTTTCTTCGGCGGACACAATCATCTTTGTATGTGGTGCTGAGGATCGAATCCCGGGTCCGTCATCGCATGCCAGGCAAGCGCTGCTATCCGCTTGATGCCACATCCCCAGCCCTGTAACCCAGGGTCTTTATGCTCTACCACTAGCTACATCCCCCGT
>NW_026000001.1:1827918-1886162 GCF_001458135.2 Marmota marmota marmota | reverse complement strand
TTTGCATTTTTTTTTTTATTGCATTTTGGTGGCTGACTGAGAATGCAACCGACGGGTTTCGAATTTTTTTTTTTTTTTTTTTTTTAATATTTTATTTTTTAGTTCTCGGCGGACACAACATCTTTGTATGTGGTGCTGAGGATCGAACCCGGGCCGCACGCATGCCAGGCAAGCGCGCTACCGCTTGAGCCACATCCCCAGCCCTGAACCCAGGGTCTTATGCTCTACCACTGAGCTACATCCCCGTCCCATAAAAGTGCCTTTTAAATGCTGTCTTCCATATATGTATACTTATCATGAAGGGGGCAATTGTGTGCACAAGAAGGGGGTCAGCATGACATGATCTTCCATCTGCCCTGAGATTCTAAACTTCTGGAGGTGGGGGGTCTTGCTGCTTCTCACTGTCTCTTTGCTGCTTGTAATAGGGCGCTGGTTGCAGGGAACCTCTCAGGCACATCCACCCCTCCTCCTGGTATGCATGCACTTTATTGTCTCCTGGACTGTCAATCCAGGGCCTCCTCTTCCTCCTCAAGGCCTATTGGAAAACCTCAGGGAGTGTGATTTTGCATATGATCCTTTGAGGAGAAGGTAGGTGGTTGGCAGTAAGAGTGGAGCAGTTGGTTTTGTTTCCTTATGGAGCCCCTTTGAGTCACCCATCCTGGCTTGCAGAACCCCTTTTCTGAACATTCATTCAGAGCCTCACTGTCCCACAGGATCTTTGCTCATGGCCCTAGGGCCATCTATCACCTCTCAAGTGCTTCTGTGCCACAGGTGGAGCTGGTGTCTTCCTGTTCGTCCTCTTCCCTGCGTCTAACCATTTCTCCTCCATCAGGAACCCCTGTCCCTTTGAGGCTCATGCTTTGTGCTGTCAGTCCTCCCCAATGGTAGCTCTTGTCTCTGGGCTTGCCCATTACTTGTGTGTTGGAGACCCAAGTCCACAGCTCAGTGTGAATCCATTCTGGTTCTCTGGCCTCTGCATTCTGACCTCCTCATCCCTAGCAGTCTTTCCTTCTGTTCCTCCTGTTATTTGCTCCCCTGGGAAACTGTGTCCCTTATGGCAGGCCAGCTTCAGTAGCCCACCCGGGTACCTCTGCAGCTATCTGGCTGCCATCAAACAAACCTCCATTCCAGAGGGTGGGTAGCAACTACCCTCTCACTCCCCACCAGCCCTCCAGTCTCCTCATCTGTTCTGCCTAGCTGAGCACCTAGCTCTGCTGCCACACGTCTTGCCTTCCACGTGTTCTCAACTTTCTCCTCATGCTTCCTGTCACGTGCTCCTCTAAACCCCGACCCTGCTGAGCCCAGCTACTGCCACTCCTTCTCTGTGCAGTGTCCAGGCAGCCAGGGCTGCTAGAGAAGAGCCACACAGTTGGGAGGGTGGTCTGGTTCCAGGGCTGTGGTGCCCAACCTCAGGGGTGCACCACTGCCTGGGACCTGCTCAGGGTCTCCAGGAGGTTAGGCTCTGCTTCTGTATTTGGGAGGTCTGTTCCAGAGCTGGGTCTCCTTTGGACCTCCCCGTTTCAGAAAGTAGAACCTGGTTCTTTGATGACTGCCAATCTCTTGTCCCTCATCTGTCCACCACAAGCCCTCTGCATTGGCACTTTTCACTGACTGTTGCTACTGAAGGGTGTTTGTGCCCCTTTCTTATTTGGACCTGACTTCCCCATTCACTGTCCCCTTCACTTCCTGGTAACAGGGCTATCGGTGGTAGTGCCCTGCCTGCTCCCACCATTTATGCTCTTGTTCCTGACAAGATTTCCCTTTCCTTTTTAAAAAAATATATTTTGGTTTTTATTTATTTTTATTGGGTGGGGTTTATGTTGCTGTTTTAGTCCTGAAGGGTAGAAGCCAGAGCCCTGGGAATGCAGCCCCCAGCAAGTTTTCTTGAGACAGAATCTGTTGTCTCTGCTTTCTTACTTCCCAATCTCCTTTTTCAGAAAAGAGAATAAATAATAAACATAGTACAGAGAGTTCCCAGGCACCCCTTCCCTGGTTTCCCCGAGGTTCTCATTTTACACAGCCACAGTACGGTGATCGAAACCAGGTCCTTGAGTCTGCTGCGGTAGTACTAAACGCAGACCTTATTGGAATTTCAGAAGATTTTTCCCTGATGTTTCTTTTGTTCTATCCCAGGGTTTAGTCAGAATCCCAACGTTGCATTCGGTGGTTTCTGCTTGGTCTTTTTCAGCCTATACCAGTTCTTCTTACTTATTTACAGTCTTGATACTTGTGAAGAATGCCTGTCAGTTACTGTGGAGAATGTCCCCTCAGTCTTGACCCCCTGCTTCCTCGTGCTTGGAATGAGGTTATACAGAACTTTGGTGACGTCTTCTCCAGAGGCTCACGTGCCATCATTCTTATTTCTGGGTGTCAAGTGTTTTGAATAAATGACCCAGTGTAGATGAAGTGAGAGTCCATTTAAACCTCTTGCTTCTGTCCCCTTCAACTCCCTCCTCACTCCTAGTCACCCCTTCTGACATCATCACTCAACTTCCACATTGCCAGATCCAGTGTCCTCTTTCCTCTCTTCTGTTTGACCCTTAGTACCATTTGACACAGAGCTCCACCCCCTCCTCCATGATGGCAGGTGTCTCACCTCCTTTGCCAGCACCCCCTGCCCCATTCCTCTTCCTGCTATCCAAATTTAAATCAGTGGATGGAGTGGCGGGTCATGTGACCCTCTAATGGGGTATAAAATGTATGCATTTATTTTTTTTGAGTTGTCAGCCTTGCTGTGTTGCCCAGGCTGGCCTTTAAGTCTCTTGGGCTCAAGTGATCCTCCTGCCTCAGCCTACCACGAAGCTGGGGCTCTAAGGTGCCTAAGCACCGTGCCTGGCTTCTTGGCTTTTTGAAATGAAATAGAGTAGAGAATATTAGGAAGCTTGCCCTGATGTGAGGGCGTGTTGCTGTGTGTAACATCTGGTGTGTGTGGAGGTCGATGTGTGGAGGCCTTTTGCACTGCGGGGACAGTCAGTTTGGAAGCCATTGCCCTAAATGTTGGGAGTTCTCAGTCCTAGCACTGGTTCCTCCTCTTTTGTGCCTGGGTGAGCTTGTCTAGTACAGTGAGTTTTGTTTTTTGTTTTTGCTTTATTTTTGGTACCAGGGATTGAACCCAGGGGCACTCAACTACTGAGCCACATTCCTAGCCCCTTTTTTAAAAAATTTTTTTATTTCGAGACAGGCTCTCGCTAAGTTGCAGAGACTGGCTTTGAACTTGCGATCTTCCTGCCTCAGCCTCCTGAGCCACTGGGATTACAGGTGTGTGCCACCGCGCCTGGCCCTTTCTTATTTTTTGAGACAGGTTCTCACCAAGTTGCCCCAAATGGTCTTGAGCTGACTCCCAAGTAACTGGGATTACAGGCATGCCCAACTAGGACTTGGCACTCAGTTCTTCAACCCAGGTTTTTCCCAAGCCCAGCCCTCTGCAAGGTGCTCCTGTCCGCTTCTATCCCCTGATTCCCGTCCCCCCTACACTCTCCCCTTCCCCTTCCCCTTCCTTGAGTACACCAGACTCCCCTGCCTGAGAGCTGCTCATGGTTCCCCCTCACCCTTTGGGCCTCCGTAGACCTAGCTGTCCTGTCCCAACACCCTTCTGTCCCTCTCAGTAAGCCTGTCTGTGGTCATGTTCACTCATTCATCTGCCCTCTCTAGAACGTAAGATCTGCAGGCACAGACCTGATGGTATTGCTCTTTGTGCTCCTGGTTACTCGGCACAGTGCCAGGTACACATTCATCAATGTGCCTGGGGTAAATGTGTGAATGAATCTTTTTTGGGGGGAGGGTACTGGGGGTTGAACCCAGGGGTGCTTAACCACTGAGCCACATCCCAGTCCTTTTTTACATTTTATTTTATTTTTTAGTTTTAGGTGGACACAATATCTTTCTTTTTTATTTTTATGTGGTGTTGAGGATGGAACCCAGTGCCCCGCGCATGCCAGGTGAGCGCGCTACTGCTTGAGCCACATCCCCAGCCCATTTTTACATTTTATTTAGAGATGAGATCTTGCTAGTGTGGTGAGGCTGGCTTTGAACACATGATTCTCCTGCCTGTCTCCTGAGCCACTGGGATCATGGCTAGCCCAGGGTGTGACATGAAGGTGTGGACTGAGTCGTGCCTGTTGGCCCACTCACTCGCTCTCAGTAGCCCGCAGGAAGGGCCTGAAGACCAGTGACTCAGAGGGACCACAGGCACCCTCCCAGCCACTGCCCTTCTTGCTTATGTCTGGTCTTTTTTTTTTTTTTAATTTTTTAGTTGTAGTTGGACACAATACCTTTATTTTTATTTTTTTATGTGATGCTGAGGATCGAACCCAGTACCTCGCACGTGCTAGGCGAGCGCTCTACTGCTGAACCACAACCCCAGCTCCCATGTCCGGTCTTTCTGTGCATTGTTTCTGTCCATAGATCCTGCCCTCTACACACTGTCCCCACCCCTCCTGATGGGCACAAATACCAAATTGTGGGATTCCATGAGAACCAAGCTTTGTTTACACTTTCAGAACAGCAGGAAGAGAACTGGGAGGTTCTTTAAGTCTTTGCTCATCTTCTCAGTACAATTTCTGGGCATGCATTGATTCAGCCAGTACTGAAGCAGAGTCTGGGCAGCGTGTCAATCCAGGTCCCACGACAGTGCTGCCCTGTGTAAGTAATGTCAACCATGATGTGCAGCATGCTGAGCCTACTGAGGTGTCAATCTACCTGTGGCTCCATTTCAAACTTTCAGGGATATTTCAGGTTGGATATATATGTGTTAGATGTATAATTCCCACCATAATATCCTTCATCATGATTACTTTATCATTTTTTTAAAAATATTTATTTTTTAGTTGGACACAATATCTTTATTTATTTATTTTTATGTGGTGCTGAGGATCGAACCTAGGGCCTTGCATGTGCTAGGTGAGCGCTCTACCACTGAGCCACAACAGCCCTACTTTATCATTTTGACAAAAAGTTGGGCTGGGCTGGTGGCATGTGCCTGTAACCCCAGTGGCTTGGGAGGCTGAGGCTGGAGGGTCACAGGTTCAAAGCCAGCCTCAGCCACTTAGCAAGGCTCTAAGCAAGTTAGTGAGACCCTGTCTCAAAATAAAAAAATGAGAAAAGGGATGGGGATGCGGCTCTGTGGTTAAGTGTCCTTGGGTTCAATCCCTGGTTCAAAAACAAAGGTGGGGGAGTGGAAAACATATTAAATTCTGACAAAATTCTGGATACCTAGACAAAAGAAGTCCTAATTCTACTCTCGGAAGTGATTGGAGAGTTAGAATTTCGTGGGAGAGTCTACAGATGGCAAAGGGTTACAAAGACTCACCAATGGCAGATCGCCTGCTCTGGGAGCCAAGGCCAGATCCTCTTGTCCTACAGTGCCCAGGTTCTGTTTGCTTTTGCATTTTATACAGTGTGGGAGGTGCCCGCAGTCCCCAGGACATCAGGGTGCACTGCCCACAGCAGCAGTTGAGCAGATATGGAAGCAGAGGCCACTTTGCAAGCCTTGGGGTGAGCTTCCTTGGAGAGTTTCTCCAGTGCTGGACTTGAGGTCAGACAGGGCCCAGAGTGACTGTGCCTTCTGGTCAAGTGTGCTGTGAGGATCCGTGAATGATGGGGATTAGGTATTTTGCCAACTAGAGAGATTGGTATTGTCTGTCTTTAAGGGTTTAAGCAATAAAACCTGTTTGATCAAATCCTGCTCTAAAATCTATTAATTTGATCAAATCAGTGCTCTATCAGTGTTGTTCAGTACAAACAACTGTAAATTAATAAAATGAATAATGAAGATTGAGCCTCACAAGGTGATGGTTATACCATAATTGGGGGGGATTACTTACCAAGAATTCCACTTTGCCCTCACAAGGTAGAAGTGACTGAATGACTCTTTGTGGTCTAATGTCCTTTGGAAGTAGCCTTTCTTTTTTGTTAGCTTCTCACTGTAGCATTCTGTCACTGCCTAAGGAACTTGTCTTCTTAGTTTCTCAGCTTGTTTTTGTAATGTGAGTGCTTTAAACAGTGTTCTCTGGGCTCATGTTCCCCCACAGCACACTCAGGAAGAGATGAACCAGAATCATCTGCATATACCTGCTGGCTCCTTTCCTTAATCAGGTCAGCTTAGAAACTCAGTCAGGACCCTAGGAATCTCTATTTGTGCAAGCTCCTTAGGAGACTTGGGACTCCGGGGTGGAGGGACTCTTCCCCATTCTCCACACTCAAGATGGAAACTCTCAAGCTGCATTTTACTTTTGAAGGGAAAAAGACTAAAGAATGAGTTTGAAATGAGACAAAAGGAAGAATTTTGAAGGCATAATGGTTCTAGATCCCACGTGACTCACAGGACTGCATGCAGGCTTCCTAGAGCATTTAGCAAGAAGACCAGCATCACAGGAGGAGCAGGTCGGGAAGAGGGCTGAGGCTAGAAACCCAGGAGGCTGCGTGCCAGTCTGTGCTTTGCACCAAAAAACCGCACACCCCAGACCTAAATCAGGAATTCTCAAACTTATTTGGTCTACAGAGCAGTTTAGAAGGCAGAAGGCCTTTGGATCATTTGCTTCCCTGGGACTGTCTGGCACAAAACAATTCAGCCCTCATCAGAGTGCACAGTGGTGTGTACTTTGCTCAGAGGCCAAGGGCGAGACTCATATCAGTTGTGAATTAAATAGAAGCCATGAAATCTCAATAGATGTTTTCTATTTTTGGACCAGTGACCTAAATCAAACTTGAATTTTGAATCTCATGTAGTATAATGCTTGCAAGCATGGGTCCTACAAATGCCAGGACCTGTTCCTTCATATTTATCCTGGGGTGATGATGGTGCCAGTCCGTGTTTCATCATAGTGGGAGGAGAGGAGGGTGCTGCTCGTGAGATGCCTGGCATAGAGCAGGCACTCAGTAAACACCTGGTTTGTTGCCCTCTGTTCTAGGGGGCCGAGGCTATGGTTCTGGAGAGCGTTATGTTTGCCATTCTCGCAGAGAGGTCACTTGGGCCAAAGCTCTATGGCATCTTTCCCCAAGGCCGATTGGAGCAGTTCATTCCGGTAAGATGTGTGTGTGTGAATGGTCAGTTGATGTGAGCCGCAAACAGAGGTGGACTCCATGTCTCAGCATGGAGAGAACCTGATGCTGTGGCTTGAAGTAAGTGATTTTGTGACCTGTTATTAAACTGAATTAGAAAATATATATAGACACACAGATTTTTGTTTGTTTGTTTGTTTTGTTTTTGGTATATCAGAACCTGTTTCTTTCCTACAAAGACATGGTCATTCAAATTAAAAATATATGTGAGAGTCACCTTTGCATCATCCCGTAAGCTTTCCCCTTTCCCTTAATCCTTCTCACCTTCTGAGGCCTTCTTTGGCACCAGGAGTAAACCCAGGGTGCTTAACCACTGAACCACATCCCCAATCTCTTTTTTTATTTATTTTGAGACAGGGTCTTGTTAAGTTGCTGAGGCTGGCTTTGAACTTGTGATCCTCCTGCCTCAGCCTCCTGAGCTGTTGGAATCACAGTTGTGTGCCATTGCACCTGGCCTGGGGCCTTCTTTTAGAAATTGCTGGTGGAGCATCTGGACTCCCAGCACACCTGTCACGTCTTCTTCCCCTTGTCTCCAATGTCTTCCCTTCACTTTGGCTTTTCCCTGTTAGGGTCTCTCCTGCCCTGTCCTTCTGCTCCCAGGTGCCGAGAGGTTTAGAGGCCTTACTTAAATCCTCTACTTCCAAATAGTCAGGATTATTTTCCATTTCTTGTTGTCTTAAAGCTTTTTTGGTTATTGTTTTTAAGTTGTAAATGGACAACAGTACCTTTATTTAATTAATTAACTTTTAAATTTGGTATTAGGATTGAACCCAGGGGCACTTAACCACGGAGTAATTTATATATGTTAGAGATGGGGTCTCACAGCAACAGGACACAGGTTGTGGCATCTGTGGAATTGATCGCAAGATCCTAGAAAATTTTGCACACTTTGTACATATCACCTACTACATGGTGGAGTTTTTTTGTTTGTTTTTTGTGGTGCCAGGGATTGTAACTGAGCTACTCCCCAGAACTCCTTTTTATTTTTTTATTTTGAGACAGGGTCTTACTGAATTGAGACTGGTCTCAAATTTGTGTTTCTCGTGCCTCAGTCTCCAGAGTAGCTGGGAGTACAGGTGTGGCCACCCTGCTCAGCCTGACAGCTTTATCTTATTCTTCTTCTAAGTTTACATATTGTTTGCTTGGTTCAGTTTTTTTGTTTTGATTTGTTTTAATTTTGAAACAAGTTCTGGTTAAATTGCCCAGGCTGGTTTCACAATTGTGATTGTCCTGCCTCAGCTTCCTAAATAGCTGGGATTATAGGTCTGCGCCACTGTATCTTACTTACCATAGTGGGTTTGTCTTTTTTTTAAATGTACTGGAGATTGAACCCAAGTTGCTTTACCTCTGAGCTACATCCTTAGTCTTTTTTTTTTTTTTTTAGAGACAGGGTCTCACTAAATTGCTGAGGGCCTTGCTAAGTTGCTCAGGCTGTCACCAAACTTGCGATCCTCCTGCCTCAGCCTCCCAGTTGCTGAGATTACTGGTGTGTGTCGCCATGCCTGATGAGATTTTAAAAATTTCTGTTAAAATACTAGGTTGAACCACATAAAACTGTAGTAGACTGTTTTTGACCCACAGATATGTCAGTTTTGTTTGATTCAGACTAATATCATACATCATTTTTAGGGGCTGGGGATGTGGCTCAAGCGGTAGCACGCTCGCCTGGCATGCGTGCAGCCCAGGTTCGATCCTCAGCACCACACACAGACAAAGATGTTGTGACCGCCAAATACTAAAAAAATAAATAAATATTAAAATTCTCTCTCTCTTTAAAAAAAAACAAAAACAAAAAAACCCATCATTTTTAGTTTTACTCTTGGCCACTTCATTGGATTTTTTTTTTTTTTTTTTTTTTTTTNTTAATTTTGAAACAAGTTCTGGTTAAATTGCCCAGGCTGGTTTCACAATTGTGATTGTCCTGCCTCAGCTTCCTAAATAGCTGGGATTATAGGTCTGCGCCACTGTATCTTACTTACCATAGTGGGTTTGTCTTTTTTTTAAATGTACTGGAGATTGAACCCAAGTTGCTTTACCTCTGAGCTACATCCTTAGTCTTTTTTTTTTTTTTTTAGAGACAGGGTCTCACTGAATTGCTTAGTGCCTCATAGTTGCTGAGGCTGGCTTTGAACTTGTGATCCTCCTGCCTCTGCCTTCTGAGCAGCTGGGATTACAGGCATGTGCCACCTTGCCTGCCCACCGCATTAGATTTGAGGATTCTGTCCTTTTTGATTCCTGTAGCTGTCTTTCAAAGGGTCATGTGAGATTAATGACTCCTAAGAATAATAGTCTCCATTTCCCTTTCTGACTTTTGAGGAAGGAACAGATACTGATATTTGTCCATCTTTTTTTTTTTTTTTAAAGAGAGAGAGAATCTTTAATATTTATTTTATAGTTTTCTGCAGACACAACATCTTTGTTTGTATGTGGTGCTGAGGATCGAACCTGTGCCGCACGCATGCCAGGCGAGCACGCTACCGCTTGAGCCACATCCCCAGTCCAGATTTGTCCATCTTTGAGGAGATTAATTTTTAAACATTTAAAAAATATTTTTGTAGTTGTAGATGGACAGAATGCCTTTATTTTATTTGTTTATTTTTATGTAGTGCTGAGGATGGAGCCCAGGGCCTCACATGTGCTAGGCAGGCGCTCTATACTGAGCTGCAGCCCCAGCCTGAGCAGGTTAACTTTAAATTTTCCACAGTACCAAACAAATTACAGCCATGTGCTGCATAGCACTTTAGTCAACAGTGGACTACATGTATGACAGTGGTCCCAGGAGATTATGATGGCATGGAAGGATTTTTTTTTTGCTGTGTGACATTGTGTCAGAGTTGAGCACTCTACACATTTGTGGTGATGCTGAAGTGAACACTGTGCTAGCAGTCACATTGAATATACTTTTATACATGCATATACAGTTATGTGCAGCACATAATAACTTCATAATAACAACTTAGGCTGTTACTGGTTATGTATTTATTATACTATTTATTGTTGTTTTAGAGCTTCCACCTTCTACTGAGAAGACACTGTAGAGTGTGCTGTAGGCCGGCAGCAGCCTGCCCCCACCTGCCTGCCTCTTGTGCTTGATCTAATCTGGTTTTGGTCCTTGCAGCCCCTGAGCAGCAGGCTGAACCACAGACCGGGTGTGCCACAGCCCAGGTGTGCCACAGGCAATGCACCACATTTCTGGGAATGTGTTCCGTCATCAGTGGGCATATGATGCTGGCCCTTAAAAAAGCCACGGGAGGTGCCTTAAGAAGGCCGAGCATCCTCCACTCGAGGCTGAGCTTCCTGTCCGGATCGTGGCATGGCTGTTGAGAATGTCATGGAACATGACATTCCTGAGTCGAGTGGGAGACAGCCTGGTGCCTTCAGGGCTCTCAGCACACAGCACCTGGGTTAGATGCACTGTCTAAGTGGGGAGCACGTCCCTGGCCCTGTGCCCTCTGTGTTGTGCCTTTAGAGACACGTCCCTTGGGGGTCTGTAGGGAGTAGCTTATGTGCAAGACCTGCAGAGTCCCCTGGACTTTAGGCCCCCTGAGAACACTTTGAAAGAGCTCCCAGAACAAGTGTGGCCTGCAGAGCCTGCTCTCTGCCAGGCCAGATGTAATGGACACAGTGAGAGCCACTGGCCCTGGCTCCTGCTGAACTCATGGTACCCCCTGGTCAGCACTGGTTCTGACCAGCACACCATCCCACCGGTGCAGGGCAGAGCAGAACCCCAGCTGAGGCACGCTGCTGAGAACAGGGCTTCTGGTGCTGCGGGTGTGAGAGGGCAGAATCACATCACCATAGGAAAGGGGCTTTTAGTTCATTGAAATTTAAGGAAGGACTTTCTTAAAGTTAAAAAGCATTCATAAGGATGGGGTTGGGACTCAGCGGTAGACTGCTCGTCTATATCTTGCGAGGCCCTGGGTTCAATCCTCAGCATCACATAAAAATAAATAAATAATGAAAGGTATTGTATATAACACACACACACTCTCTCTCTCATACACAGACACAGTCACACTCTCTCTTCTCTTCTCTTCTCTCTCTCTCTCTCTCTCTCTCTCTCTATATATATATATATATATATATATCATCCGTAAGGATAGACTCTGAGAGGTGGCTTGCCCTCTTTGTGGAATTGCCATGGCAGTTGCTGGGTCACCATCTGTGAGGGCAGAGTGTCCATTCTGCAGGAAATTTTGTTAATTGGGTGAGACTGAAATGCTGTGCAAAAACTAACTTCTAATTCCTATGATTGTGTGATCTCACGCTTGTTAGATGACCTGGTAAATATCAGTTTTTAACTCCCTTTTTCTTTCAGAGCCGGCGATTAGACACTGAAGAATTAAGTTTGCCAGATATTTCTGCAGAAATAGCTGAAAAAATGGCCACATTTCATGGTATGAAAATGCCATTCAATAAGGAACCAAAATGGCTTTTTGGAACAATGGAAAAGTAAGTGGTCCGATCGCTCAGGCCTCGATTAGTTCTGTACCAGGGCAGGCTGAGGCCTTTCTCTGCTGGCTCATTGGTGCGCCGGCCCTCAGGGGTAGTGTTTGTCTCTGGGGTAAGTTTTTTTTACATGGAGCAATTAATTCCTGGACCAAGAAAGATGACTTGGCAGAAATGCTGTTCCCCGGGGCGGGGGCAGAGCTAGCATCCCAGAAAACCTTGGATCCCTAGTCGCCACCCTTCCCTCTCCTTTCTGGACTGGGACGGTCTAAGTGAAGTCTGAGAATCAAGCAGTGAAGTTTCACCTTTCTTTAACAGATACCTAAATCAAGTGCTGAGGATTAAATTTACTGGGGAATCCAGAATCAAACAGCTTCACAAGTTCCTCAATTACAATCTGCCTTTGGAACTGAAAAACCTCAGGTGAGAATTGACTTCTTTCCTGACAAGTGAGCACGTCTATCCAGAAATGTAGCTACTCTTGGTCACTAGAACTGTTGTCAGTTGGCGCTGGTGAAGCGCATCCTGTGCCTGGCATCTGTTGCTGGTTTTGCAGGGTGGATTTGACAGGCGGGTCTGACAGGTGGGTCTTGCTGCCCGAGATACTCTCTTGTGTTCCAGGAAGGCTTCACGGGGGGAGGCCGACTTTCAGACAAGTAGTTTGGTGCTTGGGGCAGCAAAGTCTGGGGCAGTAGATTTTTTCGGAGCAGAAGCAGGTGGGGGCGTGCAAGCTGATGAGAGAAATGCCAAACCTGAGCTTTGGGGAGCTGTGCGAATCCTGAGACTGATCTCTGAGAGGAGGCCCTGTACTGTTCTCAGGGTGGGGCTGGGCAGGCTTACGTACCTACATACATATCTGTCCAGGATGTACAGTCCCCCTGCTGTGCTGGGCAGTACGTCATGTGAGGAAGTGGTGACCAAGATGTCATTTTTATTAGTCCAAGTAAACAATGACATAGTGTCAAGTTGCATAAATGCTGGGAAGGAATAGATCAGAGCAGACCAACACTCAGGGGCTGCCTTGCCTGGGACAGGAGGGAGCGGGTGCAGAGAGGCCTTGTGCGTGTGGGAGCACTGAAGAGCTGGTGTGGGCAGCGGGGCTGTGGGCAGCCTACATTAATCCTCGACAGGTGATAGTGACACCTTGATTTTCTAGGTCACTGCTTGAATCTACTCCGTCTCCAGTTGTATTTTGTCACAATGACTGTCAGGAAGGTAAGAGTCATCATGTAATGCTACAGATGGGATTTGTGTGTATGCTCTATGTGTGATAAACACCAGATGGCCATCACAGGACTATTTGATACATCAGATTATGCTGCAGTGACAGTACGTATTGGGTAACTATTAAAAAGAATTTGGGCTAGGCTGATGGCACATGCCTGTAATCCCAGTTGCTCGGGAGGCTGAGGCAGGAGGATTGTAAAGTTCAAAGCCAGCCCCAGCAATTTAGCAAGGCTCTAAGCAATTAGGCACTGTCTTAAAATGAAAAAATACAAAGGTCTGGGGATGTGGCACAGTGGTCTCTAGGTTCAATTCCCAAAACCCAAAAAATAAAAATAGATGTAAAGCTCTCCTTATTCTTTTTATTTATCAACAGAAAAATCTCTAGGCTATATTAAGAGGAAAAAAAGCAAGTTTTAGAAAAACATAGAGTATCATTCCACTTCTATTAAAATGTTGACATGGAAAAAAAATCTGAAAGATTTTTCACTAAATGTGGAACTTGGACTAAAGACTTAAATGTTCTGAGGTGCATGTTGCCCGGGGCTTCCTCGTCCTGCAGCAGCTGGCAGACCAGGAGTAGCCATGCAGGCCCCTCCTGGCCCACCGAGCAGCACGGGGCAGGGCCTCAGACCACCTTCTTGGTTGTCCCAGCTGGCACAGTTAATGACTGTTGGTTGCTCTGCTTCAGGAAATTACAATGCCATAGGGCCCCTTACTGTCTCAGAGTTTTACCCAGCGTGATTTCCAATTTGGTCCTTCTTCCCTCCCCTCCTTGGTTTTGAAGCCACATGTGCTCTTCCACTGGGTCACGTCCTCAGTCCTTTTCTCTTTTTTCTTTTGAGGCAGGCTCTCACTGAGTTGCCCAGGCTGGGCTCAAACTTGCAGTCATCCTGCCTCAGCTTCCTGATGGTGCAGTTCCCACTGATGCTGCTGGCATTTCCTAGCTTGCCTTGCTGTCCTGGTCCTTGGAGGTCACAGGTGGCTGTGGTCCTGCTTCAAGACCTTCTTTGCCAGGCTCAGTAGTCTGTTTTGTTTTGTTTGGGAGATGGGATCTCACTGTGTTGCCCAAGCTGGCCTCGAATTCCTGGGGTCAAGAGGTCCTCTTGCCTTAGCAGTTGGTTTTCAGTTCCACAGTAGCTCCCGGTCAGGTTCCAGCTGCAGTGAGCCACTAGTTTGAGCCCAGTCACCTTTGACCAATTGTGGGCTCAGTCGAGGGAAGCAGGGCACAGGCAGTTCAGTGCAGCCCTGGGGGCCAGCCATGGCCTTCAGTGGTGACCATTGTTGACAGGGCAGCGCACAGCACCACTGTGGCTCTGGATGGCCAGGGAGGAACAGGTGGGGATGTGAGCTATACTTTTCTTCTGTGCTGGCGTTTGGGACACGGTCCTCCAAAGTTCCTTTGCAATGCTCCTGGATGCAGGAGAAGTACATTGCCAAGCCTAGAGACCCTCACCAGGGACCCTGGGAGAGAGGGGCCGGACAGTAGCAAAGGGTCCACTGGCCCAGGTGCTGAGATGCTCGAGGGCTCACAGTGTGGACCTCAGGAGCATGGGCCTGAGTTCATGTCAGGCTGGCGGCTGACCGACCTCATTCCCGAAATTCCACGCTAAGGGAACTGTCCTTATAGGGTTGCTGCTTGTGCTGTCCTCGGGCTCAGCCTGTGGTAGCTGTGGCAGGACACCATGTCAGCTCCTCAGCTGCTGTGCCCTCGCCAGCCACTGCCAGCAGCTCAGTCCCAGGGCTGCTGGGGTGGGTGTGAGTGGTGGTGCTTAGGTCACCAAGCTCCAGTGTGCCAGACGTCTGGGAGGTGCGGCCTTGACAGGAGGGAGAGGCCAGGCTGTGTTCCACAGTGAGCCTCCTGGTGCCAGGGAGGTAGCCAGGATCTGGATAGGTGCATCTGGAGTCTTTCCGTGTAGGGGGCCAACCCTGGTAGTAGTGCACCTGTGCTCCAGCCGCAGGACCCAAACTGAACTCAGTCAGGGTCCCCACAGAGGCAAGAGTCAGTCTCAGCTCTAAAAACGTCAGCTTTCTGTTCTAAGTCTTGCCACTCAAACCTTTTTGCAGGTAATGTCTTATTGCTGGAAGGCCGAGAGAATTCTGAAAAACAGAAACTGATGCTCATTGACTTTGAATACAGCAGTTATAATTACAGGTAATGTCGCACCAAAGGCTTAGCTTTCAGTACTGCTTTTTATTGTGATACATTATGAAATGATGTGAGGACAAGATGAGTGGCAACAGCACCTGAGCTGGAAGCACCGCTCTTGGAAGAGAAGGCTTTGGCCAGAGTGGCCACTGGGCCAGGGGCTCTGTGGACGGAACTCGCCATTTCCTGTGGCCTGTCAGAGCCTCTTCGCTTTCTCAGCACTGCTGTAGGAGGCGTCTGAGGCGGTGGGGCAGGCCAGGTGGCAGCGTTGTGCCCTCCACAGCTGTGACTCTGATGCCCATTGCTTCGCTCTGCTTGTCCACAGAGCTGCCACACCCTGTGCCCTCAGAAAGCCCGGGCAGGACGCGCCCGCCCTTCCCAGTGAGGGCTCTGAGGCGTCAGGTGTGCTCACACTGTGCTGTCTCCTCTTTCAGGGGATTTGACATTGGGAATCATTTCTGTGAATGGATGTATGACTATAGCTATGAGAAGTACCCCTTCTTTACTGCCAACATTCTCAAGTATCCCACCAGGAAACAACAGGTAAGAGATTCATTTTTATGGACTTGATAAGATAGTTACAGAAGTCAGTTTCATGCAATTAGAATTACATGTTTTTAAAGATGCCCTTTTAAAATTGTGTCATGGTTAGGCAAACCCTTTTGCTCATGTTAAAAATGTTATTTTCTGTTAACGTGGATGCCAACTTCACACTTCAGCCTTGTTGAGATCCGTGCTGGAAATAGTTGTCCTCTGTCGGGGACGAGCACTGCTTGCTCACAGAGGAGCTTCCAGTGTTTCCCACAGAGCCCAGCCTGTGCCTTCTGGGCTTCTTTCTGGGGAATGTGACCCTTCCTCTGTTGGTTTCACACTGTGCAGAGAGAAGTCCTGTACGCCATGGTCAGTACCTGGAGGAAATGCCTTTAGCATGAGCAGTTCCCTTTCCTGTCTTGCGCTACTGGAGGAGTGTCATTTCCTCCTGGGACACCCCCGTCCCATCCCCCCCCGCATTTCCACCCCCCACCCCGCCTGTGGTCTAGACCACCCTAAGGCCTGAGTACAGGCTCAGCAGGTGGCAGTGAAGCTGGGAGGGCAGGAGAGAGCTCAGCCCACCTCCCTAAATGGCCCTGATGTACAATGATGACTCTGTGTCCTGGCACCTTACTAGTGGCAACAGCAGCTCACACAGCAATCAGGAGTGAGGACAGGGTCAGGTGAGGACAGGTGTGTTTGCACTGCCACCTCGGTTCACTCAGGAGTGTCCTGAGCCGCACTCCTGGATTCCCCTTGGATGCCCTTTCACTGTGGCCTTGCTGAGGGGCCAGGCACTGCGACTGCCCTCTTCTGGCCACATCTCGAGGCTGAGGAGGGTGAACCTGACATGTGCAGAGCCAGGCAGCCAGGACTCCATGAGAAGGAAGGCCAGGCGAGGGGGGCCTGCTTGCCTGGGTTGGGGAGCACAGCTTCGCCCTGGTCATAGAGCTGGAGCGCTGTCCATCAGGACTGGCAAGCAGGCCAGGGAGGCGGTCAGAGGAGATCTCATTTTAATGAACCGCTAAAATCACACAGCAACATGTCATTTAAAGAAGTTCCTTCCTAGTTACATTTTCTGTTTTTTGTTGTTGTTATTTGGTGTGTGGGGGGGTGGGAGTATGGGGGATTGAACCCAGGGCCTTGTGCATGCCAGGCAAGAACTCTCCCAGCTGAACTATATCCCCAGCCCCAGTTATATTTTTTTGAAAACTTTTAAGGTAGTATATGGGTATGGAGCTTTATAAGATAGCCCTTGTGCATCTCTTGAGGTGATTTTGTATTTCCTTTCTTTCATCTGTGATGAAATAGTTTTAAATGTCTGGTCATTCTAGAGTTGCCAGGGTGAGCTGTCTGAATGCCTGGAACAGTCTCTGGTAAACTGTTTTTCCTCCAAAGCAAAGTCAGACTTGGCCAGTTTATGAACATGTGTGTAAATAGTCTTGGCCTTGCAGGGTGGGAAGGCACACACTTCCGTCTTGTCCAGCGCAGTTTCCACCCTGAGGGGACGCCTGCCAGCGCCAGGGTAACCCAGAGCTTTGCTCCTGGGAGCCCCGCATGGCACACAGGCCATTTTGGAGAAAGGTTTGAAAGAAGTGTACCCTCTTTCAAACCTTTCTCCAAAATGGAGATAATGAAAAACTTAAGTGTGGATTTAATTAGGGAAAAAACTGAGTCTATCTGAATCACTCCTCCAGAACTAGCAGCCCCCACACCACACCCTTCCAGCAGAACCGTGGACACAGCTGCGGGCACAGTGCATGTGTGCTCTGCACAGCGATGAACGGCGTCTGTTTCAACCAGCATTGGTCCTAACACAGTCACTTCTTTTTTAAGCTCCATTTTATTTCCAGTTACTTGACTACATTCCAGAATGACTTTGAAAACCTCAGTAGTGAAGAAAAATCTGCTATAGAAGAAGACGTGTTGCTTGAAGTCAATAGGTAACGATCCTCCTTTGAAAGCCGCGAGTACAGCTTGCCCCTTTATAAACTGCCTGGAGTGCTTGGTCATGCCCACACCTCATCCAAAATCGAGGCTTCTGCTTCCTGTGGTGGCAGGGACCGTAGCGATCTGATTCCAGCATCAGCAGCTAAGATAGGTACTACCGGGACAGTACGCCTGGTCCAGCCACATGCAGGACCCGGCTGTGTGAGGCTGCTGCCACTGTGCTCATGTGACACTCTGGCTTCTGGAACCAGTGGAAACAGAAAAGCGCAGGCAGAGGAGAACCCACAGAAAGGGCAGTACCAAGGGACTAGGTGGGTCAGGGACCTCCAGGACGCAGAGGAAGGCTGGTCATGTAAATGACACTCAGGCATTGTTGAGGAGGAATGTGGATTCAGGGTGACAGAGAGGGCTGGAGAAGATGGCAAGTTTCACGCACTCATCAGCTTCATTCCCCTTCTGCGGCAGGGAGGGAGAGGCATGAGGGTGGATTTGGGAAGCCCTTGCCTGGGGAGCAGTGTCCCGGGGCCTGTGGGGAGAGGCAGCCGGCCGGCAGGGCTCTTCTCACTTGCACCTACGCATTCACACTTGTGGCAACAGTGAGGCCACCATGGTCTCCGTCCCTGTGCTGTCAGTGTGCTGTAGCCAGGCAGCTGGGTGTGCTCACTCCTGCAGGTCCCTCTGTGCCCTCTGACATGTAATCCCACCAAGTGGTCAAGGCATTGTCCCCATCCAGCCCAGATGGCTGGCCATCCAGTGGGAAAGGGCTTCATCAGGGGTGTGACGGCACTGAGCAGCTCACGTGTTTCTTCTGTGATTACAGGTTTGCCCTCGCATCCCATTTCTTCTGGGGACTTTGGTCCATTGTACAGGCCAAGATTTCAGCCATTGAATTTGGGTACATGGTATGTTCAGAGGTAGCTCTCATCTTCTCCTGGGGAAGTGTTGTGACGCATGGGAGTGCTTGGAAGCAGTGGCTGTTACTCGCACAAGTGACCTGCTCCCTCAGACCCTGAAAGTGGTGACCTGGTGGCACCAGGACAGCATGGTTCTCACTGTTGCCTTGGGAGGTCACCTCACTCCTGGGCCCACTGGCTTTGCCACCCAGCTTCAGGGCAGTGCCGGATGGGCCTGTGGTCTGAGGAGGCCTGGAGAGATCGAGACCTTCTGACATAAGGGCGCCTGAGTGGCAGAGTGTGGGCACTGCTCCTGCGCTGCCAGGGTGTGGTCATCTGCCCACTCCTTGTGCCCGCCTGTAGTGCCCAGCTTGGGTAGAAGCTGGTTCTTTTTTTTTTTTTTAAAGAGAGAGTGAGTGAGAGAGAGAATTTTAATATTTATTTTTTAGTTTTCGGCAGACGCAACATCTTTGTTTGTATGTGGTGCTGGGGATCGAACTCGGGCCGCACGCATGCCAGGCGAGCGCGCTACCGCGTGAGCCACGTCCCCAGCCTCAGAAGCTGGTTCTTGTTGATGAGTATTGGTACTTATCTCCTGGTTCTTTTTCAGGAGAATTGTAGCCAATTGGCTTGTAGCCAATTCAGGCTGTAATTTTAATGTTAAGAACTGTCCTTGACATTGACACCATTAGAGAAGTCCCTGTGCTGGGGCTTCATCTTGAGGGAGGACATGGCACAAGCCAGGCCTATGGCTCCTTTTCCCTGGGGCAGGTGTGGGAGGTGCTGGTTCGTCTTGTCCTCCTCGGCTTTGCACAAGGTGATTTCCACTTCTAGGCAGAAGGTTTGGTGATGTAAAGACACCATTAGGCAGATAAATAAGAGGAAATTGGGTTTTTTAAGCAGATTTGGAGTCCTGGTCAGATGACACTGTAAGACAAAGCCGGCTTCAGAATAAGAAATATTACCAGAGACGAAGAATGGCATTTTGTAATAAGAGGACGTGAAATACTAAGTGTGCACCCAGCTGTCTTGTAAAAGACATGAAACAAAACTGACGAAACTGAGAGGAAAGAGGCGATGCAGAGTTAGAGTGCATGCTCCAGTCCTCTGGGAAGGGTGGGCAGGCGGTTATCAGCAGTTGCCGAGACAGGCAGCTTCACCTGCTGGTCCTTACCAGGTGCTCGGCTGCGGTATCCACTCTTCCTGTGCTCAGAGCAGTGTGTGCTGTGCCAGAGAACAGGGTTTAATAAATCTTAAAGGATGTGTCCTCATGGAACTTAACTGATGTCTAGAAAAGGTGAATATCTAGAAAACAGAAGGCTATCTAGAAAATCCCCAGTGGGCACAGTGGCACTTGCCTGTAACCTCAGTGTCTCAGGAAGCTGAAGCAGAGGATTCCAGGTTTGAGGCTGGACAAGAAAAAAAAGAACACAATACCAATATAGGGTGTCAAGAGGAGGGTCTCTGCAGGTCTAACTGTGTAAACTTATTTTAAGAAATATTGTCAGTTGTACATGGGAATAGTACCTTCAATTAATTAATTAATTTTTTAATGTGGTGCTGAGAATTGAACCCAGTGCCTCCCATGTGCTAGGCAAGTGCTCTACTGCTGAGCTACAATCCCAGTCCTTGTGCCAGCACATTTGACAGTGTAGATGAAAATGCATACTCTTTGAAAGATAAAAATGTCCAAAACTGATATAAGAAATGGCTATATGTTTGTTAAACAAATTGAATTCATAATAAGAATGGGCCTGGTGGCAGATGCCTATAATCTCAACTACTGGGAAGGGGCTAAGGCAGAAGGACCACAAGTTTGAGGCTACCCTCAGCAACTTGGCAAGGCCCTGTCTCAAAAAAGAAAAATGCCTGAGGATGTGACTCATTGGTAAAGCTCCCCTGGGTTCAGTCCACAGTCACACACTCTCCCACTCAAGGACCAAAGTAATTCATTTCAAAAAATGATGTGGGGCCAGGTGTGGTGGTGCACGCCTGAGTCCCAGCAGCTCGGGAGGCTGAGGCAGGAATATGGCGAGCTCAAAGTTCAACAACAGTGAGGCACTAAGCAGCTCAGTGAGACCCTGTCTCTAAATGGAATACAAAATAGGGTTGGGATGTGGCTCAGTGGTGGAGTGCACCTGAGTTCAATCCCCAGTACCAAAAAAAAAAAAAAAAAAAAAGGAACAACCATAGAGTTATGGGGGGAAAAATCTCTTGATCTCATGCCATGTACTGTAGTTAACTTGAAATGGACTTGTAAAAGGCCAAACTATTAGGCTTCTGTAAAAAAAAAAGAAAAGTCTTATGATCTAGGCAAATATTTTATAAGTTCCATAAAGCACAGTTAAAGGGGAAAAGTGTAATGGGGAAGTCCAGCAGTAGTGGTTCCAGAACCCTCTCCCCTAATCTGCTGTGTCCAAGTCCCTGGCATAAAATACTGCATGCATCTTCCCTTGTCATTTTGGTCACCTCTGGAGTGCTTATGCTACCTTAAGATACAGGGCAGTGCTGTGTGACTGTTGTGTCACTGATGGCTCAGGGAGCGGCCGGGGAAGGTCTGCAGGTTCAGTACAGACGCAGGTTTTCCCCCTAAGTATTTTCAGTCCATGAATGTGGAACCCGCGGGTACAGAGAGCCAGATAAAGGGGAGCTCGACAAAATGGAAGCACCCCTCTCCCTCCCCGTTTTCTTCTTTTGCAGTGCCAGGGCTGGAACCCAGGGCGTCCCACATGCTAGGTGGGCCACAACTGGTAGTGCTCAACTGCTCATGGCACCTTTATTTTATTTTTCAACTTTAGTTGTTACGTACTGGGAATTGAACCCAGGGGTGCTTTATCACTGAACTACATCCCAAGCCTTTTTATTTTTTAAGACGAGGTCATGCTAAGTTGCTGAGGCTGGCCTCAAACTGGCGATCCAAATGTCCCATCCTCCCAGGTTGCTGGGGTTGCCAGTGTGCGCCACCACAGCCACACCTTCAGTTTCAATAGACCTAAGCGGGAAATTGCACAGTGCTGATGGGCAGGTGCTGACGTAAACAGAGTGGGACCCGGGGAAGGAGCGGGTCCCTGTTCTACACAGCGCAGAGTACTCTCAGGTGCCAGAACCAACATGCTGTGGTTGTGGGTGCTGCTGTAGGACTGAGGCCTGTCTAGGGACAGGTCAGGGCAGCACTGCCTGTGTAGTGGGGGGAGAGGAAGGGTACTGACTGCAAAGCCCCAAGAACTCCAGGGGACCCGGGGCCTTTCTTGCCATGGTGGGCGTGTCTGTGGAAACTACAGTGTACCCTTAAAATGGGTTCATGTTTGGGGGATAGAAATTCTGCCTCCAGATTAATTTTTCAAAAAGTGACAGTGTAGCCAGGCATGGTGGCACATGCCCATAATGCCTGTGATCCCAGTGGCTCAGGAGGCTGAGTCAGGAGGATCAAGAGTTCAAAGTCAGCCTTAGCAGCTTAACAAGGTACTAAGCAACTTAATGAGACTCTGTTTTTAAACACAATATAAAAAGGGCTGGGGATGTGGCTCAGTGGTTAAGTACTCCTGAGTCCAATCCCTAGTACTCAGAAAAAAGAAAAAGGTAACCCTCCTAGCGCAGACTTTGGATTGGGAGTGGGTCCTCAGAAATTGCTGTGCGTGCGGCTGGAGAGATGGGGGAGCAGATCTGGGAATGGCAGCTTGACAGCAGAAATAGCCTGGCCAGCCCTTCCCCCGTGTAGTGCTCCTTGTGACAGCTGCCAGTGATCTTAGAAAATAGGGGCACCTTCTTTAGTTGACCTCTCTCTCTGTCTCCCCACATTCTGGGATCTTTGCTGTTAAAATTGGAATTGTCCCAGGGCTGCCCAATGTTCTGGGCAGTCACAAGGCCAGGTTTGTAGATGAGGTCCTTCTGAGTGGCACTCGACAGGCATTAGCTTTGAGATAAGGGGGTGTGGGGACAGTGCTGAGAGCTTCAGCAGCTTGTGTCTTCAGAGCAGCTGCAGCATGGGCCACACTGTGCTCGGTGTCTTCTTAGCTGGGCCCTGGGCCGGCCGCGTGGGCAGGGCCCCAGGAGTACAGCCCTTGCTGAGGCCTTGGCCTTCCTTGTTCCTTGTCTCCCAGGAGTATGCGCAAGCCAGATTTGATGCCTATTTCGACCAGAAGAGGAAGCTTGGGGTGTGACTGGGGAGGAGCAGCCCTTCGCCACTGGACTGCGGGAGACCGTGAGCCGGGCCCTCTGCACTGTGACCGTGGCACCTGCAGCATGAAGGCCCGGACGTCTCTGAACACAGATGTGTATGATAACGAAGACTATTAAAGTGGAGTGACATTTATCTCATCCCTTGTTGACGATCTCACTAAGACTTGGACGAGGTGGGGAAGCAGAGTGTAGGCAGTAGAGCAGTAGATCAGCCTCTGAGCCCGGGAACCAGAGGCGGCCTTTCACGCCGGGCTATGAGGCTTCCGGTGGGCACGGCCGCCAGCAGGAGCGGACAGCATTGCTGCAGGTACTTCGGTTAATGTTTTTTGGTTTTTTTATTTTAAATTTATCATTAATATACTGGTGAACGTTGTAACCAGGCTTCTTGTAGGTGACAATGTGATGTAGACACTCTTGCTCCCAAGGGACACGAGGGAGTGGACACACTGTGAAGTGGCTCCCCGGGCAGCATGTTCCTCTGGGCAGAGCGGTGGCAGCTGGAGAAGCAGGCTACACAGGAGCTGCCAGGAGCTCTGCGGGCAGATGGCCACAGCCCTCCTGTGCCTGCTACATATGTTGATACGTGGACGAGCTTCTCTATGACTGGACATGACCTGCACCCGCCCCTTCTGACTGGTGTGCTTTGTAATTCTGGCTTCACAGTGTGGGGACCTCAGCCCCCAGCCTTTCCCTCCTTCCCTCTCCTGGCCACAGGCAGCCTCCAGGGAATCCTTCCGCGTAGGCTGCTGCCCTGGCCTTGACCAGCATTCCCAGCCCCATCCCTCACCCTCACCCCCACCCCCACCCCCACGTCCTGGTGTCACTCTGGGAGACAGCGGCACTGACGTGGGTTGTGGTGCAATGGAGCAGAGCTGTGAATCCATGAGCATTAGTGTCCAGTGGGTAAATTTTAGCCAACTTTTTTTACTCTAAACTCTGAATTGTTTTTGTGCATATATTTCTGCTACCACAGAGACTGTACTACACAGATAAATAATAAAATTAAGACTCAGCCTCAAGCTGTTCTCTGGATGTGTCCTAACCTTGGGGAGGGCTCCTCTTACCTCCATGTGCCCATGGGAGGTTCTAGATGGCAGTGCCCTGCCCTAGCTGTGGACAAGAGCATCTGACTCTCCCCCTCCTGTGACACTTGTCTGTCCGCCATGTTCTGATTTTCCTCTGGACTCCCCAGTCCCCAGGGTCTGCCCTTGGCCCCAAGTCCCATGGGGCTCTTGCCCAGCATGCTGGCCCTAGGACAGCCTGTTACCCTCCCCAACTCAACCCAGTTCTGTGCCTGCTGATTCTGCAGAGGAAATTGGGACAGTGGCTGTCTGGGGAGTGGAGCAGGTGGTGGGGGAGGCAGGAGGGGACTTAACTGTTCACCCATCTGGACACTCAGGATCTTGAGCAGGACAGGATGTGTGATCACTCACCACTTAGGTCACCTGGCCCTACCCCAGCTCTGGTTCCAGCCACACTTGAACAGCCCTGCTTGCTTACAAGCCCCGGGCCAACCTAGATGCCTTGGGGTCAGGTCTGCAGGTGATGGGGCTCCTTCAGGGGAGTCCTGCCAGCGCGTGCAGCACCCTCACACCTCTGAATCCTTCCATTGAAGATGGTGCACAAAATTAAGCCACTCTGACCTGTTCTCCGTGAAGCTCAGCTGACCCTGGAGTGCTATCTGTCTGGGTCCTCCCCTGAGCCAGACCATAACCTTGAGTGAGAACTCAGCCCAGCCTGGTCACTGCCAGTCAAGGCAGGTGACCCTGAAAGGTGCCGCCCCACAGCCAGGCATGTGCTGTTTCCATGGCAACCCACTGGTGTCTCCCCAGGAGACCTCCATTAGACTGAGCATCTGCTGTCACATACCCCCCGCCCCCAAGGTCTGCTCAACTCTGTTCCCCAAGGATGAAAGCCACCGACTAGCCCAGGTCCCTTCACAGCCTGAACCCATGTTGCCCCCCGCCCCCACCCCAGCCATTCGTGGCCAGGCACTGCTGCCCCCTCTCTGGGCCCAGTCTTCCAGGCATGTGAACTACCACAGTCCCTTGCACACCCACCTGGCCTCTGGGGTCCTCAACAGGACAGTCCAAGATCCAAGGGTCAGGCCCCTTTAGCAGCTGGCCACAGCCATGGCCAGCTCACTGTGCCCAGGGCAGCGCTGGCCTCAAAGCTGCCTTTGTTCCTGGTGCTCCAGCTGGAAGAACTACTTAGTAGCCTGTTGGCCTCTAAAGCACTGGCTTTGGCCTCCACTGGCACAGCCAGAGGAGACTTGGGGAGGTCAAAGCCCACCCCCACCCATTATGCAGGGAGGATGGCCTGGGGCAGGAGACCAGGGAGGGATGAGATGATGGCCTTGGGATGGGGACTGAGCCCCCTTCTGACCCTCAGGGCCCTGGGCAAGTCTTAGCGACTCTGGACAGCCCCTGCCTTCCCCGCAGGACTGTGGCCCTGGGTGGATGACCCATAGTCCCATGAGGAGCAGCAGGCTAGGCTTGGTGTCGCTGCTGCTCCACTTCAGAGTGCCTCAACCTCTGGGAACCTGTACAAGGTGTGGAACAGAGGTGCCAGCCACTCTGCATACCTCCAAGGACAGGGACCTCACTCCCCTGGCCTGGCTGGAAAGACAGTCTAAGCTAGAATGTGCTGGATATGTCCCTCCCTCCCCCTCCCCCGCAGTCTGGTTCTTTGGAGGTGTGTTTGTGGGGGTCCTTGCCCCCCACAGAGGGAGTAAGGGAGACAGGTATAGGGACTGGTGGAGGCTGGCTGGAGGAGCCTGGTACCCAGGGCCCTGCCCTCCTGGTCTCAGTCCAGCCTCTGGGGGAGGAAGAGGCCGGAGTGCGGTTCCTGGGCCTGGGGCTCTTTATTCCTTTTCTGCCTCAGGAAGGTAAGGAGGAGGGCATGGCCCGCGGGGGGCACTATTCATCCTGGATGGCGAAGGTGAAGGGGCTCAGCTTGTAGCCTGTGCCAGCGTAGAACTTGTTCTGGAACTCCACCCTGGGGGCCAAGGGGCAGGCTGGTCAGGGGAGCCCCCACCCACCCTGCCACCCAGCCAGCCCGGGTACTCACCAGTGCAGCCGCAGGGCGTGCAGAAAGGCAGACAGCCCTTCCATTACCAGCAGGATGGCTACGGTCATCACTGCGAAGGCGGCGAAGACCGGGACTAGCGCCACAGACACCACGCCCACCTCCCCGCACATGCGCAGGCCCACGCGCATCACCATGGCCCACAGCACCTCGGACAGCTCTGCGGAGGGAGCGGGCGGTGGGGTCAGGCAAATGGGCATCCTCCAGCCCCTGGAGCCTCCCTGCTCAAGGGGCCGGGGAGGAATACTGAGGCCCAGAGGGAAGGGACCTGCCCAGGTCACCCAGACAGCTGCTGTGTGTGAGCTGGAGCAGGATGTGGGCCACCCTGGCTGCCCACTCTGCTGCGGCAGACCACTTACGGGCGTGGGCCAGGCTCAGGGCCCAGAGGCGGAGGTAGGAGGCCGTGTTGGAGATGCAGCCCAGACAGAACTCGATGGTGTGGATGGCCTGGTGCATCAGGACCTCGGAGGCAGCAAACTGGGGAAGGGTGGCGGTGAGAGGGCTGGCAGGGGCCGGCAGCCAGCTGCCCCCTCCAGGCGGCACTGCACCCACCTCGGCCTCCTCTTCACCCCCTGGGCACCTCGCCTTCTCCTCGTCAGAGCTCCAGCCCTTCTCGCAAGCATCGGGGGAGTCCATGCACCCGGCCTTGTCCTCATTCTTGTCCTAGAGATAGAGGGTGAGGAGCAGGCAGTGTCAGCAGCCCCAGCACCAGGAGGGGCCCACCCTGAGGGCCTGTTACCTGCCACGCTGGAGCCCGTGGGGAAGCCAGGGTCAAGGGCCACGTCTACCAAACTCCCCTACCACATGCTCCCAGCAGCTACCTGTTGGCCCACAGCTGGCCTCGGTGAGTGGCGGCTTCGCTGCCACCGGTGCAGCAGGTACAAGGGTGTGCCCAGCAGCAGGACAGGCACCATAGCCAAGGCCAGGACCACCAATGCGTGCTGCACCACTTCCTGCAGCAGAGGTGAGTCACTCTGAAGTTTGGACCACCTCCCCTCTCCCAGGCACCCAGGGGGCTCTCCTGCCCATCAGTCACTAACAGGGACTGTCCCTCTGCGGGGCCTCAGGCCCACACCATGTTTCTCAGACGAGGACCCTCTGACTCTGGGTGGCCCAGAGTCTGCAGGGTCTCCATGAGGGGTGTGAGCCACTGCCTGGCCAGCCCACCTGCCCAGAGTAGAGCGGCTGGTTGGTGGGGCTGCTGGAGAAGAGGAACATGTTGATAAAGTGGATGAGGATGCTGGGGGCAGAGGCAGCATGCGTGACGGTCACACACAGCCACTTGTAGACGACCAGGAAGACAAGGTAGCCAAAGAGGCCCAGCAGGAAGATGAGCTCAGGCAGGGTCTCCAGCAGCAGCCGGTACCCTTGGCGGAAGTGCCTGGGGGGAGCAGGCAGGGTCACTGGGACCACCCCGGCCCCGCCCAGCTGCACACACCCCCTGGCAACTCCGCCCTCACACGTGGTTGAAGACTCCGAGGAGCACCCCGAAGGCCATGTGGGTCACCCCCAGGATGACAGACATCTTCATCTTGAAGGGGTTGAGGAAGCTCAGGTGGTTGGTGGCCAGGCTCCAGACCTGGGTGGAGGGAGGGAGGGCGGGCCACACTCAGGGAGCCCCTGCCTCCTGTTGCCCCGTTGGCCCCCTCAGGACTCTGCCACTGCCACGGGGGCCGAAGAGGGAGTGATTGGCAACCGGAGCTCAAGCCCCAGCTCTTCCCAGCTGGGTGGCCTTGGGCCTGCAGCCTGGGCCTCAGTTTCCTAGTCTGTACACGGGATCACGCTAATGGGCACCCAGGTTGTCACACAGACCACACAAGAAATCACTAAGGGCTCAGCACGTGCTAGGCAGCTGCACTTACAGGCCTCTGCTTACCTGGTGATGGTGACAGGCCCAGCCAGGCAGGTGCTGGCTGTCTCCTGTGCCTGGCACCCAGAAGAGGCTGGGCACCAGCTGCCACAGTTAGGAGTGAATGAGCTGAAGTCCCTGCCCAGTCTCCCTCTGGCCACCACCAACATGGTGCTGCAGCTGCAGGACTCACCGGGTCGATGCCAAAGGGGTAGGGTCCCAGGAAGACACCAGTGACATTGGGGTCCAGGGTGAGCAGTGGGTGCTGGGACAGGAACGCGTCACTGGGGCAATGGTGGGCAAGTGGTCAGGGCTGCACGGGGCCTGGGGAACCACAGGACAGGCCGGGACCGAGGGTGGGCTGGGGCCTTGGCCTCACCTCCAGCCTGACTGGTTGGCCATGGCGGCCACGCTCCAGCCCGAGGGGAAGATGGTAGTGGCGCGGCTGAAGCACTCGTTGTAGATGAAGCCGGTGTAGATGGAGAACAAGCCCATGAGCAGGAGCAGGTAGCGGCCCCCAAAGAAGGTCTGCCAGATCTGGGGGTGCCAGGTCAGGGGATGCCCTGCCCCACCACCCCGTCCACCAGGCCCCCCCGGCCCACACCTCATTCTGCGCAGTCCTCACGGCGGGCCGGTTCTCAGCAAGCACCATGGCCAGGGCAAAGAGGAACACGAGCAGCCCGTGGCCCACGTCGCCAAACATCACGGCGAAGAGGAAGGGGAAGGTGATGATGGTGTAAGGAGCTGCAGGCAGCGGGGCGCAGGTCAGCCAGGACCACACGGGAGCTGGCGTCTGTTCCCTTGAGGACCACAGATGACAGAGGCCCCCACCCCACCCCACCCCAAGCTTAGGAGCATTTGTGAGGCAGGGACACCACTTGGTGTTTCAGCATTTGCCACTGGTGATCTCTGTGACCTTGGGCTTGCTGTTTAACCTCTCTGAGCCTGTTTCCCCATCTGTAAAACAGGGAGAAAGGCAGGACCACTTCACAGGGTATTATAAATGAGTGTCCTCGGGCAGGACCTGGCAGGCCACAGGTTCCTGACGAAAAGTCAATTATTTATTTCTGAGCCAGGGCCTCCTGTTGCCCGGGTTGATGTGGATCTCCTAGAGATGATACTCGCACCTCGAGAGTAGCGGGGACTACAGGTGCGAGCCCCCACGCCTGGCTGCTGCTGCTATTTTTAAAAAGAGTGTTAAGCAGAACCACAGAAAGGACAGAGAGTCCAGAAGCAATCCTGGAGGCCACACAGAAAGTTCCAGAAGGCCAAACCAGTCACTGAATCTCCCAAGTCCATTTCCCTTCAGTAAAATGGGGTGAGTTCTCATTTGGGTGTCGATTCCAATACACACACCCTACATGGGCTGAACAGTGACCCCCCAAAAGATTTCCTGCACATTAACTCCCAGGACCTCACCGGGAGAAGGGGTTTTACAGAGGTGGTCAGAAACGATGAGGCCATTAGGGTGGGCTCTAATCTAACAGGGCCAGTGTCCTTATGAGTAGGGAAATTTGGACAGAGGCGGACACAAAGGGTGGATCCCATGTGGTTGTGAAGATGGCCACCTACAGGCCCAGGACGAGGCCCACAACGTTCCCCTTCACGGTCTCAGAAGGAACCTGCCCACCGACCCTTGAACTTGGACCTCCAGCCTGCTGGACCACAAGGCTGCAGCCCCCCCCGCTGGGACTAGCTGCACCACCAACAGCCCCACAGACGTGAGGAGGAGGAAGCCCCCCACCCCACCCAGGCCTGCACTCCATGGGGCAGCTGGGCCTCCCCAAGGCCCAGGCAGAGGGTCCAAGGGCTGTCCAGGGCGAGGGCCCCGTGGCTCTCACCAGGGTTGACCTCCTGGTAGCAGCCCACGCCATAGGCATCCACGATGCTCTGGAAGCTGGCCGTGAAGCGGTTGGTGCGGATGAGGGTCGGGGGCATGTCCCTACAGGCGATGCGGTGAGCCACGGCACTCACCCCTGCCTCGCTCTGGAATTCCCAGGAAAGAGAGATGGATGGAGAGGGATGCGGAGGCCTCAGGGACCCTGGCTGACCCCTTGGAGGAGGTGGCTGGGAGGAGAGGGAACCCCCTCCCCCGGGGCAAAGGTGCTGAGAAAGGAGGGTGATGAGGCGGAGGAGGTGTCCGCGGCAGCGGTGGAGTGGGCAAGCCCGGAGCCCGCTGCTCACCGAGCTCTCCCGCAGCGCCTGCTGCAGGGCGGGCAGGTCCTGCGTGGCACACCAGGCCTCCGCGACGAGGCACTTGTGCGTGCTGCTCACGCTGCACTGGTTGAGGGCCAGGTACACCGCCTTCATCTTGCGGACCTGCACCTGCCCCCGTGGCAGCAGCTGCTGCACCTGGCCCAGCACCTGGCTCAGGAACCCTTCTGTCTCCCGGAGGACCTGGGGCCAGAGCGGGTGGTCAGCAGGGGCTGGGCAGGAGGCGGGCAGGNGGGCAGGAGGCGGGCAGGGGCCGGTCGGGTGGGCACCCACCTCCTGCAGCTCCTGGCTCTGCTGCTGCAGCTGCTGCAGGGTCCCATGCCGGGCCGCCTCTTCCTCCAGGAATGGGAAGATGTGGCAGTGGAAGCTGGTCGGGACGGGGGACGGTCAGAAGGGAGCTTGCCAGGAGGGTGGAGGTGACATGGAGGGTCCTGGGCACACAGGGCAGGCAAATGCCCAGACCCAGGCAAGGGAGGGCTCTGAGCAGGTAGAGGCTTGCTGATCCAGGGTGGGGGCAGCCGGTGTGACCGGGTGGCTCACCAGTCCGTAATCTTTCGGATCTTCTGTCCAATCTGCTCACCCCAGTAGGAGATGAGGAAGGTCATCCAGGTCACAGGCTCACCCTGCGGGAGGGCTCAGGTCACCCTGGACTTCTGGTTCCGCCCAGGATAGCCCGGCAGGCCCCTCCGGCTCACCGTCAGCGGGTCCTCCAGCTGCCTCTCGGCCTCTCGGAAGCTGGCGATGAGGAAGCCGCGGCAGGCCCTCCACAGCAGGCGCTCCAGGGCCGCAGCCTTGCGGGGCTCCACGGCACCTGCCACAAAGCTGCCAGCCAGGAATGGAGGCGCTTCCAACCTCCCACCCTGGCCCGAAAAGGCAGGAGACCCCAGTGCAGGGCCAGAAGGGCAGAAACCTCCCAGGGCAGGGCCTGGGAGGAGGCAGAGGGCGAGCTGAGCCCCAGGGAGCACAGGGCCAGGCCCGCAGGGGGCCTGACCTGCCCCCACCTGGGGTCAGGGCTGGGGCTGGTGGGAAAGGACAAGAGGTCCTCCCTCACTCACTTGACCCTCAGGTCCTGGTGCGGTCCCTGGCGAGGCGGGAGCAGGGGAGTTCTCTCTGAAGAGGGCCCATCAGTGTGAGCAGCGGCCGGCTGGGAGTGGGAGACACCGTGAACCCGGGCACAGGTGGGGCCTGCACACCTTCCCTGCCAATCCCCCCAGGCCGCAGCTGACCGGAGGGCCGTGGTTCTGCTGCAGCACGGCCGAGTGGAGCTGCAGCTGGTGCAACTGGGTCCGCAGGGCCTGGTGGTTGCCCTGCACATCCCGCAGCTCCTGGGCCAGGCGCTCTGTCTCTTCCTGGATGCGCAGTAGGTCGCGTGGCGGGGGCGCTGGCAGCCTCCCTTCGGGAGGGGGCAGTGCCAGGCCAGCCCGCCGCACCTGCTCCTCTAGAAAGGCTGAGCACAGAGGGCAGGTTCAGCAGAGGCCACACCAGCTAATATCCACTACTAGCTAAGGACTGGCCACATCTGGAGGATTCCAAGTGCACCCCAAACTCTACTACCACCTGCTAACTAATTCACCAAGCCTGTGAGCCCCAGAAAAAAACCCAGCCCACACCCCTGTCCCCAAAGTTCTGCTCCCTTCCTGGGTGACTCTGTGTTCCTATCTCTTGGCCACTGCCCAGCCCAGGGACAGAGCCCCACTGAGGTCAGCCTGCAGGCCTGATCACTCTAAAGCTGTTGGTCAGACTAACAGGCCATGAAATAAAACCTATTCTATCCTCCCAGTCAGGAGGCAGGGGCTGGACGTTGGCCACAGGCACCTCCTGGAGATTGCCATGGTGGGTCCAAGAAGCAGCTCTGCTTTGGGGAAGTCCAGCCCTACACCCTGGCCTCCGTCCACCGGGTCCATCACTTAGGAGTAAGCTCTGTCCATGCCCTTCACCTGCTGAGAGCCCTCATGGCTCCCAAAGTCCACAGGACAAAACTCCCACACTCCCCCAAACCAGCCCTCGCCTGGGCCCTCTGCACAGCCCACCCAGGCCCATTCCCAGGAGCACCCACAGATGGGGGCCTGCCTGCACCTCCTTCCTGTCTTCTACCTGCCTGCCCAGGGCCACTTCCATAAAGCCAGCCTGGGATGGGCCTGGGCCAACTCACTGAAGGTCTTCTCCAGCTCCTCGCAGCGTCGAATGTCCACTGTGAAGCGTCTCTGGAAGGCACTCACGGACTCATTGAGCTGCGGTGGCCACATGGAGGGGTCAGTGTGTCAGGGAGAGGTCCAGGGAGGTCCCACCCTGGGCCAAGGCCTCTCTCTCCTCAGGCCTTAGCCACCTTCTTCAAAAAGGGCTGAGCCTCCAGATCCCCATGTGCCTGGGAGCCTCAGGTGCGGGCTTCCTGAGGACAAAGGACCTATGGCCAGGGCTGCTGGGATGCATGTGGGACCAGGGGCGATTATGGGACAGGTGGGTCCCCATCTAGGCCTAGATCACAGCCCACCCCAGCAGCAATGCCCCAGGATGAAGGCCCCCCCGCCCGCCCTGGCCCCACTCACGTCTCTGAACTCCACAAGCCCCAGCTCGCCCAGCTGGCTCACACAGGTGTATGCAGCAGCTGTGGGCAGGAAGAGCTGGACCAGGACCACCTCCTCACTCCGGAACATGGAGCCCATGGTGCTGTGGGGGGGGGGTGAGGTCAGGGCAAGCCACAAAGGCTCCCAACCCAGCTGGCACCTCCTAAAGCTCTGTTCATGTAGTTCAGAGTTGTGACTACTGTCCCCATGTGACCGAAGGGGAAAACTGAAGCCCAGGAAGGGGCAGTTAGGTGCTGAGATCACACCGGAAGTAAGCGCCACAACTGGGCATGAGGCCAGCCCAGCCTCAAGCTCTCTCAGCAAGCCCACCTGCCTCCACCCTGTCCCTTGTACCCACCCCAGCACTGGGGTGACACTGGCTGTGCTCACCCCTCTGTTCATGCTCTGTCTGCCCTCACCTGAGTCCTGCTTATCCCTAGCACCCCAGGCAAAGGGCTGCCCCCAGGCTTGCCTTTATTTATCCAAACATCAGCTGTGACAAGTGACACACAGGGCCTGGATGGGGCTTGTCCTCAGGGATAGCCAGCACCCTCCCACCTTCCTGTAGTCTGAGCCCGTAGGGTGGGTGGCTCTACTTGTTCTGCGGGGACTCAGCAAGGCCACAGAGACTGGCCTGGGAAGGGTGTCTTCAGGGGTGGAGCCATCCCGAGGCCCCAGGCGGCCTGGCTGTATCCATCGCCCCTGGGGACTTGGGACAGGCTTCCAGGTGTTGAAACCAACAAAAACGAAACTGAAATGGCAGGAAGGGCCTGGCAGCGCCTTGCTCAAACACAGGCAGGGAGAGGGGCAGGGTGGCCTCCAGTTGGCCCTGCAGATAACCTGCTGGAGAGTCAGGACCCCTCTGCCTGCTGTGCCCACTACTCTCCGGTCCCAGGGTCCCTCAGTTTCCTTAGCTCTCTAGGTAGCAGGGAGACAGACATGGTTGAGGACCACCCTTCACCCCCTGGGGAGACTAGTGTGCTCTGCCTGCTGTGTGGACATGACCTACATGTCCCTGGGCCTGGTTTCCGTAATTCTGAATAGGAAACCACAGGCCTGTTCACAGCCTGGGAAAGGAGTGAACTCTGAGGGCAGGCATCAGGGCCCGCAGAAGGGCAGGTTCCCGAACAGCAAAGGATGGGCAGGAGGGCCTGGCTTTCATCATTCAAGGACATGACTCCGGCCATGGGCAGAGGGCAAGGAACCAGGACTGAGGGCCCCACCCAGGTTGTGACACTGTGTCACACTGTGTGACATTAAGCAAGTCACTTGCCCTCTCTGGACCTCTACTTCCTCTTTGGGACTTGGCCACCCCCACAGATATGAGATGACAAAAATAACCAGAGACCCCCATCTGTCCCCTTCACCCACACCAACTCACACTAATCCCTGATGGTGATGCTGGGGAAGGGGCGATGGAGCCCTGTCTTAAAGGGGGGTCAACTGAAGCCGGGAGAAGCAAGGCCCAACATAACATGACCAGCTGATGGCCAAGCCAGGGAGGAGCCAGGACCAGGGCTGCAGGCTTGGCAGTCCCAGCTCAGAGCGGGCTGCAGACCTGGCCTCCGCTGGCTAGCCCCGACCCTGTTCCCCCTGGCCCCTGCCCTAGCCAGGGGAGACCCTGCCAGACCACAGAGCGCCTCCAGCCACCGCGTGGTCTGCAGAGTTCAGAAGCAGCGACTCCTCTCCCAGCCTCTGGCCCTGGAATGCCAACCCTCCACTGGCGGGCTCGGGCTCTGCCACTTCCTAGTTGGGGGAGCTTTGCTTTCCTCATCTGTAGAATGCATCCCGCCCTCCGAGCAAGGCGCAGCGGGAAAACTCTGAGCGCAGCCCGGCAGGGGCGGCCTCGAAAGTTGCTGGGGACCCACACCCATCTTCCTGCCCCTCCTGATCGTCTCCTCTGCTCCGCCTGACGCCGCCGGCGGCCGCCAGCACAGCCTCCTCGACCCAGCTAGGTGGGGCGCCGGGACACCTTTCCCGGGCAGGGGCGCGGGTGGCAGGCGGAGCCGCGCCCCGCACACCCCTCCGGGGCGGGTACTCACCCTGCGCGCCGCGCCGCTTGGCTCTCTGCAGGGGCTGTGCACCCTGCCGCGGCGCGCGCGGCTCGCTAGGGCCCAGGGGCGGGGCCCGGGACGCCCCGCCCCGCCCCGCCCCGCCCACGTCCCCTCCGATCCGGCGCGGGAGGTTCGGGGACTGTTCAGGTGCGTGGGCCGCTTAATCATGGCGACGAGAGCGGAGATAACTGACCAGCGGCGCCGGAGGCCCGGGAGGCGCCAGCCTAGGGAACGGGATTCCCACGCCCCTTCCACCTGAAGGGCTCGTTGGACCTAAGGCCCTAGGGTCCAGAACCTGGCCCTCCCCAGCACACGACTCATTCACCCTTTCTGCTTCTGACCACCCAGGATAGGAGGCTGAGCCAGGAGGGCTGTGCCCTTGCGGGGATGGGGTGGCTGCCCAGAGCACAGCAGATTCATTTGTGGCTGGACACATACTGTACAGGGGTGTCCTAGTGATCTTGCTTCAAATCATCTGCATGAGAACTGTCAGTTCCAGTGCCAAGAAACTGGGACTCACCACCATCTCGCTGCCTGCACTTTGGACGGGCTGGACTGTACCCACTGGGGACCAGAGGGAGGACGGTCCCTTAGCCCTGGTGATCCTTGAATCACACTCAGTGAGCGAGGGCCTAGAGGGTAGGAGTGTGGGGGAGCAGCCCCGGAACTACACCTGGAAACAGTCACCAGCACCATCAGCATCCTCAGGAAATTGAGAGACATGTGCTTCGACTCCACATCAGTGGGATAAGAAGGGCCTTCACTACAACCAACCTCAGTGCCAAGGGCCCAGGTCAATCCTTGGGAGCACAGAGGAAACCAGAACTCTACCATGGTCACAAAACCATGTTATGGATACACTCCTGAGGCCAGAACATACCTCAGATCACTGAGAACCTGGTTACCTGCTGATGCAGCTGCCCTAGGTCTAATTCAAGGGCTAATGGTGGCTGGGAAACTAAATAGAAGTGGCCTGCCCCAAATTCTTGGCTGTTGGTGGGGCCCAAGCAGAGCCTGAGTCACTTCTGTATCAGGAGATGACAAAAGCGAGCCTGGGAACTAGGCCAGGTGTTAGTAGGGGATCTGAGCAAAAGGACTCCTGAGAATGGACTGGGGGCTGGGCTTCAGTGCTATAGGTTGTGGGAGACCAACCTTACATGTGACTGAGTCACACTCCCCGGCTGGGTGCTGAGGCGCTCAGTCACAGAAATGTGGCAGAGCTTTCCCCACCCTTCTTGGGTTCGAGGGTCGGTGTCCCCTGCATGGGTGTGTCTTGCTACAGCCCCATGGGTGAAGCTACGCTCACCTGTCCCTTTGTGATATAACCCCTTGCCCCGTTTAGGATAGAATCATCCCTGGAAGTGCCTTGTGTGTGTCCCCTTCTCTTACCGTGTGCTTGGGTGTGGCCTACCCAGGTGTTAGTCAACCTGTTCACAGTGGACAAGCCCCCTGAAACCTGACCCCTTGCCACATTTGAATAGCTTCTCACTCTCTCTCTTCCTGTGGACCCTTAAGGTCAGAGGAGCCATCACAGCGACCCCAAAGAAAAAGGTTCTTTATGTCTCTTGTGTGGTTATTTTGCGCAGCCCAATCAGCCCAGTTCAACTGGAGTGACCCCTGAGCCCGAGAACAGAAACCGGCAGCAGGTCTTCTCAACGCCCCGAAGTCCAGCGAGGAGACGGCGCAGTTGGGCATTTCCCATACCATGGTCCATAAACACCTCCTTGCTTTCCAAGATACATCTTCGGAGATCAGCATTTTGCAAAAAACATTTTTGCAATTGATGGGGGAGGGGACTCAAGGCCTCTTAGACCCGAGTAAGTCACTGGATATGTGCTAAGTGACCTGGATAGTCACTTCACCTCGTAAGCGCCTCCCTACAATGCTTAGCACCAAGTTCAAGGGGCTGCTTTGGCTAGTACATTGGCACTGGGCCTGTGTATAGCTCAGGAGCTACCCTGCCTTAGTGGGACTGCAAACTGGGAAGTTGTGAAGCCAGCAGTCTGTTTGGGGAACTTGGGGAGAAAAGGGGATGTGTTTGGAGGAAAGGCCAGCTCAGAGGCAGCAGGGCCTTGTCATCTGCTCGTGACTGTCACCTCAGAGCAGGCTTCCCCCTACTCCCAAGAACACCAATTGTGGGGGCAGCAGGGCCAAGGTGACCTTTGGCATTGCTCACCTTGGGGAAGGTATGTAGGTATCAGGGAGGTTGTGGCCTCTGGTGACCAGGAAGAGGGTCTGATGGGCCCATGGAACCATACAGGAAGGCTGGGTCAACCCTTGGGCTGATGGAACCCACAGGAAGAATGAAGTTGGTGGACCAGGCCCTCACCTGGCTGGAGGAATCCAGAGACCTTGGGCTGGCAGGGGACAGTTCCACCCTGGACACTGGATGCACGACAGGAGGCAGCTAGGGAGAGCAGGCTCTTTTATTGGGCAGCGGGGCCTGGGGCTGAGCTGGGGGGCTGAGCTGGGCGGGCGGGCGCGTCACCGGTAGAGGTAGTCGGCCTGGATGTTGGCGGCGATCTCAGCCTCCCACTTGTCCCCATTGTTGAGCAGCTTCTCCTTGTTGTACAGCAGCTCCTCGTGGGTCTCCGTGGAGAACTCGAAGTTTGGACCCTGTGGTGGGGCAGAGGTCCAGCCAGGTCAGACCCCTCCCAGGACCTCTGCCCAGCTGCTCCCACCTGGGGCCCACTTACCTCAACAATGGCGTCCACAGGGCAGGCCTCCTGGCAAAAGCCGCAGTAGATGCACTTGGTCATGTCGATGTCGTAGCGGGTGGTCCGGCGGCTGCCATCAGCCCTGGGCTCAGCCTCGATGGTGATGGCCTGGGGGGAGTGGCCACTGGTCACCGTCACACTGCCAGCCATGTCCTGGCCCCAGGTCCAACCCATGTGGGGCTTGCTCCGACCCTTGGTGTCTGCGCAGATGCCTCTGCCCCTTGCCACCCCTCCTAAGAGGCAGCCCGCACACCTGCCACACCAGCTTCTGTTTCTCTCAGCACCTGCCTCAGAAACATCTTGCTCTTTGTTAATTAACTGCCTTATCTCCTGCCTCAGAATGCCCCCCCAGGGCCAGGCTGGACCTCCCCCTTCACTGCAGATGAGCCCTACAGGGCCTGGCCCTGTAGAAAGTGCCCAGTGACTACCTGCTGTGTGGTGAGCAGCTCTCTGCCTTAGGGCTCTAATCCTCAGCTGAGTCTGAGGGGTTTCTGTGCACCACGTGTGTGCCAGCTGGGAGAAAGAAAGGCGGCCTGGGGCCTCCCCAGCAGGAGGACCCTCAAGGATGCTCAGACCCTCCTGCCGACCTCCAGGAGAGCTGCACTCCCTACTCACAGTGGGACCTTTAGCTGTAGCCTCTTCTTTCTATGCCTGTAAAAATGGACACATAACCTCTATCTGCTTGCATTACTAACGATTAAATGAGATGATGGAAGGCGTGAGCTCAGTGCATGCCTGTTTGTGACCAGCACTCACTACCCAGAAGCCATGACTGCACTGGGGACTGAACCAAGGGGCACTTGTCACCGAGACACATCCCAAGCCCTTTTTTGCTTTTTGAGACAGTCTCTCTCTAAACTGCTGAGGTTGGTCTTGAACTTGCTGTCCTCCTGCCTCAGCTTCCCCAGTCTCTGGATGACAGGCGTGGGCTGTAGCCACGGTTGTTGCATGAGGACACTCCTGTGTGCTCCCAGGCAGTGGGTGGAGGAGAAGCATCAAAGCCACAGCTCTCAGCCTGGAGGACCTGGGAGTGGTCCAGGAGAGACCAGCTAGGATGTGGCCAGGAGCCACCCTGAGCCACAGATATTGGAAGTGACCGCTGTGTGGACCCAGTGAGGACAGTCTGCTGGCCTCCTGCTGGGCACACCAGGGTCGGAAGCGTCTGCATCTCTGTTTCCATCCCAAGAGCCCCTCCTCTAGGGAATCCTCCACCACCCAAAGCCAGAGCTGCAAGGGCCGGCCGCCAGGGACGGGGCCTCTGTCTGTGGGTCCAGCCCAGGGTAGGCACACACACAGAGCTCCTGGAGCTGATGCTACATCTGGGGAAAAGTGGACACCTCAGGCGCCACCCCAACGATCCTAGGCCCAAGCCTCACACCGCTGACCGACCGAGTCAAGCACCACACATGCCACCCAGCCACACAGGCTGAAGGCTGGCCTCTGCTGCCACGCTGCTGCCCACGACACTCAGGCAACAAGGCCATCAGACCCACTCGTGGGGAGGGGGTGCAGGGTCAGGCAGGAAAGGGACTGTCCATCAGGTTGCCTGTCCTCCCTCCAGGGGCAGGGGCTAGGCTCACCTGGGCAGGGCAGACGGCCTCACAGAGCTTGCAGGCGATGCAGCGCTCCTCCCCAGATGGGTAGCGGCGCAGCGCGTGCTCCCCACGGAAGCGCGGGCTCAGCGGGCCCTTCTCAAATGGGTAGTTGATGGTGGCTGGCTCCCGGAACATGTAGCTCAGGGTCATGCCCAGGCCTGTGGGCAGCACAGGCATGTGTGTGGGCCGTCTTCCTCCCCAGCACAGCCTTGCCCATTCTGTCCTCACCCCACCAGGACCCACCTCGGAAGAGCTCAGTCCACATCAGGGTCCTCGCTGCCCGGTCGGTTATTGACTTCATGTCCATCTCGGGCTCCTGCAGGTTCACATACTCTGCGGGGTGGCAGGCATGGGCCATGACAGGAGGTTCAGGAGTCCAGCACAGGGAGATGAGGCCTGGCCTCACTCCTAGGCGTACCAGTTGGGCTCCCAGGGCCTGGTCATTCCCCACCCTTTCCCTAGCTTCCGCAAGGACCTGGGAGGTCAGCCTGGACCTAGGCAGGCCTTACTCACTCCTCCCTGTGCCTAGGTGACCCTTGAGCCCACAAGAACCCTCAAGCAAGGCTTTAAAGAGGAGCACAAGTGGTTGAGAGGCTTGGCCCCCACCTTCACGAGCAATCCTGATTCAGAGGAACAGGCATCCATGACTCACACCGCAGGCCCCACTCAGAGGCGCACTGCCACCACTCTCCCCCACCCTGACCCGGCAGGTCTGCTCCCAAGAATCTCAGCCCATCTCTATCATCATCCCTTGTTTTTTTTTTTTTTTTCGGTACTGGGGATTACCACTGAGTTACACCCCAACCATTTTTATTTTTATTTTTATTTTGAAACAGGGTCTCACTAAGTTGCCCAGGCCGGCTTCGCTCGAACTTGTGATCCTCCTGCCTCAGCCTCCTAGGATTGCTGGGATTACAGGTGTGCACTACCACGCCCAGCGTCATCCTCGTTTTTAGAAGGGAACCTGAAGCTCAGGAAGGGCCCAGGCACAGCCAGGACCAGAATGGTGTCCTCCCTGGCCTCTGGCAGGCTGCGCCTCCATCAGGAAGCCTAGGCTGGAGGCCACCCCACTACTCACTGTAGGTTGCTGCCACTGTGCTGCTGTGAAGGCTCCGTCCACTGGGATGTCCTACAAGGGAGGGGTGACGATGTGCTGTGATCTTAGGACAGAAGGGGCTTTCCCACCCCCAGGGAAGGCTCCCTTGGTCCTACCTGTGCGCGCAGCCTGGGCCAGGGCCCGCAGCAGCGTAGG
The DNA here is from genome assembly GCF_001458135.2 of Marmota marmota marmota. NCBI lineage: Eukaryota > Metazoa > Chordata > Mammalia > Rodentia > Sciuridae > Marmota > Marmota marmota. Next base: position 1,846,396 of record NW_026000001.1, on the reverse strand, counting down.
CATGGTCAGGCAGCGCATCTGAGGGCATAAAATGGAAGGAAAGTGCAAGATTGAAAACTGACCTTCCAGGACCCCTGGCACTTGCCCCAGGGCCAGTGGTGCCATCCTATGCCCTCACACTCCATTCCCACGATGGCCATCTTGTTCCCAGGCACATGTCTTCCAGCCCTCCAACCTGATGCAGCTCAGCTGGACTAAAGCTCTGGGAATTCTATGGGTCCTAAGTTCCTTCTACATCTCTCCCGGCCCTGATTTGTCCTCACAAAATAACAAGGCCAACCACCACCAGCTTGCACTACAAGTTAACTCTGCCCCAGGTTCTACGTGAGGACACTCAGGAACTGTCAACTTGTCCTTGTGAAGTGACTCCCCCAGTCCCACAACAGGGGAGCTTCAGGGCTGGAAGCCGCCTCCCGCTGGAAACCCTCTCCCAGCTCCCCGCTCCCAGGCCCTTCTACAACTGTCCCCCAGCATACTGAGTGACCTAAGGTAGGTGACGCCACCTGGCCTCAGACTTCTAACCTGCAAATTAGGGGGGTCATGAGATTTATATATTGGGACTCATACACCCCAAAGGGTGAGTCCAGAGCCTGGCACTTCGCCAGAGCCCAAAAGGGACCCTCCAGGCCTATGACCTCTAGCGGGCCCACTCTTTTGACCAATGGCTACAGTCCCAGGCACCCAACCCACCACCTTCTCCGACCTTCCCCATGACCTCTGACCCCAAGGACGCAGGAAGACCCGGCCAGGCAGCGCATGCGCCGCGAGAATGCCAGCTTCCCGGTCGGCCCGCGACACGTGAAGGACGCAGAGGCCACGGGTCCTAAGGGGCCTAGACGGAGCGTGAGCACAGAGTTTGCGGGACTGACGGGGACACCACACTCGCCCCCGACGCTGCGCTGCCCAGCGTGGCCTTCACGGCCGAGCCCCGGGCACCCACCTCGAAGCGCTGCCTCTCCTTCCCCAGCCGAGCGGGCTGGTCAGCGAGAGGCGGAGCCTATCCCTGGGACATAGCCATTGGGTCGGCTGGTTTTGCCTTTTCCGCGGTGACCTCCGTGCTGTGCCCTTATTGGCCGGTGGTTCTGCCGAAGGAGGCGGGATCTAGAAGCATCTTTCCTCTGATTGGCTGCGCGAAAGCAGGCGTGTGAAGTTGGGAAGGGCGCCGCCATCTTGGTTCGGAAAGACCAATACCCAAGGACCTCCGAGTGCTGGAGGCGGGACGTCCGGGGCGTGGCTTAGGGAGAGGTGCGGGAGTGCTATAGGCGGGGGAGCCGGAGGGCTAGGTGACGCCGCTGTAACCGCGGCGGCGACCCCGGGCGCAGACGCTGGACTCGTGCGACTTCATCTAGTTCTCAGAGCTCAGTCTGGAGAAACGTTACTATTACTTCTCAGATGGGGAAGCGAGGCGGGGACGTGTCAGGCCGCCGAGGAGCGGCGTGCGGCCTGCACCTGGACCGGTGGGCCTCGGGACCCGCCTCTCATCGTCTGCTTCGTCCTGTGCGCTCCGCGGTAGAGGGACCCTGGGGGCTACGGGCACTGAGTCGCCCCTGGGTCAGTCTGCGTGTGTGTTGGGATGGTGGACAGGGAAGGCTTCCTGGAGGAGGCGGTGCCTGAGCTGACATTAGGGTGGGGCAAGCCCGGAAGGACAGAGAAAGCTTGTCCAGCGCGTGTCCGAGGTTGGCAGCCTGGTGACTGCAGTCCTGGGAGAGAGGAGCAGAACAAGAGCCTCCTGGGGACTGAAGCAGATGAGGGACTTGTCAGCTACAGGTTGCCAATGAGGGGTCTTGGCCGAGTGGTGGCATGGTCCTGCCTAATTTTGGAAGATTGGTGTGTAGCGTGGGGAGAGGAGCTAGGCCAGAGGGAGAAGTGAGGTGATAGTGTCCTGCTCGAGGCCCGGCCCTGGTGTTGTGATTTGTGTATGAGTTGGAGCAATCCCGGGGTGTTACAGGTTCACCAGGACGTGTTCAAAGCTGTGACCTGGGGGAGGAGATAGGGCGTCAAGCAGGAGCCACAGGGTTTTGGCCCTGGTGGCAGAGGAGTGAATGGAGCCCCAAGGATGAGCAGGATGGTGAGGAGTTAGGGTTGGAAATGCTCACCGGGAGGCAGGCAGAGCTTCTGAGAGGCTGCTGAAGCAAAGGGCAGTGCTGCTGCAGGAATCTCAGCCCTGCCTGGAGGGAGGCAGCCCCCTGTCCCTCACCCACTCTGGCCCTGCACCCCAAGAATAAAAGGACACCCGGAGCTCATGGTCAGCCTCGGGATTTAATCTTTGTAACAATCTTCAGAGGTGTCAATTAATCATCTCCACCAGCACTGCAGGTGGGGACACTGAGGCTCGCAGAAGACAGTGATGACCTGCTCACACAGCTTCCATGCTGTGGCCTGGACCCCATGCCAGGGCTTCTCTGCTGTACCCTCTGCAGGAAGGCAAGTGGCTCAGAGGTGCCACGTTTGCTCTCTTCTTCCAGGACATGATGGATGACATGGGGGGTAGGGGCAGGTCTCTGCACTGTTCCTGTGCTCCCATCCTCAGCCTGTCCTCATTATGGGGCAGCTAAGGGTCAGAAAAGGAAATCCCCCGGAGGGTGAGGCTGAGCAAGCTGCTCTGTCACCTGGGCGTCTCCTTGTGCCCTAGCCCACATCTCTGGCTGCTTCATGAGGGGAGGGAGGCTGGTGCCCCAGCACCTGCGGGCTCAGAGCAGTGTGCAGCTGCATCTGCGCTCCTCCATGGCCACCAATAGCACCCTCAGATTGTGTGGTGAGTAGGGAGGGTAGCGGAGGTCGTTGATCTTCTCCATACCCGGGCTTCGGAGCAGGCAGGCACGATGGTGGGAGAAGGTGTCAAAGGAGAACTTGCCGTGGTACCTACCCATCCCGCTGGCACCTGTAGAGTGGCATAGAGCACAGGTCAGGCCCTCAGTGGCCCGCTGTGGGGATATCAGGCAGACCTGGGCTCTGATCCTCTGAGCCTTAGTTTCCCCATCTGTTAAGTGGGCTGATCAGGGTTGAGCCCCAAGCCTTGCACTACCACCAGGACAGTAAGTGCTGGGGACACCAGGTATTGGGGCAAGCTAGGCACACAGTGCTCAAGGGTGCCTATTTTATAGCCACACTGCCCAGGGTTAACGCTCAGCTCTACCATGAATAGCTGTGTGTCACCTTGGGCAGGTGACTTTAACTCAGGTTCATCCTCTGGGACTATGGAACCACCTCAAGGGTTGTGGCAAGAACTAAGCAAGAAGCCAGTCGTGGTGGCGCACACCTCTAATCCCAGTGGCTCAGGAGGTTGAGACAGGAGAATTGCGAGTTCAAAGCCAGCCTCAGCTAGGGCTGGGGTTGTGGCTCAGTGGCAGAGTGCTTGCCTCACACATGTGAGGCACTGGGTTCAATCCTTAGCACCACATAAAAACAAATAAACAAAATAAAGATAATTTTAAAAAAATCAATCGAGGTGCTAAGCAACTCAGTGAGACCCTGCCTCTAATTAAATAAATAAATAAGTAAATATAGGGGGCTGGGATTGTGGCTCAGCAGTAGAGCACTCGCCTAGTACGTGTGAGGCCCTGGGTTCAGTCCTCAGCACCACATAAAAATAATAAAACAAAGGTATTAATATATATCTATCTATATCTATATATATAAATATAAATAGGGCTGGGGATGTGGCTCAGTGGTCAGGTGCCCCTGAGTTCAATCGCCAGTACCAAAAAAGGAAAAAAAAAGAACCAAGCAAGTGTTCAGAGCTGCGAACGTGGTAAGCTCTATGTTGTTGGTTTGCATCAGTGTCTAGGAAGGGAGGCAGACAAGGACCAGGCGAGGGAAGTCAGGGCCACGGCCTGGGTGGAGCTGGGGCATCCTGGAGTGAGTGGGCCGAGGGATAGGGCACTCACCAGGTGAAGAGGGAAGGTGGGCAGGAGGAGCACTGGTGTGGGGTAACAGAACCTATTAGGGCCAAGCTCAGTGGCTGAAGCAGCAGGCAGGAAGCTGGGGGAGGAGGCTGGAGTGGGACCCCTGGTCTGGCCTCAGGATGCTGGGAGTCAGGCCTGGCTTGATCTGGGGCCTCAGGGTCACAGCTGGATCAGATATGCCTGCAGGCCAACCCCCACTCCTCCAGGGACAGAGAAAGTAGGATGAGGAGTGGGACTGGCAGTGACCTCGGTAGGAGCAGAGGCTCCAGGTTGGAGGAAGGGGGGATCCAGAGCCAGGGTCTCAGTGTGCCCACCCCAGTGTGGCCTGCACTGCCAGGTGGCATTGCCTCAGCCTGCTGTGTGCTGCGGTGGCCCTAGCCACCCTCCAGGAAGGGTCCAGGCAGTACTGAGGTACAACTCTCCAGGCCTTGCTGCTGCTCATTCTGGAGCTTACTGTGGCAGGACCTTGACTGCCTCCTCGGGCTCTACCCTTTCACTGAGGAAGTGGGCCGGAGAGGGGAAGTGGCTGCCCAGGTCACACAGGCTGACGGGCTTTCCGGGGCCAGCCTTGAGGTTTCCCAATCTGGAGGCCAGGGCTTTGCAGCTGTGATGGAGCTGAGGGCAGGGGGCTGGTGACAGATGCCAGGGCTGGCCTGTGGGCTGCGGGAGGGTGAAGGAGCACAGGCAGCCAGGCACGGAGCGTGGAGCCCCTGGGGCTGTGCCCGTGGACAGACAGTAGACCCCAAGCCGTGCTGTTGGGAGAAAGGCAAGTTGTAGCACAACAGACGGTGGCCACGGCTGTGCACCTGTGGGCCCACCCATGTGCGTTAAGTGCAGGCAGGTCTGGAAGTTTCCACTCCAAACCGGGGAGGAGAGCAGGATGGTCAGTGCAGGGGGCCTCCGTGTCACCTTCCATGTGAGGTTGGGCTCAAGCAGTTTGTGGCAAGAAATTTGTCAGGTAACACTGCTGCCACACACTCGGGAACGGCAAGAGGGCAGGGCTGCGCGGGCACCTACCCACTCCTCCGAAAGGCAGGCTGGCCAGGGTCATGTGCATGAAGCCGTCATTCCCGCAGAAGCCCCCGCTGCTGGTCTGGGCCAGCACCCGCTGGACCACCTGGGAGAGAGCAGAGTGTTCGAGGCTGAACCTGGCGGCTCCAGCCTTGCTGCAGAGGGTCCAGGGCCATGGCATCTGCCGAAGGTAGGACAGGCACGCCGCCCCTCACAGAGCCGCTCACGTGTTTCCTGAGTGCTTGTGCGTGGCCTGTGCAGCGTGCTGGGACACAGGCTGTCAAGCCCAAGGGGAAGGCAGGAGACAGTGTCACCTGGGGATGGGTAAAGTGTCATGGCAGTGGTGCGGTGCCACGTAGTCAGGGAGGTGTCCCAGGAGGGACCTGGTGTGCCTGCTCAGTCTCATGGGGAGGGGCCATGTGGAGTGAGCACGGGGACACACGAGGACCTGACCCTGCGGTTCCATCTGTTCCTGGCTGACTTAATGAAGACCTTCCTTTTCAGTCTGGGTTTATCTGAAGAAGGAAATGGGGAAAACGAGCCGACTTTAAATAGTTGCTGTGTGGTCACTTCACTGTATGTAGCTCCAATCCTTGTGGCCCTCGTGACCAGCCTTAACAGCAAACAGCCAGGTGGACCAGTGCTGGCGGTCAGAGAGGTGGAGGGCCAGATGACCCTGATGCCAGGTCCAGTTTCCTAAAGGTCAAGGATCCTGATAAACAGGGTCCTTGGAGGAATGGCTGGTTCTAGAGTTGGGTCAGGAAGGTGCAAGGTGACCAAAGTTTGGCCATGTCATAGGACACAGGGGCCTCCAAGCCTGTGACACAGCCTGTAGCCCAAAGAATCAAATAAACATATCCCTTCTACATAAATCATTGAAGACACAAATAACATGCAGATGATCTAACACCACGCACAGAGCGCCCCCCACACTGCCTCCGTGGCCCAAGGGCCAGACTCGGAGCCTGGCTCCAGTTCATGGTGAGGCCCCGGCAGGTGCAGCCTCACCCAGGAGCTGAGGTCTGCCCTGCTGGCCAGCTGAGGTCTCGGCACACCCAGCACAGCCTTGCTCCCCACAGCCCAGCACCCCTAATGAAGTCCTGGGAAAAACCAGGCACCCTGAGGCTGGGGACAAATAAAGCTGCTGGCATTGAGCTGAGAGGCTTAGCTAGTACATCGTTAGCTCCTGGAGGAGAAAGGACCTTCATGGAAACTGGTGAAGTCCCCAGGAAGCCCGAGTGTAGTTCACGGAGATGAACCATGGCAGTTTCTTATTCTGACCCACAACAGGGCCCTTAGGCAGGGGAACCGGGGATGGGGTACGCGAGAACTCTACTGTCTCTGAAGCTCTTCTGTAAGTCCAAAGTTATTTCCAAATAAAAAGTGAACTTAAAAAACCATTGTTCAGACAGGAGGAGAATCTCATGAGGGGTGTGGGAGGGTGGTGGGAACTGTTGCTGTGTCCTTAGGCTGGGGACACCACCCCTGTGCCCTGGGGACTCTCAGGCTGCTCCGTGGGCCTAATCAGCATATTCTGGGAACTGCATGTGCTTGTCCTATCCACACCCCAGGTGGCCCCCTCGTGTGTGCCTCCAGAGCTAGGCAAGGTGGCCACCAGGCGGAGGTATATGGGGAAAATTGACTCGGGGACTCTGGACCCTGGAGAAGACCCCAGGGACATACTCCTGGGAAGAAGAGCAGGAACAAAGCCAAGAGCCACCAGCCCTGAAGTCCTGTGTGACTGCCCCACAAAGGCTGTGTCCCTTCTGCTGCCGCCACTCCCCCATCCTGCTGGGCCGCACCTGGGAGCTGTTGGAGAAGGCGTACAGGGCCAGGGGCTTCTCCCGCCGGTTGATGAAGTCGATGGCTTCATCCAGGCTCCTCACGGTCACCAGGGGCAGGATGGGCCCAAAGATCTCCTCCTGCATCACGGGCTCCGTCTCCTGCACGTCCACCAGCACAGTGGGCGCTGCGGGCGGGCACGGCGACAGTCAGCCCAGGGCCACAGCAGGGACACCCCAGGGGAGGGGATTCGGCAGGGCTGGGGCCCAGGATGCAGGCCGGGGACCCCCTGGCCTGACCTCCCAGCTCTCCAGGCTCTGAGGACCTGGGTCCTGGCCTCTCGGAACTGCAGATGGCAGGACAGACGGCAGGACGGGAGCTTACACCACCCTCCGGACCCTGGAACTGGGGTCCGGCTCAGTGGATCAGAGTTTGGGGTGAGGAGACAGGCTCCGGGCTGTGGTGACGTGGGGCCTTCGTGTTCTGGAACCAGGCACCGGGCCGGGGACCCAGGCCTGGCCAGCAGGGAGCAGGCCGGCTTTCAGGCGAGGCCCCTGCAGCGAGGAAGGCCCTCGGCCCAGGAGGCTGCGGCAGGGGAGAGGGGACTCACCGATGTAGAGCTCGCTCTCGTCGCTCTGGCCACCGATGGCCACCCGGCCACAGCCCAGCAGTCCCTGGAGCCGCTTGAAATGCTTCTGGCTGATGATGCGGCCCAGGTTGGGGGAGCTCTGGGGGTCGTCGCCATAGAAACGGGTGATGGCGTTCTGCAGGGCAGGCAGCAGGCGCTCGCGGGTCTCGGGGCTGCACAGGACGTAATCCGGGGCCACGCAGGTCTGGCCGGCGTTGAAGTACCGGAACCAGGTGACGCGGTTGGCCACGGTCTGGGGGTCACAGTCGTCGTCCACGTAGCACGGGTTCTTGCCCCCGAGCTCCAGGGTGACGGGTGTCAGGTGCTTGGCAGCGGCGGCCATGACAATCTTGCCCACACTGGGGCTCCCTGGGCATGGGAAGAAACCAGAGTGGCCTCTCCATCACTCTGATTATGCGGATAGCCATGGCCTGGGGCTGGGCTCCTCGCTTCTTGCCTGGCCTCCTTACCACTCCGGCACCCTGCAGGCCAGGGCCCTGCTCGTCTCTGCCCAGACCAGCCCCAGCAATGCAGATGCTCGGGGAGGCACCGAGCTGCAGCCCGGCTGCAAGTTGGCCCCGTCTCCAGCCCATCCTGTGGGCCACTCTTCCTACAATGCCAGCTGTTCCCCTCCCAGTTCTCCCTTCTCCTCTAGAGCCTTGGTGGCCTCTTACCAGCTCTCAGCCTGCCTGTCCCCTCTCTGTCCCCAACTCCCTTCCTGAGTTCCTGGATCTAGAGGGCACCTCACCAGGCCTGTGGCTCCTGCTCATCTCCTGCCTTTGCTCAGATGCCACCTGTCACCCCTGGAGCCTCCCGCACTGGCCTGGCCTGCAGCTCCACACCTCTCGGCCCTTACTCTCTTCTCTCCCCTTAACGCAGAACTCCAAAGGTCTTGTCCTTCCAGCCCCTCTGCACCCCGAGGCCTACGTGGTGTCTGGCACTTGGTCAGTGGGCTCAGCAAACCTCACTGACCAGGGCAGCAGGAGAGAATGGAGCTCCAGGGCCAAGTCTGGGAAGGACTTCGTCTGCCCTTCCTTCGCCCTCAGGACGGACCTGTGACTTAGAGATGACTGCAGCTTTGCAGATGAGAAAACAGGCCTGGAGAGCTTGGGGTGCAGCAGAGGTCCCCGCTGACTGCAGCCTCTGTGCAGGCCACCTTGAGGACCACGCCTAGAACAGCCTCTGGGGTCTCACCCGCCAGAGCTGCAGGGTGTGGGTGGAGGGGCGGCTCCTCCCTTGCATGGGGACCACAGGAGCTGCCACCAGACCCTCTTGCTCCGTTAGCCTCCCTGTGGCCAGGTGGGACAGGCATCGCTTTTCCTGAGCTTGACGCTGGGTCCACAGGGGAGAAGGGCAAGGCTGCGTCTCCACCTCCTCTCCTCTGAGGTCAGAGGTGAGCTCAGCCCTGGGAGTGCCGCCCCCTGCCTCTGTCCTTGTGTCTCCTCCAGAAGTCCCATCCTGGTGATGAAGCCAGGAGGTGTGGGGACTAGTGTGACGGCAGGGGAACCCGGGGGTCAACTCTCACCAAGGGCTTGGGTGCACATCCTGTCCTGGCCAGGGCAGAGTGAACCTGGGCAAGGCCCTTGGTCACCTGGACCCGGGCCTCACCTGTCTAGCCTGCAGTAGGGCCACTGTCCCTGGGGTGGAAGGCCTGGCACAGCTGGAGCTAGCAAGGCCAGAGGCTTGATTCAGGAGACTGGTTGGCAGAGGTGGGTTGTGGACCCACACAGGGGACTCGATGCCATTTTGAGTGGTGCTGAGGGACCAGGTCCTGCTCCCAGCCTGGTTGAGGTCAGCCCCTGTGCACCCACCCAGAGCTTGCCCATTCGGGGCTGGGTCATCAGTGGCCGTCGCCTGCTCTTGGAGTCAGGGATGGGATCCCCCAGGGCCTCCCCTCCTCACCTGTGAAGAAGATGTAGTCGAACCTGTGCTCCAGCAGCCGCGCGGTCTCCGTGGGCCCGCCCAGGGCCACAGCCAAGCAGCTCTGCGCCACAGGTGGGGGTCCCAGCTTCAGCGCCGGGGGGGGGGACACCTGTCCTGCCCACCCCCAGCCCCCTGGCCTGACCCAGAGTTGCCAAGGCTCTAGGAGGCTGGGTAGGTTGGGGTCCCCCAGGGGACTGGGCCCAACAGGTATGGGGTTGAGGGGGTGGGGCCGGGCTGGGCAGCCGGAGACAGAGCTGGGACTCCCAGGGACAGGTGCCCTGGCTGCTGCACAGAGGGAAGTTGGTGGGGGGCACTTAGCCCAGGTCACACAACTTGGAAGAGGTGGCACTGAGGTTGGGACTTGGGTCTCTGACGCCAGGGGCTGCCTGTCCCTCTCACCTGGTCTAGGTAGCAGGGCAGCACCTCGGCCAGGACCTTCTCAACGCTCTTGCTGATCTCGGAGGGCTTCAGGACCACACAGTTCCCTGCCGGGCAGGAGAGGAGGAGGCGGGGAGGTAGACGCCCAGCCCACAGCCCTGCAGGCAGGTGCTGGCCCCGCCCACTGTCAGATGGAGACTCTGGCTGAGGGGACAAGACACATCTGAGGCCACACAGCCCTGGACAGTGGGCCAGGTGGAAGCACCTGGTCTGGCCCCTGGGGGCCCTGAGACCTGGGGGGGCTGTAGGAAGGCGGAGGCTCTGCTCTCACCTGCAGCGATGGCCCCCACCAGGGGCACCAGCGTCAGGTTCAGCGGGTAGTTCCAGGGCGCGATGATGAGCACCAGGCCGAAGGGCTCCTTGCGGATGAAGGCTGAGTCCAGCTGTGTGGCCTGGGTGGGGGTGAACAGTGAGGTGCCCAGAGAGGCCACCCCATGGGAGCAAGTATTCCCTGAAGCCCGCCTGCCCGCCCCGACCCCCGGGCCTCTCACCAGGTTCTTGGACACCTTCTCGTCCTTCATCCACGTCTGCAGGTTCCTGAGGGCCAGGTCGACCTCGCTCTGGCTGATGGCGATCTCAGACACCTCCGCCTCAAAGTTGGACTGCGGGAAAGCCAAGGTCGAGGTGGGCTGGGGGTCAGTGGGTGGCTGGATGGGGGACGGCACAGAATCTGCTGCTGTGACACCTCTGGGTTCACTCCACACTCCGTGCCCTTACCGGGAACAGGCGCACGTTCCTTGGCACGAACCTGTTCCTGTGCCAAGTTGGAGCAGTGACCAAAACAGATGGGCAACCACCCTGGGGGTCCCATGTAGGGGACAGTGACTGTGACCATGAGATCATCAATGGCTGTGTTAAGTCTTGACGTGTGCAGGGGTGGGTGTGAGAGTGTGCTCGAGGTGTGCTGTTTATACAGTGGTCAGTACAGATCTCCGGGATGAGGAGCCATTTGAGCAGTGACCTGAAGACAAGGAGGGTGGGGCCTGCATGCCTAGGGGTGGCACGTTCCGGACAGGTGTCCCAGTCGGGGCAGGGCCCTGCATGGCGGAGGTGATGGCCAGGTGACAGGAGATGCCGCTGAGCAGAGGGGGCGGGATCCAACTTGGACCTAACAGGCCGCGTACAGCTGTCTGCAGGGTGGACATCCATCTGTACAGCGCAGGGCACAGCCCCCTCCCTGGCAAATGCTCTCTGTTCCCACAGCCCAGGGACAGGGACCACTGTCAGGTTTCTAGGGCAGGAGGGAGGAGACAAAAATCAATAGAGCTGGGTGCGGTGGCCACGCCTGTCATTCCAGTAGCTCGGGAGGCTGAGACAGGAGGATCTCAAGTTCAAAGCCAGCCTCAGCAACGGCGAGGCGCTAAGCAGCTCAGTAAGCCGCTGTCTCTAAGTAAAATACAAAACAGGGCTGGGATGGGGCTCAGTGGGCGAGACATTGTCCTGATCTCTGCCAGCTGGTGTGCCCTGTCCCCACCCCCCAGGAGAGACACGGCCAGTGGAGACACTGCCAGCTACTGGAGGCCGTGGCCAGAGCGACTACAGGACAAGCTCCCTGTGTCAGAGCAGAGGTGATGGGACACAGGGTACCGGGTGGTCAGGACCAGAGGCAGGAATCCTCCACTCGGGGTCACTCAGCTAGACTGCAGCAAGGCCAGGGCCAGCACTGGGCCCAGGAGGAGGGGACGGCCTCAGAGGACAAAGCCGTGCCCGCTCGTGCCCCCTCATGCCCCCTTGTGGCCGCCGGGCTGCAGCGAGCCTTCAGCCACACGTGTCCACAGCTGGTCACGCTGCCGGGACCCGGACAGCCTGGGTCTGCTGAGCTCTGTGACTCTGGAGAGTGGGCCACCGGGAGCGGGCTTGGGCCCTGACTGTGTCTTCGGGCAAGAACATGTCCCTCTAGGGGTAACTGGGAGTGACATGCCTTCTCTAGGGGTAACTGGGAGTGACGCACCTCCAAGAGCCTCTGGGTGCGTGGGAGACACTGCCTGCTGGGGTGGGGACGGCCGGGGGAGGGGCCAGGTTGAGTTTCCTGGGCTCCAGGAGTCGGAGCTGAAGTGGCAAAGGGACCAGATAGCCCGGTTGGTCAGGTCAAGTCTCGGGTGGCAGGAGACTCGCTCCCCAGGGAGCCCAACAGGCTGGGGGAGGAGATAGCTGGGGACGTCCTGCCCAGAAAAGGGTTCTGGGGCAGCCCGCTGGACAGCTGTCCTGGGGCAGGAGTGCGGTCAAGGGGTGGGGCCTTGCCAGGTGCCTGTTTCTGGGGCCTCCACGGTGGCTGCTGCAGGATTGGGAGGGTCTGAGCCTGAGGGCCTCCCGTGTTCACACAGAGCCTGTGATGCCCGCTGTACCCAGAGTGAGGCCAAAGTCCTCCGGGGCTGACCAGGCCCTACCCACTGGGTCCCACCTCCCGGGCCTCACCTTCCACATCTCTCTCTCCCACTCCCTCCAGCTACACTGGTCTCTTTGTAGCTCCTCAAATACACCAAGTCCTCCTGCCTCAGGGCCTTTGCTTGTGCTACACAGGTGGCCACCCCCAATGTCCAGGGGCTCTTTCTTTCCCTCTCCTCTGTGTCTCTGCTCTAATGCCCCCCTCTCAGAGACACCTTCCCTGCCCCTCCATGTATAAACCAGCACCTGCTCCTGGACCCTCCGCCCTTTCTCTGGGGTGTCCCCATGACACTCATCATCACTCAGCCCACTGTGCCACCTCTGTCCTGTTGTATTGTCCCCCACCAGAGGGTCAGCTCTGTGCACTGGGGGCCTTGGCCCTGTTCGGGTGCCCAGAGCCTCACCAGCACACAGTAGCTGCAGACTGAGCCGAGGACCCGGGGCTGGGTGAAGGCAGGAGGCAGGTCCTGGCCCGGGCAGGAGCTGGGCTCTGGTGGCTCTTAGTCCCTCTGTCCCAGCTGTGCTGCCTGACCCCTCCCTGCAGGGCACCCTCTCCCCCACCCGGCCACCTTGTGCAGGTCCTGGGCCAGCGCGTCCAGCAGCAGCTGCCGGTTGTCCTGCAGGAAGCGGCCCAGGCCCTGGAGCTGCGCCGCCCGGAACTCTGCCGGCCGAGTCCGCCCTGAGCTGAAGGCCTCCCGCAGCCGCCGCAGCGTGTCCTCGACGGGGTCCATCCTGCTGGACAGGGCAGCGAGAACTGGGTGCTCCACCTCCAGGGGCGACCTGCGGCTGCCCCTCAGTTACCCCACGGGCCAGCTGCTGCCTTCAAGTCCCTGCCCTGCCATGGGCGCACTCAGACGCGCCAGGCCTGGTAACCACTCCCTTTGCCAGGGGAGCGCGGGGTGTCACGGGAGACAGTGTGGCTTGGGGACAGCTGTTCCCCGGCCCCCAGACCTGGGCAGGCAGGCTGAGGTCACCCTACTTCCTGCCACATAGGGTGGCCCTGAGTCATGGTCCCACCCTGCTTGGGAGCCCTCCTGGAGGGAGGCTGGCCATCACCTGGCCTGGCCGAGTGGACAGGAGTACAGTGAATGGAGGGACAGTTTGCCATCGGCCACCACGGCCACCTCTTGGAATGTGCTGGACACAGAGATCCCTGTCCTCCCTGTCCCAGCCTGGGAGCCAGGATGGGTGTGGCAGCTCAAGGCCTGGGTGACCTGGGCAGTTGCCCCCTCTCCCTGCACCTCAGTTGCCCTGGCACAAGGGGGAAGGCCCTGCTGCCCCCTCCAATCCAGTCTGCAGGGCTTGTAGAAGGAGGTGACATGGGGTGAGGGACACTCATGGCTCCATGCTGTCACCAGCCAGGGCAGGGACCCACGTCCCCCTGGGCCCCACCTGTTCCCTTGAGGCTCGCCTGATGAGTGCTGTGACCACCCACTCCTCAGCCTGGTGCCTGCCTCCCTCGGGTCTCAGCTGATGCCTCCTCCAGGCAGCCAGCCCTGACTTCTCCCCACCCACCCCCGTAGCTGCCCCTTGCCTGTGCTCCCACTGTTCTGGGTGGTGCTGTGAGATAAATGTCCAGCGACTCTCTGTCCATCCCCCAGTCTCCTCCCCTGCCTGTCTGCTTCCTCCCAAGGGCCTGGGCGGCAGCCCCTGTTGGCCTACTTGACCCATCCTTTGGGTCTCCGTGCCCAGCCTCCTCGCCTGCTGGACATAGAGCAGCATGTGCCAGCTCGTAGGTGCCTGCCGGCCTCCGGAGCTGGGCTCCTGGCTGGGCCTCGTAAGCTGGGAGGCCTGGGCAGGCCTTCGCCCTCCCTGCCTCGGTGTCCTTGTCCAAAGCACAGGGGCGAAGCTAGCTCTGGCTCCTCTGCGTCACGTGGCAGGACGTTGTGCCCTGAGCTCAGGACACAGGGTCACCTGGCTGTTTCACTAAGAGGTCTACAAATATTGACTCCCCTCCCGTCACCTTCTCACCCCCCGCCGAGGGCGTGGGGACAAGCGCACCGCCCCCTGCCTTTCATCAGAGCCTCTCAGCGCCCACAAAAATGTGAAGCTCGCAGCACCCACAGGGGACGTGGGCAGGAGCTCGGTGGGGACAGGGGTCCAGTGGAACATTCCAGCAGCTGCTCCTAGCAACAGTGAGGCTGGCTGGCATGGGCAGCAGGCTACGGCCCTGACCTGCCCGTGCCCCTGTGGCTGGTCTCTCTGGGCTGAGGCCCCCAGCAAGTGGCCCCGAGGGTGGGGAGCTGGGCAGGACCCAGCAAGCAGAGGAGCCAGGCCATCCTCTGCCCAGGATCAGGGACCCTGGGCTGTGACCCCTCAGAGGAGCCGAGCAGCCACTGTGGACACAGGAGATTCCTGCGGCAGTCACTGGGCTGGGCCGGGAGCGCGGTCCCCCTTCGTGGGTCCATCTCAGGTCCATCTCACACCGAGTCTGTCTGGCTGTCTGTCCTGACTCGCTGAAACTTGCCAGCAGCTGGGGGGCCGTTAGTGACCCCATCGAAAGTAATGGAGACCAGGACACAGCAGGCGCGGGCTCCCCCAAGGCCACCCACGTTCTTAGGCTGGAAACCCAGGTCCACCCCTGGCTCAGCACAGTTCCAGTGCCCTTCGAGGGGGCAGCCAGAGTCCTGGGGAGGGGACCTGGGCCCAGGCAGGCACTTGCCTGTCAGCGAGGCGCCCTGTGAGGACGGGAGTGGCGCTCTGCCCGTGCTGTTCCCTCACCTGCCCTCAGTCCCGCCAGTGCCCACTGCGCCCGGCCGGCCCAAGTCCCTTCCTGCCTCCGCAGGCCGGGCCAGGGAGGTCCAGGGGCTGCAGGCCTGGAGGTCTCTGTGAAGTAGGGTGGGCAGGGCTTCCTACAGCATTTGAGGGTGAAAAGAACACTGGCCTGTGTCCCCTGGGGCCGGGAAGGTCCGGCCACTTCCCTCCAGGCGATGACCTGGGGATCCCTCTAAAAATAATCACAGGCTCTGGCTGGCGGGCACAGGTGTGCCTGCCCTGGTGTGGCGCCGTCAGCCAGAGGAGTGGGGTGGCTCGGTGCTGGCTCCTCCCCTCACGGAGCCCCTAGCTGTGCCGGCGTCGGGTCCTGCCCTGCCCGTCCGCAGCCTGGTGGCTGGATGCTCCTCCGGCTGCAGGCCCTGTCCCTACTCAGGCCTTCGGCTTTTTGTTTTTGGGTTCTGTTGTGCTGGGATCCAACCCAGGGCCTCATACCTTCTGGGCCAGTGCTGTCCCTGAGCCGCTCGCCTCTCGGCCCGTGGCATGGCCTGGGGGTCCAGCGACCTGGCTCCCAACTCCCAGCAGCTCTGCTTATTTGCCAGGGGACCTAGGGCGAGTCTCTTGACCTCTGAGTCTCACTTTTGCTGTCTGTGAAATGGCACGGCATGCCCAGGAGGTGGCTGTCACCTGAGTAGACTCTTGCCCCCTCCGGGGTCATGGAGTGTGTTCCCTCTTGGGGCAGCTGGGCACAGGGCGGGGTCCCTTGGCCTCACAGGGCGTCCAGTACCCAGGAGGAGGAGGCCTGGTGACCCACTCCCACAGATGGAGGTTGGCTGCTGGCGGCTGGGCCCAGCACTCCGGCCTCTCCCGGGCCCTCCTTCTCCCCCTCCCGGTCCCTCCACCCTGTCTCTTCCTTCCCCTTTCTCCCCTGGCCAGCCATGGAGCCGAGGACACAGTGAGCCTGTGTGTCCCCAAGCAGCCTGCCTGCCTGGCAGCCGGCAGCCCCGTGGCTGAGCCGGGTCCTGGCCCTGGCTGATGGGTGCAGCCCCAGCCTGCCCGGGATACAGTACCTGAGGCCCCGCCAAGCTGCCCTTCCTGCTGGCTGTCCCCGCTCGGCTGGGGCTCCCCTGCCTTATGAAAGGTCCAAGACAGGCCGGCCTCCCGGGCGGGGCACCCTTGGCCTCCGGCCTGACTTTGGCGCTGGGCCAGCTGGAGGCTGCAAAGCAAGATTTTGCTGCTACTTCCTCCAGAGGCCTCTAGATCCTTCCCTGAACCTCAGGAGAAGGATCCAGGACTCAGAGAGGGCAGCACCAGGCCACAGGCCACACAGCCTGTCAATTCTGACCAAGGGGCCCGGCCCGAGGAGAGCCCAGGGCAGTGGACCCGGGAATCAGGGGCGAGATGGGGCCCGGAGGCCTACAGCAAGAGAGGCTCTGCCCTGCCCCAGCCCCCCGAGCCTCAGGGTCCCCATCTGCAAAGCCGAGATGGCTGGCGGCCAGAGCACAATCCCAGGACAATGTCTGCTGCCTGCTGTCCTCAGCCTCTGCCTATCTGTGTCCCCAGCACCACCCCCAGCAGCACCCCCTGCACAGAACCTGTCACCCCCCAAACCTGACGTTTTACCAATGAGGAAAGCAGTGCCCAGACAGGGGAGGGGACTTGACCACGGGCAGGGGTGGCAGGGCTTCCTGCTCCGAGCAGGTGTTCACCGTCACGGATGTCCCCTCTGCCTCCCAGAGACGAAACCACCCTCCACTGCCGACGACAGTGATCAGATGCTACGCATCACCGTGTCACCTATCATCCTGGGGGACCTCATGCTCCCACTCCTCCTCAGGCACAGAGCTGTGCCCGGGGGCCTTGCCACCCGCCTTGCCACTGTCTCCACCCCAGGCATACCTGTGGGGCCAAGCAGGTGCTGGGTCAGACGGGCGCGTGGGTTCCAGGTGTGCGGGCAGGGACTGGCTTTGTGCCACTGCCTGCTGCGGTGCCCTCCCTGCTGGTGCCCTGGGTCTGCCTGGAGGCTCCGGGGCCAGGGCCTCTGGGCCGACCTTGCACCTGGGAGATGCTCATGGCTGCCCCACCCACCGGCTCCCCGGCCTCCCTGGGAGAGGGCTTCTGGCCCACGTGGGCTCCGACACCCTGGAGGATTTAGCTCGTTGGGGTGGGGGAGGGATAAGGGGCTGCGGAGGACCCCCTCCCCGTTCTCTGTGGAGGATGGAGCCCCCAGCCGCCACCTGTCACGTGACTCAGCATGTGACAGCCTGCTCTGCCGCTCTCTGGAGCTGAGCCAGACAGAAGCACAGAGAGCTGGTGACAGGCAGGGCTAGGCGGGGGCTGGGCCCATAGCTTTCAGCCAGGAAGTAGACTCAGAGAGGAGCAGTCACAGGCCTAAAGCCACACAGCAAACTGGGAGCCCACCTGGAAAGGTCCTGATGGGTGAGAGGGGTGTGCAGGATCCTAAAGACCCTCTCTGACCAGAGAGCTGTCAGGAGACTCCCTGCAGATACAGCTCGCAAGGAGGCTCCCGAGGAGGTCTGCCTTCCTGGGACAGGGTCCACCTGTGCTGGGTGTGGAGGCCCCTCTACCCTGGGGTGGGAGGCACCCCACCCTTCTCCTTGCCCCTAGAGCCGGGTTCCAGAGGCTCAGTGGGCCTGACGGTTGTGGCCAGGATAATCGGGGCCTCTGGGCAGGACCTCCAGGGGTCACTCTTAGAGCTGCCTGGGACTGCACATCTGGTGTAGGGGACCCAGAGGTCTCGAACTTCTGCTGTGGCCAAGCTCAGGTGTCTGGGCCAGACAGATCTGCCCACCCTCACTGGGTAGCACTTGCTTCTTGGCCTTGGAATTCTCATGTGTGTACAGGCAAGAGCAGGCCCAGGGTGTCCACAAGGTAAACGGCTGACATGGTGAAGCACTTAGCTCAGCACCTGGTACAGAGGCGGTGAGGGGTAGCCTGGTTTGCAGCCCGGTCCTGACACTTGTCTGTGTGACCTCAGGTCACTGTCTTAACCTTCCTGTGCCTCTGCATTTCCACCTAGAGGGATACGGAACTGTAACACATGCCCAAGGATCCCGAGGATGAAATAACTCAATCCCTGCAGGTGGGACTGGAGTCACTGACATTTCAAGTGCCCCAACCCGACCTGAAGGAGAGCCACTTCCCAAACTCCAGGACAGGAAGGTGGCTCAGGCCCTTGCCAGACCCACCAGCTGCCTGCCAGACCGGCTCGGTCCCACCGTCCTCTGCCAGGGTCCCTAGCTTTGGCCCTCCCCATTGCCCTTCCCTCCTTACCCACCCGCAGCCCCCATCTGCAGCGGACAGCGGAGGCCCAGGGAGGTGGGGTGGGGCCTGACCTTGGGTCCAGGGCGCCCCAGCAGCCCTCTCCCTCTTCTGCTGTGGCCGCCCAGGAGGAGGTGCCACCCCAGCCACCCCCGCCCCCGGCCTCGGCCTGGCCTGCCCCTGCAGTGCCACAGACGCTGGCACTTACTTCAGAGGATTTGATGGAAAGACTCTGCTAGCCCCGCGTGGTGGCCACACCTGTGATCCCAGCAGCTGAGGCAGGAGGTTCAAAGCCTCAGCAACTTAGCAAGACCCTGTGTCAAAGAATAGAAAGGGCTGGGGACGTGGCTCAGTGGAGGAGCACTCCTGGGTTCAGTCTCCAATACAAAAAAAAAAAAAAATCACCTTTAGT
>NW_026000001.1:1815179-1824048 GCF_001458135.2 Marmota marmota marmota | reverse complement strand
GCTCAGGGAAAGAGAAACCTTGGGCCAGCCCTTCTCCTTCCCCTTTCACTTCCCGGTAGATCGCCCTCGTAGCTGCAGCTGCAGCGGCCTCACTTGGGGCAAGGAGGGGCTTCCTGGCAGGCCCGTGTCCCCAGGTCCCAGCCAGAGCCGTGGGGATGGGTGGGGGTGGGTTCCCTGCCTCCTCCGCTCCCTGTAGGAATGGGAACCCCTCGGGTGACTGGAGCTCCCTGCCAGGCTTGCCTCCCGCCTCTGCAAGGTTGCCCCTGGAGCCAGACCGCTCCCTCCACGCTGCCCCCTGTCCCCAGGCCTCCTGCAGATGCAGCTGATCCTGCACTACGATGAGACCTACCGCGAGGTGAAGTACGGCAACATGGGCCTTCCCGACATCGACAGCAAGATGCTGATGGGCATCAACGTGACACCCATCGCTGCCCTGCTCTACACACCGGTGCTCATCAGGTGAGGGCTGGGCTGTCACCTTGTCTCCAAGGGTGCAGAGGCTGTTGGACCCTAGGTCTCCAGCTGGCCCATTGTTTTGCAGGGAGGAACAGGGAACTGGGGAGGAAGGGTGCCTCCCTAGGAGGGTGAGAGTGAAGAGGGGAAACCAAGGTGTAGGGGAGGAAAGGAGAATTTTGTCCCCGCTTCTAGGGCACATTTGGTTTCAGGCAAGAGATTCAAGCAGGCTTCTGCCCTCCGTTGGCCTATGTCCCACATGGCATCCTCTCATGGGCTCTGTGGTGGCCCAGACCCATAGTGACCTTCTGAGTTGGGCTGTGGATTCTGGGAGAGGCTCCAGTCAGTGGGCAAAGCCCAGGCACCCACTCCTGGCCCTATTAGCTGTGACTGGTGTTGAGGGGACATTTGGCACAGAAAGGGGAATGGCTGGGCAGGAGCTTCCCAGCCTTAGAGGCATGTGGCCCAGCCTCCTGGCCAGTGCAGAAATCCCACCCACAGCACCTCCCAGATGAGACCAGGAGGCCAGCGGGCAGAGTAGATGGGTTTTAGTTCCCTTGTTTTTAAGTTTCCTTTTCACAGTTGAACAGTGTCACCGTAACTGAAATCATAAACAAGGAAACTCCTCCTAAGCCCTCCAGTAAATGGCCCATGTCCTCTGTCCCACCAGCACGAGTGGATAAAGTCCACCTCATTGTCACCAGAGCAAGCCTTGCTCTTGTTCTTTTTTTCTTTCCACTTGACACATCTGAGCCTCGTCTGCAGCCTTCACAATGAGGACTTTTGCCAGGGCTGTGTCTTCTGCAGAGATGGGGACCAGCTGTGGCCCTCAGTTGGACATGGTCGCTTCCTCTGTGCTCGACACTCTTTCCTTCTTTTTCTTTCTTCTGTGGAAGCAGGAGTCTCGCTATGTTGCAGGCTGATCTCACTCCTGAGCGCAAGGAACCCTCCCACTTCAGCCTCCTAAGCAGCTGAGACTGCCGTCCATGCACTGCCAGGCTGTCTGTCTGTCCTCCTCTTCTACTTTTCTTTTCCTTTTTTTGGTACTGGTGATTGAACCCAGGGGTGCTCTACCACTGAGCTACACCTCCAACCCTTTTATTTTTTGAGACAGGGTCTCACTAAATTGCTCGGACTGGCCTTGAACTTGTGATCCACCTTCCTCAGCTTCCTGTGACAGGTGGCTTCACAGTGCCCGGCTCTTTCCTTCTTTTTAATTTTTTTTTGTTTTGTTTTCCCCTGGGTTAAATTCCCAGCAGTGTCTTCACTAGGTCAAAGGCATATGAAATGCTTTCAGGTCTAGAAACCTATTACTTTAAATAATTACAGCTAGCCTTTATTTTGTTTCTTATGTGCTGGGCACTCTGTAGGAGCTAAATTCCCAACAGTCCAGGGTAGCTGCTCCCATACACGAGGGAAACTTGTCGTGAGAAGACTTGACTGCGTCCCACAGGCAGTAACTGGCAGACCTCAGGTTTGAATGCTGGTCAAGTGACTCTAAACCCAGGTGCTCACTGTTGGCCAGAACCACCAGGCTACCTTTCCAAAGGCTCATGACCACGGGCTGTTTCAATTTTTAAACATTGAAATCCTCTCCTGCAGTGAATGAGTGCTGACATTTTACTTTTTGCTCCATCAAAATGTGCTTTTTTAGTGAACTGCCCCTCCCTCAAATAGATCAAGAGGAGGCTGCCTGTCTGTCATATTGCAAACTAAAAATAACAAGCGGGGCCTGTAATCCCAGAGGCTTGAGAGGCTGAAGTGGAGGCAGGAGAATAAGTTTTAGGCCAGCCTCAGCAATTTGGCCAGATCCTATCTCGAAAAAAGAAAGGAAGGGCTGGAGATGTGGCTCAAAAGAATGGGCGGCAAAAACCCAGGGTTGTTTAGCTTCGAGCTTCCTGGAAGTCAAGACAAAGAAAGAACTAAGTTTTACATAAGTAAAACCCAGAGATGCTGGGAGTGGGCTTTTAGGCTGATCAGCCTCCGTGCTCTGATTGGGTCCTTACCCTGTCACTGATCAAGTTCCTTCCATGGTCACTGTGTGGCTTCTCCCCAGACCCAGAGAAGGGGAAACTTCCCCACTGACCACAGTGGAACCCAAGAGCAGTGGGCAGGGAGGAAGGGGCACTAAGGGCTCCAACTCGGGCGCTTGACAGCGTGAGGCCCGTCCTCTCTCTCATCCTAGCCTGGTCGAGCCCTTTGAATATGTCACTGGGCCCTAGAGTCACCTCAGAAGCCTGGGAGGAGAAAGGGAGATTGGTGAGTCAGGCAGGACAGGAGTGAGTGCTAGCTGTACCCACAGCCACTGACTTCTATCCTTGCCATGACCACGAGAGGCCTGTAGGTTGGGTCCTGCCCACATCACAGCTGTGGAAACCGATGTATGCAGGCACAGTGGCCTGTCTCAATCCACTCGGCATCTGTAACCTGAGACTCCATCTTCGGGCCCTCTCTGGCCATCTCTGGCCAGGGCTCTCTCCATCACACACAGCCTTGAAGCGGGGATACAGGGCCGTGGCCGTCTGGTCTCAGGCCAGGCTGTCCCCGCAGGTCTGGGAAACCAGCACCCCTCCCCTGTCTGCAGGTTTTTTGGCACCAAGTGGATGATGTTCCTGGCCGTGGGCATCTATGCGCTCTTTGTCTCCACCAACTACTGGGAGCGCTATTACACACTGGTGCCCTCAGCTGTGGCCCTGGGCATGGCCATCGTTCCTCTCTGGGCCTCCATGGGCAACTATATCACCAGGTGAGTCGGGGGCAGCGGGCTGGGAGGCTGGAGACCTGGTTGAGCCTCAACTGCTTTGCCGCCCTCAGCTGGGGGCTCTTGGGCAAGCCCCTTCCCTGCTCTGGGCCTCAGCTGCTCAGCCCGTAGCTCAGGGTGCTAGAAGTGGGGTTGCCATAGACGGGGCTGAGGCGAGCCTTTACTCCTGTGGCCCAGGATGTCGCAGAAGTACTATGAGTACTCCCACTACAAGGAGCAGGATGAGCAGGGCCCTCAGCAGCGTCCACCGCGGGGCTCCCACGCACCCTACCTCCTGGTCTTCCAAGCCATCTTCTATAGCTTCTTCCATGTGAGCACCATGCGCCGCACTGGGGGTGTGTGTGATGTCCCGGGCCCAGAACTCATACATGGGAGCCCACTGCACGTCTTCTCAATCCTCTAGTCCCAGCTTCCTTTCTGGAGCCAACCCCTGCTTGCTTACTTCTAATGACGGAGACCTTGTCTCCTCCCAGTCTACACTGCTGGCCAGGAAGAAGTCCTCCTGTCTTGGGCACCCCCCGGCTACCCTGCCTCCAGGCTGACCCAGTAGGGGGAGGGCTCCAGTTCCCCAAGTCTGTGCCCAGACAGTGCCAGGGCTTCCTGCCTGGCTGGTGCCTGAGTCTGGCCCCAACGGCCCTCCTGTCCACAGCTGAGCTTTGCCTGTGCCCAACTGCCCATGGTTTACTTCCTGAACTACTACCTGTATGACCTGAACCACACATTGTACAACGTGCAGAGCTGCGGTTAGTATTCATGGGGGTGGGGGGCTCACCAGGGCCTGCTACTCCCCCCCACCCAGTCACCCAGCAGACACTGAGCCCTCACTCACAGGGGTCGGGGCTGAAGCCCGGAATCCCATCACTTTGGTGGGAAAGGCCAGGACCCAGAAGGAGCATGTGGTTAAGCTGCCTGAGCCAGCAGACAGCGGTGGGGGCCGCCTGGATTGAGACTGCCCAGCTCTCCCTTGGGGCCAGCCAGGCAGGCAGAGCTCAGTGCAGGGTGGATGTATGGAGGTGGACTGCCCAGCCTCCCAGGGGAGCGCTCCTTGCGGGCACTACCTTCGCCTGTCCCCTGGCTGCTGCACTTCTTCGTGGTAGGGTTGACAGCGGGTCCCACTCACCGTGTCCCCACCCACTCTTCCCAGGCACCAACAGCCATGGCATCCTTAATGGCTTCAACAAGACGGTTCTGCGGACATTACCGCGGAGCCGAAACCTCATCGTGGTGGAGAGCGTGCTCATGGCGGTGGCCTTCCTGGCCATGCTGCTGGTGCGGCCCGGGCTGGGGATGGGCCAGAGGCGTTGGGGCTAAGCATGGGTCTTTGGGACCGAGTGGCACAGCCTGGAAAACAGTCTGGGCCTGCGTCCCGCTGCCTGGAGGTGTGGCCAGGGGAGGGTTGTAGGGCTGTGGCCTCCGAGGGGGCAAGCCTGGAGGCGCCGAGTTTGCCAGCCAGGGCTGAGTCCAGGAGGCGGGCCTACGCCTAGGGACCCGGGCTGGATTTGGAATCCCAGAGATTAGTGCTACCTGAGA
Organism: Marmota marmota marmota; assembly: GCF_001458135.2. Taxonomy (NCBI): domain Eukaryota; kingdom Metazoa; phylum Chordata; class Mammalia; order Rodentia; family Sciuridae; genus Marmota; species Marmota marmota. Next base: position 1,819,304 of record NW_026000001.1, on the reverse strand, counting down.
GGGGTTTGGGGCCGGTCCCAGGGTCACGGACTGGAGGATGTGGCTCAAGTCTGAGGGCGATACTAGAAGGCAGAGCTAAAGTTCCGGGGGCGTGGATATGGCGTGCCTAAGATCAGGAGGGGGCTGGTAAGCAAGGTCCAAGTCCACCCGAGCGTGGAGGTGTGGCCGTTGCCTGGGGGGTGGGGATGGGGCGTGGCCTAGAAAGCAGGGCTTGTGGGCGTGTCCCGGGGCGGGGCCAAAGCCCATGAGTGTTGCTGGGGGCGGGGCCTTGGGCTGAGGTCAGGCTGAAGCCCAGGGGTGGAGCGGGGTGCCTGGCTGGTCACCTCTAAACAGTTCCTGCCGGCAGGTGCTGGGGCTGTGCGGTGCAGCTTATCGGCCCACCGAGGAGATCGACCTGCGTAGCGTGGGCTGGGGCAACATCTTCCAGCTGCCCTTCAAGTACGTGCGTGACTTCCGCCTGCGCCACCTGGTGCCCTTCTTTATCTACAGTGGCTTTGAGGTGCTCTTTGCCTGCACTGGTCTCGCCCTGGTAAGTACAGCCTGCATAAGGTTGCCAACAAGAGGCAGGATATCCAGTTAAATTTAAATTCCAAATACACATATTTTAATGTATATATGTATAGGTGGGCATGGTGGCACATGCCCGTAATCCCAGTGACTTAGGAGGCTGATGCCAGCCTCGGCAACTTAGTGAGACCCTGTCTCAGAAAATAAAAAGAAAATAAGTAAAAAGGGTTTGGGATATTGGTCAGTGGTAGAGTGCCCCTGAGTTTATTCCCCAGAACTGGAAAAAAAAAAAGTACATATGTATAAATATGTATAAGAACCTCCTCCCTCTTTCTCTTCCTTCCTTGTCCCTATTCTCCTTTTTCCTGGGCAAGTTACTTTAACTTCTCTGAAGTTGAACTGAGATCATTTCCATAAAGCATTTGGTTTTATGTAGGGTACAGCCCTTAGTGTTTGGGGACACAGTCCAAGTATTTTCAGTATTGACAGTTCTCCTGGAAGCTTCCTAGCAGCCCTGGAGAAAATTAGTTCCCAGGAGGTCCAGAGAGGACAAAGTGTGGCCTAAAGTGACATTTGTATGGGGAGGGTCAGGGCCTGGGCTGTCAGACTTTCAATACTCTGCTTTTCCCTCAGGGCTATGGAGTGTGCTCCATTGGGCTGGAGCGGCTGGCCTACCTCCTTGTGGCTTACAGCCTGGGTGCCTCAGCTGCCTCCGTCCTGGGTCTGCTGGGGCTGTGGTTGCCACGCTCAGTGCCCCTGGTCACTGGGGCAGGGCTGCACCTGCTGCTCACTCTTGGCCTCTTTTTCTGGGCCCCTGCACCTCGAGCCCTGAAACACAGCTGGGTCCTCTATGTGGCAGCTGCCCTCTGGGGTGTGGGCAGTGCCTTCAACAAGACCGGACTCAGCAGTGAGTACAGCCATGGACATTGGGATGACTGTGGGGAGGATCTGTGGCAAGCTGTGGGTGGTTGGGAGACATGGACACCCAAGGATGGACACGAACATATAGGGGATCTGCCATGGAGTTTTATGAAATAAAGGTAGGTGGGCAGTCCAGGGGTGGAAGGAAGTCCCACAGACCCACACTGGAGGCATAGAAGAAGAAGAGCCAGACGCCCTGGGGGTATGGACATTCTGTTGATACTTCAGGGTGGGCACTGAGCCCTGCAGACACCAAGGGATGGGGTGAGATCTTGTGGACACATGGGGTGGGTGTGCCCAGCCTTCAGGGAAATTGGAAAACACAGCGGGGACACCTCCTCCTCATCACAGGGGTGGGGCTGCCTTCATAGAGTTTCCATACACTGGATGATGGGGTCTATGCTCGAGGGACCAGCACGGTGGGATTAGTGGCAGGTAGCCCTGTCCATACCCTAGGATGCAGGTGTAGACCTGGGCCCTTTCTTTCTTCCCCCTGGATGCTGGGGATTGACTTAGGGCCTCATGCGTGCTAGCCAAGTGTTCTACCACTGAGATATACATATGGCCCCAGATCTGGGCCTTTTTGTGGAGCAGAGACAGGAACAGGCATGAATCCTAACCTAATCGCCTAGCAGTCTCCAGGTCTGGGCTGCTAGGGATGAGTCACTGGGGAAAGGGGCCCTATTAGCAGAACGCAGAGTGAGCCCAAGTTCAGCTGTGTGATGCCCTCTGTATGGAGGGGGTATTGCCAGTGGGAATTACTGATACACATGGGTCTAGCCACGTGGGTAGTCCACATTGGCATCTGTTCTGGTGTGCCAGAGCCATTAACGGTTTTTAATGTCACCCATGAGCCCCAGGACAGGAGTGTTCATTCCCTGAGCCTGGCAGAGGTGTTAATAGCAAGTATCTCCCAGTACCTGTGAGGTGCCAGGCTGGCCTGTTCTCTTTAGAACTTCTAACAGCATAGAATATGCATAAACTCACTTGACCCAAATAACCCTCGGAGCCAACGTTTATATCCACATTTCTGCACCTCTGAACCCCCACCTCCACCTTCCAGTCCTGAAGCTCAAGTCCGAGTCCCCTGACTCCCTGTCAGTACTCTTCCCCCCACCTGGGAGGGTCCTTGGGAAACAAGTCCCCTGCTCCCACACTTGAGGGTCGATTTGTAGAAAGTTGGTTGCTGTGGATAGTTGGCCCTCCCTGGTCCCTGAGGAGGAAGAGCAAGAGTCCCTTTGCTCTTGGCCCTAGGCACCTGAGATCTAGGCCATGACTTCTGGGCATAGAGCTCTCCTCTGGAACTCCCCTGGGCAGCAGGGTAACCAGGGCCTCCTCTAGAGGGCAGGCAAGGACTGGCATAAGTGCTGCCCGGGTGCTCTGGGACTCATGGAGGGGAACAGTGCAGGGCCTAGGAGAGTCCCAGGGGGAGGTCAGCAGCACCAGGCGACTCCTGCATCCTGCTTGTCCTTTCCGCCTGGTTGCAGCACTCCTGGGAATCCTGTATGAGGACAAGGAGAGGCAGGACTTCATCTTTACCATCTACCACTGGTGGCAGGCGGTGGCCATCTTCATGGTGTACCTGGGTGCCAGCCTGCCCATGAAGGTGAGGTTGGGTGGGGCTAGGGACTCCATGCCCCATCCCCACTTCCCTGGGCCAAGCCCCAGGCCAAGGACCCCTTTCCTCAGCCCACTGGGTGGCCCCCAACCCAGTACCCCATTTACCGCCTCTCCTGTCAGCCCCAGTTTACCCATCTCTGGAGGGACCCATAGTTTGTGCTTTCCTTCGGGTGTATCCCAGCTGTCTTCCTGTGGCCTGTTTGGTCACCTATTCAGACTGGGTTCCTGGGTTCCCGGAATCTGTCTTCCTCCATGTCTCCCTCCGTGGCCTGCAAGGGCTCCTCTGCTTGTTTTCTTTCTGTGGTGCTGGGGATGGGACCCAGCGCCTGGAGCATGCTAGGCCAGTGCTATCCCGCTGAGCTGCTCCTTCATCATGGCAGGTCAGTTTAGCAGGTCCTGACCAACATTTTTAAAAAATGAAGTAGAATAGAAACCAACAAAACAGGGATGCAAATATGAGTCTGTGAGCCAAGTTAGGCTGCACGGTTGTTCTCTGACTGCAGGTTACAGTTTTAAAAATCTGAAAGGCCTGACTGCGGCCTGCTGTGTTGAGGGGACAGACGGTAATCGAAGCCCTGGTCAAAGAGGGTCGGGCCTGGTTCAGACTTTACCCAATCTTATCTACCCGTGAGGCAAAGGGATTGTCGGGCTTACCAGGAAACCGGGGCAGTGCCGGGATCCTCCCGAGGGTGCCCTGGAGGTGTGTGGGCGCGGGGCAGAGGCTCTGGGGCCGGCCGGAGGCAGCCGGACAGGTGGCTGCGAGCTGGGCTGCGAGCGGGGAGGACGGTGCCCTCATGGCTCCCTTGCGCCCAGGCTAAGCTGGCGGTGCTGCTGGTGACTCTGGTGGCGGCGGCGGCCTCGTACCTGTGGATGGAGCGGAAGTTGCGGCGCGGGATGGCCCCGCGCCAGCCGCGCATCCCGCGGCCGCAGCACAAGGTGCGGGGCTACCGCTACCTGGAGGAGGAGAACTCGGACGAGAGCGACGCGGAGGGGGCGCGCGGCGGGGACTGTGCCGAGGAGGAGGCGGCAGGTCCGGGCCCGGAGCCAGCCGCCCCCTGCCGCCGGCCCTGCCCCTAC
>NW_026000001.1:1759289-1814301 GCF_001458135.2 Marmota marmota marmota | reverse complement strand
TAGCCGGTCCCCGGAGCCCTGCGCCCTCTGATCTGTGTCCGGAAGCCACCCCAGAGCCCAGGGCCACTGGAACCGCGGCGGTGAGGGGGGCCTAGGGTCCCAGCACAGCCGAAGCCCTGAGGGACGCCACTGGACCCCGCCCCAGCCCTGGGCGCTGCGGGCCTGGACCGCTTGTGACTCTTGTGACTCGCGCTTTGCACTTCCTATGAGAGCCCGCCTTTTTATAGAAAATAAGCAATAAAGAGATTTTTATACTGTCCTGACTGGGGGGTCTTGGCCGTGGGTGCAGGGGGATGAAGAGCGCCTGGGGTGTGTGCCTGGCTGGTCCCGCCCCTGGGGCACTGTGGTGGCGGGCAGCCTGGCCCCAGCCCTGTTTGTCTCTTGCAGCATGTTGGCCACAATCTCCCAGGGACACCTTTGAGGGCAGGTTCCACTTCTGAATCACGTTGGGGGTCACCCGGTGCCAAGTATGGGCCTGGGAAGTAGTGACTCAAGCCCAGGTACACTTGGTTACTGTCCTGGGCCACAGCCTCAGCTAGGATGCCCAGAAGCTGGTGGCGAACCAGGCAGTGTTAAGCATCTGCAGGTGCCCACTGTGACAGAGAAGACCCAGACCCCTCTGTGAAGACCTCTGAAGGACTGGGTGAGGAGTCAGGGCGCCCTGGGGGATTGTGGCTTCTCCCCTGGTGTTCTGCTGAGGCCACACCACTCCCGTTCAAGCCCCTGGGCCCCTGGCTGAAGGCCAGACCCTCGCTTCTGCCTCCCCTCCACGCCGTCCTCAGCATTGGGTCTCCTGGGTTCTCCTGCCCATGTTCTGTGGCTCCCCTCTCTCCTTTCTCTGCCCCCCTCCATTGCCTTCTCGAGCCTCTAGTGGGCCTTGAAGCCAGGTGCTGTGGCCTTGCAAGGCGCCCCCCTCCCATCTGAACCACAGCTTCCCGGGACAGTCCATAAAAGAGGCAGTAGGCCCCTCAGCACCGGGTCCTCTAAGCTACAAGGGCACAGCAGGAGAGGAGAGGAGACGTTGTCTACATGTTGGAGGGAAAGCAGCCTGCTTCGCTTGCAAATTTTCAATGACAAGCAGACCCAGACACTGTCACATAGCAAGTCCCTCCAGGTCCCATCAATACCTGCCGAGGAAGGGAGCATTCTAGAAGGTGGCAACCTCCTCCTGGCAGGATTCCAACAGAGCCCCAGTTGGAGTTGGTGACCAGACCCTGGGCTAATGGGCACCTGGATGCAGGGTGGGTGCCTTTTGGAAGGACGTGGGTCCTAGGTGTGCTGGGTGAACATGGGGAGGGTACATGTCTGGACAGTGGATCTACAGATGTCACAGTTCATCTCTAAGTTCATTATGCTGAAGGACCAAGTCTCCAATGTGGAGCAGACTGAGGTGACCCAGGTGTGTGGCGTAGTGTGAGGTCGCGGCTTCAGTCCTGCTCCTCTTATGGGGTCATGGTCCCCACAAGGACCCCACATCCACCTAGCTGCCCCCGGGACGTGGATGAGACTCACACCCACACATGACAGGTGATACCTAGAACAGGCACCACGTAACACAACAGGCAACCCATGTGCACACACAGGGCAGGCCACAGGGAGGGCGGCAGCAACATGCTGGCTCTTTTGGGCAGTGGTGACTGAGCCACCAAGGTCAGAATGCCTGCTCCCTGAGCAGCTCCAGGTCTCACAGTAAGTGATGACAGTGCCATTGGTGTCACCTCCCCTGTCTCCGTCATCCCTGCATAAAGTGGCTAGTGGAGGCCTTGATCCCTGGGTGGAAAGTCTGTGTTGAAGCCTCTGCCTCAGAGCACTATTGTTGCTCCAAAAGCAACTCTGATGTCTTGTCTGTTGGCATGATGTGATTTTAAAAGTATGATCCCTCAAACCTCCAGTCTAGGATTTCTACCATCTTTAAATTCTCCGTAGCAGGTGAGATAACCTGAAAAGGGCCCCTCTACAGAACACTTAAAAATGCTTGATGAGAAACAAGTTTCCTTTTATAGTTTTTTGGTTTTTTTTTACTTCCAGGGATTGAACTGCTGAGGCTGTCTTTGAACTCGAAATCCTCCTGTCTCAGCCTCCAGAGCCACTGGATAAGTTTCCTTTTAAATATAGAGTTGAGCATTCAAGAAAATAAGCCAGGGCTGGGGATGTGGCTCAGGCAGTAACGCACTCGTCTGGCATGCACAGGGCGCTGGGTTCGATCCTCAGCACCACATAAAAATAAAATAAAGATGTTGTGTCCACCGAAAACTGAAAAATAAAATATTAAAAAATTCTCTCTGTCTCTCTTTAAAAAAAAAAGAAAAGAAAAGAAGCCAAGTCTCCTAGGGCCAAAAATGAAGAGAGAGCTGCAAAGCAGGGTGCAGACAAAGAACTGAGGCAGCCCAGGGGCCTGGGTTGAGTTTCACGAGCCAGGTGGGGACACGGCTGAGGGTTGGGGGCTCTTACAATGCAACGCTAAAGCTGGGGCCAAGGAAGACAACACTATTAGAACAAAGGACAGAAAAAAATGTCCACCCAGAGAAGCAGAAAGGTGCAAAAAATCTTGAGCTTTAAGTCCAGAAGACGTTTCCCTTGAAATTTTTATATAAGTTTGGAATTCCTACAAAGAAGTTACACCATTCGTAAGGTCCAGGAACCCTGAAGTTGAGAGGCTAACGTTGACTAGCAGTCTTTGCCTATGATAGGCCCTGGGGTACCTGGCCAAACCAATAGGGAAGCTCTCTAGGTACATGCCCTGAGCCTGGCCATCATGGCTTCCCACACAAGTCCCTTCTGAAGCTGAGCTCACAATCCAAAACTACAGATCACACAAGGAAACGAGTCACTGTGAACAAGACAACAGACCCTGAAAGAGCAGGATTAGACACCCCCTCCAAACACAATAGGCTGTCAAATAGATGGATGGGGTCAGCAGCTCCTTTTAAGAGGGATCCCAGTGACCTGACCCTGGATTCTTCACATCTTTGTGTAATCTCCATCCTTTCATTATGGGCCGGATCTAGTTATATGTTTGTTTTTCTTTTAAAATTAAATTTTTTTTTAATTTTTATTTTTATCTTTTGTATTTTTTCCTATGTATTTTTCAGTGTATTTCTTGTAGCAAACTGGATTCTGAGCTGGCCTCTAAGCTTCTCGGTCCCTTGGGCACCCACCACACTAATGTCCTTGCTGTGAGTGTGGTCAGGGCTGCGGAACAGAAAGGGATATCATTTCAGTGTCTTGGAGCTAATCGAGAGGGAGATTACCTGTGTGTACCTGATAGGCCCTCACCTGCTGGTTGGAGGACGGTGAGCAGCCTGCTGGTACCTTTAAGTAGACTCTAGGAGCTGAGAGTGGCCCCTGCTCACGGCCAGCAAAAATATGGGGGCCTAGGAGCTCCAGCCACAGGGGACTGAATTCTGCCAACAATCAGAGGGAACATGGAAAAGGACCCTGAGCCCCAGATGAGAACACAGCCCGGCCCACACCTTGACTGTGACCTTATGAGTCCCCCTGAGCCGAGAGCCCGGCTACACTGTGCTCGATTCCTGACCCACATCAACTGGGTAATAATACATGGGTGTTGTTTCTAGATTCTGAATTTAGTAACCTTTACACAGCAACAGAAAACTAATGCAATGGCCAAAGTAGTGAGATGTCACTTGAGAGAGAGACAAAGGACTGATCTCGTCATTTGCACTTTCTGTTGCTTTCCACTCATTTGTTCTGAGGAAGCCAGCTGCTGCACTGTCAGCGGCCCCACGGAGAGGCCCGTATGGCAAGGAGCTGAGGGTGGTCTCGGGAACAGCCTGCAAGGAACTGAGGCCCTGTGCCTTCCACCTAGTGGCCAGGGGAGTAACTTGGAAGCAGATTCTTCCAGCAAGGCCCTAAGCTGCACCTGTATCGCGAGGCGGCCAGCGCCTCTCCAGGGTAATTCTTCCTGCACAGGAGGGGATAAGCCACCTGAGAAAATTAAAGCCTGAAGTAATTAGTGAAGAAACAAGGGACAAAGTCAGAATTAGTTTTAAGGGGGCGCCTGATAGACAGGAGCTGGAACAGAACAGTTAGAAAATGGCTCCGATTCTTTATTTAAGGGATAGCATCAAAGGCAGGGATGAGGCTTCAGAGGTGGAGTCTTCTTTCAAGGTGTCTTGCAGTCAACAAGGTTGACTGGCATTTTGGGAAGCCACACCCATCTCTGGGAATCTCTGTGGCTAGGTGGCTGCAGCAGGTCACCCCATTTCCGTGGTTGCACAACTCTGTAAGGATGCAGATGGTCCAGACTTAAGGTGGGGTTACATCCTGGTAAATCCATTGTAAGTTGAAAATGCACCAAATACACCTAAATTATGGAATATGGTGACTTAGCACCCAAGGCACTGTGGAGCATCAGCGGCTCACCCCCATCGCGGGGGACTGGGAGCAGTGCTTGCCGCCACTCCCCGGCATGACAAAGACCATGGCACTGTGTATTCCTAACCTGGGAAAAGAGCGAAAGTCAAAGTCTGAAGTGTTGTTTCTGCTGATCATATCACTTTGGTACTGTTGCAGGATTCTTGCACAGAGACACAGAGACATGGGACACCAGGGCATTCAGCAGGAAGCAGTGTTTATTTGTGTCGACAAAGGCTCAGGGGATTCCTATCCAAAGGCTGAGCATTTAGTGCAGGGAGCCATAGCCTTATATACTTTTTTAGTTTCCTTTTACACACTATTTCTTACATACTCCTTCTCCCATTGTTGTGGGGACAGACGAGGCAAGGCACCCAAGACAGCAGGAAACAGTTTTATTTGGCTGCAGCCAGATTCAGGGGGCACAGCTTTTGCTGTAATCAATCAATCCCCTGAACCCCGAGTTCAGGGAGTTTCAGAATTTTATATCCAGCATGTAAGGGGAGGGGCTCAGAAGTTCACAGTCGGCAGAAATTCACATAAAAGCAGCTTTTTCTTTCACTGTTCTGGGCAAGTTAACCCTTCAAGGACAACACCTGAGAAGGGGGGAGCTTCTTCTCCCCTCTCTTTCCTCCCCCTGCCAGCTGTCACCTTGGAGCCCATTTGTAACTTATCTTAAGAATGTAGACATCTCTGTGAAGCCCAGCTCAAGGCCAGAGGCCTTGTTTGCACATTTCTACAAAGTACTATACTGGATACGTTTGTGAAAAACTAGTAAGGGGGTGTCCAGCACCTGGAGTGCTGGTATCTTCCCGGCCAGTGGCCACGTAAACAGGGCGACACGAAAATAGGAAGTTTATCACATTGGACTCTTTCACAGAGACTCTTTTGCTGACAGTCCTAAAGTCAGCCATGGTGAAGAGGGCTTTTCTGTGGAGAAAGGGGGTGCCACTTCACCATTTGTGGTAATATCTGGTTAGACGTTCTATCTCTAGATCACAGAGGAGCGACAATGTTACAACTGAGTTGGGAGGGCTCACCTTGGTACTAATGGTGTCCTGCTATCTTTTTCTGTGCTCTGAGAAAATCTCTGCCTACCATCCTACATTCATAAAGTCAAAAAGTCCTAAGCTGAGCAAGTTGGGATCATCTGTGCTAAAGCCACTGAAATACATATCATGTAGTAAGATTTATGTTTTCTTTTCTATCAAAGTTAACCCTGTAATGTAACACAGGCGTGTTGACTGTAACTTAAGTTTCATAGGGTCAGAATGGAGCCATCCTAAGTTTGGGAATCATGTGGGCAGAATGGTGCCACTTTAAAATTCCCTAACAGGTGTCCAATCACAACTGTAGCCCTTTTCCGTACCCACCCCAATTCTAAATTAACTAATCACATAGATTGTAACCCTCGACTCTTCCTATCAGAAGTGAGGTGCAATGCCTCCTTAGGGATAAATATTGGCAGGCCACCTGCCCAGGTGTGCTAGATCCAGATGCTCTTTGAGGCACACCTTTTTGTGGAGGGACAGTATGCCTTGCTGACCCACTTCTGAGTGATGTAGGACAGATGAGGCTGGACACCCAGGAATTCCCAGGAAGCAGGCTTATTTAAGCTGCTGCGGTCCAGAGGGGCTAATGCCAAAAAAATCTCTGGACCCCAGGTCTGGAAATTCTTTTCCATTTATACTCAGTGGGGGTTAATATAACAGTGGGTGGTTATAGACAGTTATTCTTTGTCCCATATTTGATTTCTTGGCGCTCAGCTAGGGCTCCATACATGCCTGGGGGCGCTGGGGACCCCCTTCTTGGAGGAGACACCAGCTGCCTTGCTGGGTGGGGGAGAAAGCTGAGACTCCGAGGCCAACAGCAGACCCTAAATCGAAGGTGAGCGAGGAAGGGCTCTGGCAAGCACCTTAGTCCAGGGAATAACCCGAGCTGGGGAGGAGCCCTGTCCTGGTGGCCCCCCAGAATGGGAGGCCAGTGCGCATGCGTGTGCTCCAAGTCCTGGCTGCGGAGGAGTCGGTGGGCAAAGCCCGGGGGGAGCCGGCCAGAGTCAGGGGGCGGCTGGGGAGGGGCAGGAGTCCTCCCTAACCGAGGGCGGCTACACCTCCGGAGGCTCAGGAACACAAGATCATACCCAGGGGACAGGATGGAAAATAAAAGCTACTCCAGGGAAAGAGGGTGCCGGGCAGGGGAAAGGACACCAGAGTTCCCCCGGTAGCCCTCTGGGCCGCAGGTTAAAGTATTGGAAAGGTACCCTAGGACAGAAGAGAAGGAGAAAGCAAAGATGATAAAATACTGTTGTTTTATTTGGACTCAGCCGTCAAACTAAAGCCATCCGTATGCTGACCAAAGTTTGAGACAGATGAAGATCGGGTCTGTCAATTATTGATAGAATAAATGACAAAGGCCCTCGTAGTCAAGAAGAGGTAGTTTATGCTGTCTTGGAGAGAAAGAGGCCCAAAGTCCTTGTTCTTCTTAAGATGACTAAAGATGGTGAGACCCAGAAGGACGAATCAAACACATGGGATCCCTTCACTCCGCCGCTCTACCTTCCTGTGGACTCAAACCCTGCTGCAACCGAATCCATCTCCTGCCCCAGGAGTGTGTCAAAAGAGGATGCAAAGGAAACGGAGCAGCTGCAGGCTTCTGCCCCTGGGCCAGTGCCAGACCCTTCCCTGCCTAGATTAAAAAGAATTAGAACAATGAAAATGGGGTGTTCAAGGTTTCCTTCCCCAGGGAGGAAAAGGCCAGTTCCCTTTCCTCCCCCTCCGCCCTTTATCCTCTGGGATTAGGCAAAACTGGGTTCCAGAGAAACTCAAAACTTTAATAAACCTGAAGCCCTTGATTAGAGGACCCACATGGGCAGCAGACCACTTAGACCAATTCCTCAGCCTTCAACTTGACACCTGGGCTGGACTTACGACTCTCTTAAGTACGTTATTTTCTGGGGAAGAGAGGGGATGATTAGGAGATCAGCCAGGATGACCTGGGGACCCAGGCATCTGGCTGGACCTGGAGTTTCGCTATCCATGAGAAGTTACTCTGGGTTAGATGCTAATGATCCCTCAAGGCAAGGAATGTTAGAACTACAGTGTGTGACTAATGGCTGGCCTGGCAGTTCTAGAAAATCACAGACTAGAAAACTGGAAGGATAGGGCTGGGGAGGTGGCTCAAGTGGTAGCGCATTCACCTGGCACGCGCGGGGCATCCTCAACACCACATAAAGATAAAATAAAGATATTGTGTCCACCTAAACTAATAAATAAATAAGAAAGAAAACTGGAAGGATAGACGTCTAGAGGGACGATGGAAACACTCAGAAGGTACGTGTGACAAGAGACGAAGGCGAAATCGTGCTCTCTACCACAGAACAGGTCACTCAGCGAAAACCAGGCCCTAAACATCAGACACAAATGGGGCCTTGTCGAGATACTCTGAGAGACCACAGGCCAGGGGGGTGAGGGGCAGGGGAGGAAATGAGTGCTACAAATGTGGGAGGAAGGACATTTAAGAGGGGAAGCCTGAATGGAGAAGGGAAGAAAGGGTGACATACCTTATGTCTTTTTTTTTTTTGTACCAGGAATTGAACTCAGGGGCACTCGACCGCTGAGCCCCATCCCCAGCCCTATTTTGTATTTTATTTAGAGACGGGGTCTCACTGAGTTGCCTAGCACCTCACCATTGCTGAGGCTGGCTTTGAACTCGCGATCCTCCTGCCTCAGCCTCCCGAGCAGCTGGAATGACAGGCGTGGCCACTGCTTCCAGCTTCCTCACCTCGCCCAGCCAGGACAGGAGACATTTCCCCTGTCTTCAACTTCCCCCATTTGCAATGATTCTTTCCAGCAGCAGCCAAGGGAACCAATGCGAGACGGGTGATGAGTTTCTGAGGACGACTTGACTTTAATGCCCTAGATCCTGGGAGGCGGGAGACGGCTTGGGGAGAGCATATTTTAAGACACTTAAAGGCTGTGTGGGTTCTTGCTTTCACTGATTAACTGATGAATTTGGAACCAGGGGCTCTAGCACTGAGCTTCACCCTGGCCCTTTTTACTTTTTGAGACGATTTCACTAGGTTGCCGAGGCTGGTCTCAAACTTTCAATCCTCCTGCCTCAGCCTCCTGAGTGGCTGGGATGACAGGGCTGGGCCACCAGGCCCGGTCAATTTATTTTTCTTTAACACATGGCTTTAGGGGCTGGGGCTGGGGCTCAGCGGTAGCGCACTTGCCTGGCACGTGTGAGGCGCTGGGTTCAATTCTCAGCACCACATAGAAATAAAGGTCCCTTGACAGCCGAAAGAAAAATGGCTTCACTTGGATAGAATTCACGTGGCACGCCACCAGGGCCTGGGGGCAGGAGGCCCCCCACCTGCTGCTCTTAGAGGGGCCCTGACAGCCCTGACACTATCCCGTGCCTCTGTCCCAGATGCCAGTTTCCTTCCTGCGATCTTACTGGCTGCTAAATAAGGATTCCAGGCCCGGGACTTGCAGTAGCCTGTGGCTCCCCCGGGGCCGGCTCCAGTCCTACCCAAGGTTCGTCCCCGCGGCCTGCCAGGGCACACCAGCACACAGCCAGGAAGCTCTTTTTCCTGCCCTGAGTGGGTGGGGGTGTTCTTGGTGCCAGCTCGGGAGGAGTCTGAGCAGCCTCCTGCTCCCCCAGATCTAGAACGTGTGCGAACGACACTAGCAGCCAGCTCTGAGCAGCACTGGCTCTGTATCAGGAGCTGTGATCCACCTCCTGTCCTCTGCCCAGGATTCTCTCAAGAACCATGACACTTGTGTGTGACTCTTACTTCAGAGAGGCTCAGAGAGGCTGAGTCACCTGCCTGGGGACACAGTAAACAGGAGAATAATCAAACGAAGTGTGCTTCACCCTGGAGCTGCTCCCTGCTGTGGAGGCCCCTCCACCTACCTCCAGTGTGCCAGTTGGTCACAGGAGAGCAAAAAAGAAGGAGCCACCGTTGGTCCTGCAGACCTGGACCTGCTGCGTGGGGGTGGAGGTGGCTGGCAGCTCATCTCGCCTCTGGGGGCTGCTCCTAATCGGGCGGGGCCCTGCCAGCCCTCCCTGCAGACACAGCAGCCTCACAGCCGGCCCAACCTGTTCCCCAGCGGGCCGTGCCAGGGAGACTGGCAGTGGGAGCGAGGAGGGGTGGGAGCACCCAGTGCCAGGCCTGGGGGTGGGAGCAGCTGAGCCAGAGGCAGAGGCAGGGCAGGGGCAGAAGAGGGCCGGCGAGGAGNCCTCCAGGGTGACTATGTTCCAGGCTGCCTGGTGTCACTGCCACCTGGCAGAGGGAACCTGGGTGGGGTCACAACCTGGTGGAGCCAGGCTGTCCAGCTGTCTCTCTGGCTGGGCAGTCTCCTCCTGGGGGAAGGGGTGCTCAGGGATCCCCCTTTCTCTGAACCATGTAAAGGCTCCCCACAGGGAGCAGAGCCCCAGATGGGACGGGGGACAGTGCAAGTCCCCACAGTGAGAGCCGGGCTGGTTGCTGTGGGCGGATGCACTTTGCTACCATGTCCTAACGGTGCCGCCACGCCTCACATTCACGGTCACGGTCCCGGTCACAGGCACGCGCCTCTCGCTGCTTTGGGGGCTTCCTCATTTCTGCACCCTTCTGGGATGCTCGGTGGAGGGTGGTGTAAGCTCCCGTCCTGCCATCTGTCCTGCCATCTGCAGTTCCGAGAGGCCAGGACCCAGGTCCTCAGAGCCTGGAGAGCTGGGAGCAGAGTCGGGGCACTGGAGACATGATGTCGACAAAGGACCCGCGCTCAGAGCCCACGCTGGGGTACGAGGGCGCAGGGCAAAGCGGGTGGGGGCTGCTGCTGGGGAGAGGGCGCGGCCGGGTGCAGGTTGACAGCGCAGACGGGTGCTCAGGCCCTGTCCAGCCCTCACTGCCGGGACTTCCGGGCCTCGGTCAGCTCCGGGAAAGCCCTGGGACCCCAGGGCTGGGGAGAGACTCCTGTCCTTCCGGAGGGGCTCCTAGCCAGGAGAAGGTGGGGCCGGCAGGAGTGGCCAGCGCTGTGCTGTGTGGGCAGGCGGGCAGGGGGCTTCTCGGGTGGTGAGGCCAGAGCTGAGCCTTTGGCTTCAGATTTCACGGGGCACATTCCCTGTTCGTGGAAGGTTCTAGAAGGACTATGTTGTCACTGTAACAAACCTGGGAGCTACAGGAGGGCATTGAGACCACAGCACACAGGGGTGGTGGCGGGCATGTGCATCAGGTCAGCTGTGGGAGGAGAGTCAGGTGGCCTCTTGGAGCCGAAGGTGCCGCATCCTCACGATGGGGTCAAGCTGCGAGGCTTAAATGAGACGCTGCTGCAAAGCCCTCGGCTCCAAGGCAGCTCTGCTCCCCTCCAGCCCCTCTCCCCGGTGTGCCCACCGCCCAGAGGTGCCAGCCCTACTGACAGGTCCCATCAAGGTGTCGCCAGGCCCAGGGACATCTTGTTTTTCAAAGTCCACCCCCACAGGGCCTTGGCAGAATGCTGACCCCAGTCCTTCACCCACCTCTGAGAGGCCGCCCCTTCCTCGCCTCTGCGTAGAGCCAGCTGCGGCTCTGATGGGCTGTGGGAGGAGCCTGCGGCACCTGGTGCCTGGCCCCACAGTGTCACGGATGGCATCAGTACAGGGAGGTACAGGGAGCCGGGTAGGAAGCCGAGGTCACCAGAGCCTTGGACCTAGGCAGGGGGACCGCGAGGGCTGGTGAGGGTCAGGGGCCTAGAGCCCAGGCCTGGGAACCCTCCAGGTCAGCCGGGCCGCCCGTGGCTCTGAGCAAGCCCAACCCGCCCAGCCAGCTCCTGTGGGGGCTGTGGGCAGGGAATGGCCCGGCCCTGCTGGGGACAGGGGTCTAGGAGAGCTCCCCAGGCCTGGCGGAGGGAAGGCATGAAGGAAGGGGGGCCCCCAGCCCGAGACGGGAGCTGAGCCCACTCAGTGGATGAGTCTTCACTGAGCACCTCCTGTGTGCCGTGGCCCTCAGGCCCTCATGGGCAGGGCAGAGCTGAGAGGAGGCCCCCAGTGCCAGGAGTGACCTCATGCTGCCCTCGGAGGGTCAGCAGGTCTGCGGCTGCGGGGGGCGGGTCCCTGCGTCTGACCCGACTCCCTGCCTTCCCCGCGAGCTGGCCCGGCTGCTCGGCTTCCTCTTGCTCCTCGGAGCAGCCTCCAGGCAGACCCTGACCCCCAGGACGTCCCCCCGCTGCGCTGACTAGGCTGCTGACCTGCCGAGGCCCCGGGAGGGTGGGTGTCCCTCCAGGGCACTCGGTGGGGATGCCCAACCTCTGCTCCTTCCTGCGGCCACGGGGATCTGAGGCAGGGATCCTGGGCATGGCCCTGGGACATGCTGCTGAAGGTTGGGGACAGCTCACATCCACACACAGACACAGACACACTCATCCCACGGAGACGCCCGGGGCCACCAAACCAGACCAGACACCCTGGGAACGCCTGGGCCACCGGGGTTCCAGCTCCCGCCTGCAGCCCTGGCCCCTGTGCGGAGGACTGTCACCTGNGGTGCCTCCCCGAGCATCTGCATTGCTGGGGCTGGTCTGGGCAGAGACGAGCAGGGCCCTGGCCTGCAGGGTGCCGGAGTGGTAAGGAGGCCAGGCAAGAAGCGAGGAGCCCAGCCCCAGGCCATGGCTATCCGCATAATCAGAGTGATGGAGAGGCCACTCTGGTTTCTTCCCATGCCCAGGGAGCCCCAGTGTGGGCAAGATTGTCATGGCCGCCGCTGCCAAGCACCTGACACCCGTCACCCTGGAGCTCGGGGGCAAGAACCCGTGCTACGTGGACGACGACTGTGACCCCCAGACCGTGGCCAACCGCGTCACCTGGTTCCGGTACTTCAACGCCGGCCAGACCTGCGTGGCCCCGGATTACGTCCTGTGCAGCCCCGAGACCCGCGAGCGCCTGCTGCCTGCCCTGCAGAACGCCATCACCCGTTTCTATGGCGACGACCCCCAGAGCTCCCCCAACCTGGGCCGCATCATCAGCCAGAAGCATTTCAAGCGGCTCCAGGGACTGCTGGGCTGTGGCCGGGTGGCCATCGGTGGCCAGAGCGACGAGAGCGAGCTCTACATCGGTGAGTCCCCTCTCCCCTGCCGCAGCCCCCTGGGCCGAGGGCCTTCCTCGCTGCAGGGGCCTCGCCTGAAAGCCGGCCTGCTCCCTGCTGGCCAGGCCTGGGTCCCCGGCCCGGTGCCTGGTTCCAGAACACGAAGGCCCCACGTCACCACAGCCCGGAGCCTGTCTCCTCACCCCAAACTCTGATCCACTGAGCCGGACCCCAGTTCCAGGGTCCGGAGGGTGGTGTAAGCTCCCGTCCTGCCATCTGTCCTGCCATCTGCAGTTCCGAGAGGCCAGGACCCAGGTCCTCAGAGCCTGGAGAGCTGGGAGGTCAGGCCAGGGGGTTCCCGGCCTGCATCCTGGGCCCCGGCCCTGCTGAATCCCCTCCCCTGGGGTGTCCCTGCTGTGGCCCTGGGCTGACTGTCGCCGTGCCCGCCCGCAGCGCCCACTGTGCTGGTGGACGTGCAGGAGACGGAGCCCGTGATGCAGGAGGAGATCTTTGGGCCCATCCTGCCCCTGGTGACCGTGAGGAGCCTGGATGAAGCCATCGACTTCATCAACCGGCGGGAGAAGCCCCTGGCCCTGTACGCCTTCTCCAACAGCTCCCAGGTGCGGCCCGGCAGGAGTGGACGGCCCCCGTCCCCTTCCAAGGCCCTGGGGGGCAGATTAGGACAGCTGTCACCTCCAGGGTGACTATGTTCCAGGCTGCCTGGTGTCACTGCCACCTGGCAGAGGGAACCTGGGTGGGGTCACAACCTGGTGGAGCCAGGCTGTCCAGCTGTCTCTCTGGCTGGGCAGTCTCCTCCTGGGGGAAGGGGTGCTCAGGGATCCCCCTTTCTCTGAACCATGTAAAGGCTCCCCACAGGGAGCAGAGCCCCAGATGGGACGGGGGACAGTGCAAGTCCCCACAGTGAGAGCCGGGCTGGTTGCTGTGGGCGGATGCACTTTGCTACCATGTCCTAACGGTGCCGCCACGCCTCACATTCACGGTCACGGTCCCGGTCACAGGCACGCGCCTCTCGCTGCTTTGGGGGCTTCCTCATTTCTGCACCCTTCTGGGATGCTCGGTGGAGGGTGGTGGTGGGAGGCCCGGAGACGTCCTCTGAGTGCGGGGCTCGAGCCTCTCCCTGAGCCGCGCCCTCCCTGCAGGTGGTGAACCAGGTCCTGGAGGGGACCAGCAGCGGCAGCTTCGGTGGCAACGAAGGCTTCATCTACATGACTCTGCCATCCCTGCCCCTGGGTGGAGTGGGTGCGTTCCTGCCTCCTGCCCTCCTGTCCCCACCTGCTCAAGTCGCCCCATCACTGCTCACCCTGGGCCTCCAAGGCCTCGGTTTCCCCATCTGTGAATGGTCCCTAAGGGTGGCCTGGCTCTCTGAGCTCCCTGCCAGCTGTGGGCCTCTGGCCGGGGTGGTGGCAGCCCCTGGGCTGGAGGGGACGCCCGGCCTCACGCCCACCTCCTCCGCCCCTGCAGGCCACAGCGGGATGGGCAGGTACCACGGGAAGTTCTCCTTCGACACCTTCTCGCACCACCGCGCCTGCCTGCTGGCCCCCTCGGGCCTGGAGAGGCCCAACGGGATCCGCTACCCGCCCTACGGCCACTGGAGGCAGAAGCTGATACGGTGGGCCCTGGACTCGCAGAGCTGCACCCTTCTCTGAGCCCTGCCCACCTCCAGCACCCACCCACCCTGCATTCTGCTGCCCACCCTGGGCTGCCGGCCGCTACCCACAGGCCAGGGGTCCCTGAAAGGCAGGTGACCAGTCCGAGGCGTGAGGACCCCACTGCTGGGGCTCTCTCTGAACACACCTCTGGACGGCTGGCCAGTCGCTTTCTGTCCCAAAGTCCCTCTGCACCCTCTGACTGGAGGGGTCTGGGGTCTCCCCGAGGCCGGGCAGACGCTGGAGCTGATGAGGGCTTCAGTGAGATCCATAAAGGTGGCTCTGACCCCCCTCCAGGGTCCAGAGTGTGAGTGTGCTGAACTGCCGTCCTGCCATCTGCTGTCCCCCGAGGCAGGATCCCAGAATCTAGGAACCCTCCCGGCTCACTGCCCCGGGGCTGCTTCCTCCCGAGCAGCACCCCAGCCCTCAGGGGGCCACAGGGCCCAGAGAGAGGCCCCCAGTCCCTTCTGGGGGCTTTAGGACGAGTCCGTGGGAGCTGCCACCCTGGGAGCATGTGTGAACAGCCACACACACACACACACACACACACACACACACACACGCATCTGGGTCTCGGATGTCACCCTCAGGAGTCATATGCCACCCAGGAAGCTGGTGGGGAAGGACAACCAGGGTCCTTCTCTGATGCCCGTTTCCCAGGCCTGGACCCGCCCTGCGCACCACTGCCCCTGGCTAGAAGAGAGCCCCACCCCATGTCCCTAGCAGGAGCTGAAGCCCAGAGAGGGCATCAGCTCTCTCCAGATCACACAGCCTCTTGAGGTCTGGGGGGGTCAGAACCAGGGGAAGGGCCCTCCCCTTCCTGGGCTCCCAGGTGTAGCTCAGCAGGCTGCCTCCACACACTCAACTGGGTGCCATTTCTGAGAGCTCCTGCATCAGATTCCAGCCCCCCCCACACATTCTATAAATACCCACCGAAATGGGGAAGTTAGACCGCAGCTAAGGGAAGTGAAAATTCCTAGCACTCCCTGCCCTTGCCCTTTGCAGAGCTGGGGACCCAGCATCTCCTGGTAGGGAGCACTTTGGTCTCCAGACAGAGAAGGGTTGGCTTCCAAACAGCCAGGTTCCCTGCATAGCCCCTTTCTTCCTGTGAGATCCTACATGCGTCAGCAGGATCCCAGCAGCCTGGGGAGGCCTTTAGGATGAAGACCAAGACTTTGCACTCATAACAGGTCCCAGAGACCCCTGCCCAAAGCATTAGCAGGGCCTGGGAGGGAGGGAGGCAGGTTTGTCTGCTGGCTCCTTCCACCACTGCCTGTCACCTGCAGGGGTGGCTCGGCATAGTCATTCCACCTCCTAGAGCCTCCTAGGCTGCCCTCCAGGGGTATAGCCAAGGAAGGGTTAGTGGCCCTCCCAGAGGTCCTCAGGGAGATCTCTGCTGAGGCCCAGGTCCCAGCACGGTGGCTCCTGGAGGAGCTTTTACACCTTTACCACCCTCTGGTGACCCCAGCAACATGCAGGCACTAGCCAAGGTCCCACATCCTTGGGGGTAGAGGGAGGAGAGTGAGGGCAGCCAGGCCACACAGGAATTGAGTCTGAGCTGAGTGGCCTCGGAGGGTCAGCCTAGGGGGCTGGCCACCAGGGTTGTGGGCTGGCCTCCATCCGATGTGGCAAAGGCCTGGGAACTGATGCCTGGGGAAGGTCCCCTCAAACACCACCTGGCATACAAGAGGCCACAGGGGACCCGTCTGGACGGTTTACTGCCTGAGTTCTGCTTCTCTCCTCGGTGACTCTGGACTCTCCTTGTGTCCTGCCCGCAGAGCTGGGTGGAAGAAACCGGCCCTGGGGCTGGGTGAGGGGACTTCACCTTTGTCCCCCGACATGTGTGAGTGGGTGGGAGGGTCAATTCCCCCCACAGTCAACAGGCGACTCCGTTGCGTTGTCTGGAAATAACTAGAATACTGGTGAAGCACCGAGGTCTTCTTTTCAAGCATCAAAGAGCCATAAAACCAGACTCCCCTGGGAGCCAATCCTTTGGGATGGGGTGACCTTGGAGTGACCCTGGTCCTATAGGAGTGCAAGGAGTGACCTGCTCTGAGCTAGTGGAGGCAAGGGGACTCTTACTTGGGTGGCCAGCAGGGTGCGTGCCTCCATAGAGACTTTCAGTGGCCAGGTGTGAGCCTTAATGAAGGTGCCCATCCAGATGGACTTAGCCCCGGTGAGCCAGTGGCTCCTGGGTTGGACCCAGGCCCGTCCACCCATGGCTGGACACCTGGCACGCGGCAGTCTGCAAAGCCCAATCTTCTCTGGTCGACATCCAGGTCTTAGGGAACCTCTGCAAATAAGTCCCCAAGGCCGTGCCCAGCCCCTGAGTGACCCTTGGGGTCAGAAGATGGACAGAAGGCAAAGACAGGAACCCGCCTGCAAGACAGAGACCCAGTGGGCTGTGGCGGTTGGGCGGGGCGGCGGTGGGAGGAGACCAGGGCAACCTTTGGCTGCAGGGACCTGCCCATCCCCCACAGCCCTGCTGGCCGGCCGACAGGAGCGCTTCCTGCTTGGAAATCTCCAGGCCCACAATCAGCCCGCGTCCAGCAGGCAGGTGCCGCAGGCAGGTGCCCAGCCCGGGGCCAGGAAGCCCAGACCCACACCAGCAGGTAGGTAGCGGCCTCCCAAAGTTCGGCACCAGCTCAGAGGCCACACGAGGCGCAGGAGGCCCTAGGGGTCCCCTGGAGCCCGGCTGCTCCCTGAGGCTGGCTCAGCTTTCCTGTCTGTACAATGGGGGCAGAGTCCTCCTGCTGTCGGGATGCGCCCAAAAGCCTGGCCTCTCTCTCAGCTTAGGGCAGGAACTTCCCAGGCCGGGTGCCACCGTCACGGAGCCCTTCTGTGCTCCACCACACAGGGATGTGCTCCGTGCCGGTGCCCCAGGCGCCCCTGCGCCGTGTGGCCGTGACCGGCGGCACCCATGGCAATGAGCTGTCCGGCGTCTACCTGGCCAGGCACTGGCTGCGGGACCCCAGGGAGCTGCGGAGACCCAGCTTCTCTGCCACGCCCGTGCTGGCTAACCCTGCGGCTGCGGCCGCCTGCCGCCGCTATGTGGACCGTGACCTCAACCGCACCTTCACGGACACCTTACTCGTGTGAGTGCCCTGGCCTGGCCGCCAGCGAGGCCCTGCACCACAGCCCCACCGCCCCTCCCTCCGCCACCAGCAGGGCCTGCTCCTGCCTCCCCGCTGGTCCCCCTCTGCCTACGCTGCCTCCTCCTCTCTTTTCAGTTTAGAGAAATCCTGATCCATGTCACCTCCTCCAGGAAGCCCTTCCTGATGGCCAGTTTCCCTCAGATCAGCCTCAGGTCCCGTCCACCAGCTTTGTGCTTGTGCACGCCCTCCTCCTGTGGGCCTCACTGGGTCCCAGCTCCAGGGAGGCTCTGGACCCCTCGGGCAAGAGGATGGGGAAGAAGACCAGGGGGGTGGCCTTAGCTTACTGTGGGACATGGAGCAAGAACTCAACCACAGCCCAGGAGGCTAAATGCAGGGGCTGGGGCTGCACAGAGCACAGAGCCTGGCCAAGAGAGTCAGGGAAGGCTTCCTGGAGGAGGTGATGTCTCCACCAAGCCCCAGAGGTAGGCAGTTGGCCAGGTGAGAGGAGGAGGCAGGGGTTTTCAGTGGAGGGCCATGCAAGGACACAGGCCTCGTGGTGGCACCAGCATGGTGCTGGGGAAGTGTGGCCCAAGTGACAGCATGAGGCAGGTGGGGGCGGGGCCAGGCAGAGCTTGCCCTTCATGGGGAAGGGGGAGCCAACGAGGGCTAGGAGCAGGGGCAGGCCTGAGCCACGCTGAGGCTCTCCTGCCGGCAGCCTGAGACGTGGGGGCCGGTGCCCATTCCCGCCCCACAGCTCCAGGGCCACTCCGAATGACCCACACGAACTGACGAGAGCTCGGGAGCTGGACCAGCTGCTGGGGCCCAAGGCCTCTGGCTCCGACCGGGCCTTTGACTTTGTCCTCGACCTGCACAACACCACCGCCAACATGGGCACCTGCCTCCTGGTGGATGGCGCCCACAACACCTTTGCCCTGCACCTGTCCCGCCACCTACAGGTAGCCCTAGCCGCTGGCCACAGACCCCAGAGGCCGGGGGGTGGGCAGAGGGAGCAGAGGGGACAGTGTGGGCTCTTCTTGGCCCCTTTCTCCCAGCCAGGTTTCCCTTGGGGGCCTGCCACCAGCAGGCACTCCAGGACCTCTGGGACCCCAGCCCCTCCGGAGTGCAGAGGGAGGCTGCCAGCCAGGGAGGCTGGCCAGGGAGGCCGGAGTCCGGTTCCTTCTGCACACTTCCCTCCTCGCCTGTTTCCTTTCCCACCCAGCTGCAGTTCCCCGAGGTGCCCTGCCAGGTGCTCCTGACCCGGCCACCGCAGTCCGCGAGGGAGAGCTTCAGCCTGGACTCTGTGGCCAAGAACGGAATGAGTGGGCCGAGGGCTCCGGGAAGTGGGCGGGGCCGGGCCGAGGGGCGGGGCTCCGGGAGTTGGGGGGGGGCCTGGGGGCGCAGCCCGCGGGGACACCTGCCCGACCCCCGCCTCGGGTCCCCAGCTGTGGAGCTGGGCCCGCAGCCCCAGGGCGTGCTGCGCGCTGACATCTTCTCCAGGATGAGAGCCCTGGTGGCCTCCGCTCTGGACTTCATGGAGCTCTTCAACCAGGGTGAGAAGCCCCAGGCGCTGGCGGGGACCTGAGGTCAGGGGACCCGTCCAGCGGGGTCGGAGCGGGCGGCTCTCACCCCCAGCCTCCGCCAGGCGCGGCCTTCCCTGCCTTCGAGATGGAAGTCTATAGAAACCTGGGCGGCGAGGACTTCCCGCGCACCCAGGACGGGGACCTGGCCGGCATGGTGCACCCGCAGCTGCAGGTGAGAGGTGCGCGGGAGGCTGGGGGCCACGGCCTTGGGGGTGGAGAGAAACCGGACCCCCGCAGGGTCCCCAGCACCGCATCACCCGGAGCTGGACAGCGGCTGGCTGCAGTCGCCACCCCGCCCCTTCTGTTTCCTCTGGAACCTCCACACTCAGGCCTGGCCCTTGGGGCCACAGCGATCCTCAACTGTGGGCAGAGGGAGGGAGGCTGTGGCCACCCGCTGCGCCTGCGCAGAGGTGCAAATACGGACGGAGCCCTGCCTTGCAACGCCTGTGAGCAGGCTGACCAGTGCCCCTCTCCAAGCCTCCTTTGTGAATGTTCCTGAATCCAGCAATCCGGTGTCTGCTCCTGGTAGAGGGGCCAGTTGCTGCTCGGCTCACAGGGTCACTGTGGAACCGGGTCTCGTGCGGTCCACGGCCCTTGTACCCTGCAGCTTTGTTTTGAGGTGCTATTTTACTTGTAAAGACATTCGGGTGGAGGCCGACCTGGCCGTGTTGAGGTCAGATCCGCCTTGCAGATTTTCAGTGATAGCATTTAGTACCATCACCTGCCACGACATTTCCCTAAAGGACAGACAGCATATGGGAACCTGTCCTGCAAGACTCCTGGCTAGTGGCATCTCCGCCATGTCAACTTGTGTAAATATACCCTATAACATTCCCATGATGACCAAATCAACTAATGTCACCTCTCTTGGAACTAACCCCATCATTAAGTGGCACCTGACCATATTATATTGTACTTACTGTGTGCCAAATATGTTTTCAGCACTATTAACCCACTGAATTTAGATCTCAGAATGATAGGGGGAGATATTATAATCTCCGTTTTACAGATGAGAAGCCTAGGAATAGAGAGGTTAAGGAACGTACTCTAGGTCACATAGCTAACAAGGATTTGAACTCAGACTTTGAACACTGACATGTCTGTGCCCATAACCACTAGGCAACACTTCCATAATGACAACCATCTTTTCAAGGTGACTGATATCTCCATTTCTACTCACAGAACAGTTGGCATGTCACCAGGTACATGTCACATGGATGGAGGAAGTGAAGGGTGAGTGGGGCAAGGCTCTGAGGGGAATCTCTTGAGTGTCACCAGCTGGCCTTGGCTCTCCTCCAGGACAGGGACTATGAGCCTCTGCAGCCAGGTGCACCCATCTTCCAGAAGTTCAGTGGTGAGGATGTGCTGTACGAGGGGGACTCCACTGTGTACCCAGTGTTCATCAACGAGGCGGCCTACTATGAGAAGCACGTTGCCTTCCTCCGGACCGAGAAGCTCATGATTTCTGTGCCCCCACTGCCACCGCTGTCACCCACCCCCACGCAGGTTCTCTAACCCAAGCCACACTGCGGGCCTCACCATCCATCCGAGCAAGAAATGTCCAGGGCCCCGCCATCTGTCTGAGCAATAAATGTCCAGGGCCCATGGTTGGTGTCCTCTGTCCTCCGCAGCCCCTCTCTGGCTGAGGAGGTGGATGGAGGAGGGGAGAGCTGACCACAGGGTCCCAGGAGGTCTGGCAGTGTAGCTGTGGCTGTGCTGTGTGTCCTGCGGCCAGTGGTGGCTGTCTCTGTCCACATTGTCCACACACCTGGGGGAAGATCCAATAGTACAGAGAAGAACCTGGAGGGGGACTGTCCTGGCGCCAGCCCCCAGCAGTTCTGTGGCTGGAGGGTGGTCTGGGGGGAGCAGAGACACAAGCTGCACACTCATTCCCTGTCTGTGCACACACGTGTGCGTGTCTGGCAGTGTAGCTGTGGCTATGCTGTGTGTCCTGGGGCCGGTGGTGGCCAGTGGTGCCACCTGGAGTGTGTGTGTTTCCAGGAGCCCAGGACTTTGGGCGTTCCTCTGAGGGGTCTGTCCATGGCTGGGCGCAGAGCCCACATGTGCATTTGCCAGTGTGTGGTCATCGGTGACTCTCAAGAGTCGAGCTGGGGTCAGGGACACCCAGAACAGCTGTCCAGCTGTGGAGGCACCAGGGAGTCCTAGCAGGGAGCCCAAGGAGGCTCCCCTCCACCGCCTCCACCATCCCCAGGGGTCATCGGGATCCAGCGCTGGGTCGCTGAGTCCCGACACAGGTCCCCTTCAGGGCGGTCACAGCGGCACAGACAGGGCAGGACAGGGCGGCCTGGCGGGAGTGCCACCGGCCCACAGCCACTCAACCGGACAGGGGCGTGGCTGGAGGGGCCGCTGGAGCCCAGCGCCGAGCTCTCCTGCCCCCGCCTGGCCCATCCGTCTCCCCGCGGCCACGGCTGCCACGCTGCCTCCTGGTATTGAGCGGCCAGATGAGAAGGTGTGAAAGACACGAGGGCGCCAGGGACAGGCTGGCAGGCGAGATGGATGAGGGGCAGGGGCCAGCGGGCGCCTGGGGCGGAAGGGCAGCCAGCGGGTGCCTTCTGTGCGCAGGCGGTGTCTGCGGGAAGCCCCAGCGCTCAGGCGTGCGTGTGTGCGGGGGCGGGGGGGGTGCGCGTGCCCGTGTGGGGGCGGGGTGTTTCCAACACACAGGTCACAGTTGTGCACACCATCAGGAGCCCGCAGAGCCCCAGGCGGGCCACTCCTGGGCGTCTAGGCTGAAGGAAGCCTGGGCCGGGACGACCCCCGCCCTCTCCATCACCCCCCACACTGGGAGCCTGGGACAGGGTGGCACAGCCACACTTCATTGGGTGGCCCTGGAGGCCAGTGGGACCCTCCACCTTGCACAGAGCCCTCCTCCCGCGGGGCTGTGGGGCGATGGGTGCTCTTCCCTTCACAGCCCTGGGCCCTTGTGGCCCTGCACGCTGGGATGTGGGACACAGGGGACTGAGCCAGCGCCCATCCCTGAGCTGCAGGGAGAAGAGGGTCCGCAGGGGCAGGATCAGAGAGAAGCAGCCCCTCCCACCCCTGTCTCCTGTGCCTGGTGCTTCTTTTTAGGGTGGGGCTTCCTCAGCCAGACATCATAGGCCAGACTCTGGGAGGAGCTGTGGGGTCCCAGCGCTGCCTGGGGGCTCCAGCCCAGAGTGGACTGACCCAGGGCAGCCAGGCGCGGACTCCGTGGCCCAAGAGCATCTCGGCCAAGGCACAGGGATCAGCTCAGGGGAAGCCGCTGCTCTACCTCCCTCTGGGACCCTGCAGTCCCCAAGTGCTGGCCTCTGAATGCCTGGCCCAGGACAGGCCAGGACTGCCTGGAGAAGGGGTCAAGCCAACAGAGATGGACTTCTAGGCAGAACGGACACCCACTCAAAGGTCTGTGCCCAGGGCAGCCTCAGAGACTCCACTTGTACTCATCAGGACTATAGGGACCATCACCAAGGGTACTGTCCCCTGCTCCAGGTGGGGAAGGCCTGCTGCCCCCAGGCTGGGCTGGGCTGTCCCGGGTGGAAGACATGATTCCCTGAGGTCAGTTAGGAAGAGTGAGGTACAAGGACCGCCAGGGACCTGCCAGTGTCCCCTGGCTCCTGAGGCCATCCGTCATGAGGACCCAACCTTCCTCCCACCAGGCTGGGGGCTCGGTGTCGCCACACTCTGTCGCTGCCCCTTGCGGTTCCTGCTCAGGCCCCTCCCTGACTTCACACCAGCAGGCCCTGCCAGGGGCCCAGGGCCGGGGTCTGGGTCCTAAGGGGGGGCACCACTTTTGCCATCAATCCTCATCTCCTGCCACCACTGTTCCCTCCCAGTCTCCCCAAGGCCCCGTGGGGCCTCTGGGGACACAGAGCCTGTCCTCAAGTTGGGCTCCCCACTCCCACCTGCACCTGGGCCTATTGATCAGGAATGGCTGGAGGCTCTTGGCTGGGGGAGGGAGGGAGCCAGGGAGGAGGACTGGGAGGGAGGGGGCTTCGTGACGTCAGAGCCTTCCCACTGCCCCCTCCTGCACGCACCCGCCCCTGGAGCTGGACCAGCCCCGCCAGTGGCCCAGCCTCAGACACTGCAGTAGGAGGGTGGCCTGGAGAGGGACCCTGCAGACCCCCGAGCCAGGGTCTCACCTGCAGAGACCAGGTGCACAGCAGCAGGGGAGAACCTCACCAGGAGACGAGGACAGACTGCACCGAGGACCGTGTGTGCCCAAGCCGAGCTGCAGTGCTGGGCAGACAAGCAGACCTGGGGCAGCGGGCGACCCACCCGGCAGGCAGGGCCCCTTGGGTGGCAGCTACAGCCCAGCCCCAGCTGAGGTTTCTTCAGGAAGTGGACATCTGGGCCATCCCCATGGCAGGTAGGGCATGGGCCACCAGGGTGGCCGATGGGTGGGTCAGGCTCCAGGGTGAGTGAGGCAGGGCTGATGGCTGGAGCCTACAATGTGCCAGTTTTTTTGTTTTTTTTTTTTTGGTGGGGGGGAGGCAAGGGCACAAAGCTGCTTCTGGGAGATGCCAGCCTCATATGTGACCTGTATGTCCCTTGCCATCTCTGGACCTCAGCCCCGACCTGGAGCAAGACTCCTCTAACTTCCCTTCCAGACCTGGCACTCTGTGCCTCTGGGAAAGGTGTGGCTTCTAGAAGATGGAGCACATTCCCCTCCCGGAGTTCCTGGAAAAGCTGAGGGGAACACAGTGACTGGGGTGGGCAGGGTGAGCCTGGAGGAGGCTTGGGGCCAGTGCCACCTGCATGGCCCCCAGGCCCAGGGAAGCCATGAGCCCCTCCCCTGGGACCGTCGCCAAGACCCTGGGGGCTGGCAGGGGCCACCTGCCCAGGCAGAGCAGCTGAGCCACAGGCAGTGGCCCCTTGATGACCTGGCCCTGGGTGGTAGGGGACGTCAACCCATCCAATCTTCCTGTCCCTTCCGGAGACCCTTGCACCCTCCAGGCTGAGAGCCCCAGGGGCCTCTGTTTGTACCCTGCAGAGCTCCAGCTTCCTCCCACCAAACCACTCCCAGCCCCTAACCCCCGGAACCACCGCTCAACTTTTTGTCTCTATGAATTCCACCTCTCGGGTGCTGACCTCTCGGGTGCCTCTCGCGAGCAGAAGCATACAGTCCCTCCCGGTTGCAGCAAGTGTCAGAAGGTCTTCCCCCCTCATTTTTTTTTTGTACTGAGAACTGAACCCAGCAGTGCTCTCCCACTGAGCTCCATCCCCCACACTTTTATTTTTTATTTTGAGACAAGGTCATGCTAAATTGCTGAAGCTGGCCTTGAACTTGTGATCCTCCTGCCTCAGCCTCCTGAGTTCTGGGATTATAGTCACGCACCATGCTGTCCTTCCCTTTTAAGGCTGGATAACATTCCGTTGCATGTCTATACCACATTTCATCTGTGCCTTCATCTGTCAGAGAAAACTTGGGTCATTTCTACCTTTTGGCTACTGTAAATAAATGCTGCTATGAACATGGATGTACACATACCTTTGTTTGGGTTCCTCCTTCTAACTTTTTAGGGTATAGATCCAAAAGTGGATCATATGGTATTTGTTTTACATTTTATATTCTCACCAGCTGTATACAAGGACTCCATTCTGCAAATGCTCACCATTACTTGTTAACCCCTGGGTTCCTTTCTTCTTCTTAATGAGGGTTAATTGATGTCTTATGATTAGCATTTTATTTTAATGGGGGTGGGGGTGGCAAGGCTTTTGGCCAAGGCTTACCCAGGATTGCAGATCAAAAGATAGCGTGTGTGGGGAAAAGTAAAGGGTCCAGAGCAGAAGGTCTCAGAATGGGCTTTTGGAGGCAGGCTGTGGGGGTTTCAAGGCTGGCCTGAGTAATTCATGGAGGATGGGTTCTTGCTCAGCTCTGCCCTCCTTAAGCAGCACCAGGCACAGGGTGTCCAGAGCGTGGAGAGCCCCAGCTGCTCCCTGCGACCTCGATGCACATCATGTATAACAGGGGGTGTTTGTGAAGGGGCCGCTGTGTGCCAGGCCCTGTGTGTGTCCTCCCAATCCTCACATCAGCCCTGGGGGCAGGTCTTAAGAACCCCTTGTGACAGGTATGGAACCTAAGGCTGGAGGTGAGACAACTGCCCGAGCTCTCAGCCACAGGGTCATTTAAAAGTTCCCTGGGGAACCCCGTGTGGTAGTGCAGGTCTTAATTCCAGCAACTCGGGAGGCTGAGGCAGGAGGACCGCAAGTTCAAAGCAATTTAGCAAGGCCCTGAGCAACTTAGTGAGACCCTTTCTCAAAATAGAATATTAAAAGGGCTGGGGATGTAGCTCAATGGCTAAGGGCCCCTGGGCTCAATCCCTAGTATGTATGTGTTTATTAAAAGAAAAAATCCCTGGGGAGGCTGAGCATGGTGGCATGTTCCTGTAATCCCAGCAACTTGGGAGGCTGAGGCAGGAGGACTGATCCCAAGTTTAAGGCTGGCCTTGGCAATTTAAGAAACTGTCTAAAAATAAAACATAAAAAGGGCTGGGGGTGTAACTCAGTGGTACAGCACCCCTGAGTTCAATCCCCAATACCAAAAAAAAAAAAAAAAAAAAAACCCCACTTCCCCGGGGAGCAAGTCGGGTCCTGTCTATCTCCGCTCTCCAGGAGCTTCTGGGGAAAAGATCTTAAGTGAACATTTACTTTGCGAGTGATGCTGACCAGGTGACACTGGAACACAGGCCCGGCAGGCAGGGGGCCTTGCTCCAGTTAGAGGCACATGGGTGCAGCCTGAGGAGGAGGGCTCCTGGGGGCATGGCCGGGGGTGGAGGCCGCCTGGGGCCCATGCCTCTGTCCTCTCTCCCCAGCCTTCCTGTCTGCTGGCCTCAGCGTCCTTGCACCCTCGGAAACCTACCCGCTGCCAGTGACCAGCTCCAGTTGGGAGCCCCGCCTGGGGGCGCCGTTTCCACAGGGCCCTGGCACTAGCTCCTCTGCAGAGGCCCACGCCGTGGCTGAGCCCACTGGGCAGGGACCCAAGAACCCACGTGTGTCCAGCGTGATGGTTCAGCTGGAGATGAAACCCCTGTGGGAAGAATTCAACCAGCTGGGCACCGAGATGATTGTCACCAAGGCGGGCAGGTGTGGGCATGGGCGGCAGGGCAGGGCAGGGCCAGGGATGGGGGTCGCGTCGGGCTGCTGAGCACCTCCTTTCCGCAGGAGGATGTTCCCCACCTTCCAGGTGAAGATCCTGGGCATGGACACATTGGCCGACTACGCCCTGCTCATGGACTTCATCCCGCTGGACAACAAGAGATACAGGTGTGGGGCCAGCTCCGGGAGCAGTACAGATCTAGGGTGCTGAGGCCAGGAATCAGACCTGTGCCCTGGGCATGGTGGCCATGCCTGTAATCTCATCAACTCTGGAGGCTGCGGCAGGAGGATAACAGGTTTGAGGCCAGCCTCAGCAACTTAGCAAGACCCTGTCTCCAAATAAAAGATTAAAATGGGCTGGGAACGAAACTCAGTGGTAGAGCACCCCGGGGTCAATTCCCAGGACGAGGGGAAAATGAAAACCTAAAGGGCAAACAGGCCGATGGTGGGAGGGGGCCCAGATCAGTGGGCTAACCTGGGGGCAGGCACAGTGGTCTAGCCCAGGACAGCAAGGGTTATCTTGACTCCTACGGACCAGGTACAGCCATGGAGAACTGAGGACCAAGAGGCCTCGTTGGCAGGGGTGTGCTCAGCAATAGCCCCGGGGCCCACCAGTCTCGCTGGCGTGGGGTCATCCTTCACCACCTCACCCTGCTCCCCAGGTACGCCTTCCACAGCTCAGCCTGGCTGGTGGCGGGCAAGGCTGACCCGGCCACGCCTGGCCGCGTGCACTTCCATCCGGACTCACCAGCCAAGGGCGCCCAGTGGATGCGTCAGATCGTGTCCTTTGACAAGCTCAAGCTGACCAACAACCTGCTGGACGACAATGGCCATGTGAGGTCCAGGCTGCAGTGGGGAGGGACTGAGCCAGGTGTCGGGGGCTGGGCCTCCACTGTGACAAAGCCTGGAGAGCCAGGGCTGGTGGCACTTTTGGTGCCCTGTGGGCTTGGTGCCCAGCACCCTGCCCACTCATGATGGCCACTTGGTGGGGCCCCGGAAGGCACAAAGGACTGTCCAGACACTATCCCAACAGAGGAGCGGGGGAGATGTGGAAGGCCTGGCATAGTGATTGACACTTTATGAGACAAAGATTTCCCACCTTCCCCAGGCTCAAGTCCTGAGGCTGCAGACAGATGGGAGGCCAAGAACCCAGCAGACACTGGAGAGGTCACAGATAGTGATAAATGACAAAGAGCAAAAGGAAACAGGAAGGGTGCAGAGACAGAGGCTGAAGAGGTGATACGCGAACAGCGACCTGAAGGAAGTGGGGGAGGGATGGAGACTAAACATTCAGATTGGCGGTTGTAGGCCAGAGGACAGCACATGCAAAGGCCCTGAGGCCAGAGGATGTCAGGTGACTTGGGGGGCTTCCAGGGACTCCCTGCGTGGCTAGAGAGGAGCAAGGAGGGGAAGTGAAAAAAGAGACCTGTGGTTGGGGCTGGTTGCATAGGGCCAGGCCCCCCATGAAGAGGACTCTGGCTTTCCTTCTCTGTGGGAGTCTCAAGGTCTGGAACAGGAGCTAAAGGATGGGTCCTGCCAGAGCTGCTGCATGGAGAATGGGCAGAGGCACCCGAAGCACTCAGGGGAAAGATGACAGTGGCTGGCTGGGTGGGAGGACGGGTCACCTTCTGGATGGTTCTGCAGGCAGTTCGAGGGGTCAGATGTGGGGCAAAAGAGGGACACTTAAATACAAAGGGCCCTGGAACCTAGGACTGCAGGCTCTCTCAAGAAAGAGGGAGGCG
Source organism: Marmota marmota marmota (assembly GCF_001458135.2). Classification (NCBI taxonomy): domain Eukaryota; kingdom Metazoa; phylum Chordata; class Mammalia; order Rodentia; family Sciuridae; genus Marmota; species Marmota marmota. The sequence continues at coordinate 1,786,710 of NW_026000001.1, read as the reverse complement.
GCTGAGGGGTCCTGGCGGAGGGCTGGGGGCTCCGGGGTCGCGGCGCCCAGCCCCCCCCAACCTCCCACAGATCATCCTCAACTCCATGCACCGCTACCAGCCGCGATTCCACGTGGTCTTCGTGGACCCGCGGAAGGACAGCGAGCGCTACGCCCAGGAGAACTTCAAGTCCTTCGTCTTCACAGAGACCCAGTTCACGGCGGTGACGGCCTACCAGAACCACCGGGTACGGGCCCGCCTCCCAGGGCGGACACTGAGGCCTGAGCCCTGCGCCCCCCCCTCCCCGCCCTTCGTCCACAGGCGTCCACCCCAGAAATCCCCCTGCCTCCTGTTCCCTGGCTCCCGAGTTCCCGGGCCAAAGGGCCTGGGACCTGCGGGCCTCCGGACTGGGGTCCCTGGAGGGCGGGGTGACGGGGCGTGGGCCCCACAGCCCGGGCAGCCCCTGACTGCACCTTCTCCTCCGTAGATCACCCAGCTGAAGATCGCCAGCAACCCTTTTGCCAAGGGCTTCAGAGAGAGTGACCCGGACTCCTGGTACTGTCTGGCCTCTGCCACCCACTCAGCGGCCCCGCCCCCTCCCCTCCCGCTCCAGGCATCTCCTGGGGCCTCCCCTGGTGCCGGTCTCAGGGTCGCAGGCCTGGGTCCTTCAACTCCGGTCCCCATTCCTGCTTGCCCCATCTTCAGGCCTGTGGCCCCAGGGCCCCTGCTCAGTACCCCAGCCCGGAGTCGCAGCAGCCTCAGTCCCTGCCTGCTGGCAGGCGCCACAGAGCAGGAGAAAGGTGAGGTCTCCAGGAAGGGACTTGCTCAGCAAATCTGCTGGGCCCCTGTGTGACACCAAGGGGGAGGCTAAGTTTCCTAAGATGACATGAGGTGCAGGGCAGGGAGAACAGGGTGGGGAACATGGTGCAAGAGCAGAGACAGGGGGTGCCAGGCAGGCTTCCTGGAGGGGGTGGTTCTCAAGCCAGGACTGGGAAAGATTTCAGTCCTGGGTGGGAGGAGTGGGGAAGAAATTTCAGGCAGAAAAGAAAGCAAGGGCAGAGGCCGAGATAGGCCAAGGCAGGCAGGAAGGAGGAGAGGGCGGGCGTGGATGAGGACTGAGAGTGTAAGGGAAGGCCTGGGATCCGCTCGCACCATTTTGCTCCCTCAGACCCCAACAAAGCTTCAGCCTCCACCTCCAGGACCCATGACCGTCTCCACCATCAGCTGCTGCCCTCTCCTGAAGCCCTGCTGGCCCCGGCCACCTATAGGCCCCTCACTTACCAGGGCCTGTACCCTGGGGCCCCAAGCCATCTTGGGATTCCAAGGACCCGACCAGCACCATACCCTCTCCCCAACATCCGGGCTAATGGAGATCAGGGCACCCTGACCCTCCCAACTGGGCTGGGGCTGCTGTCCCCAACCGCTGCACACCTGGGACCTGGCCAGGACTCTCAGTGATGGCAGAAGCCTTCTACCCTGGACCTTCACCCATGTGAGAGTGTCTCCACCCTACCCCCTGCAGCCCCTCCTGTGCAGAGGCCCCTCTCCACAGAGAGCAGGGTGGCTGGAAGCCCTGTCACAGCCAGGCTGGGACCTGCCAGGCTTGGAACCAGTCTTCCTCCTTCCCACCCCAACAATCTAGAATCTTGACCCCTTCAGCCTTGGGGGTAATTCCCCCAAACTCTTCTCTCACCTCTCTCTTCCTCCACCATTAAACCATTAAACTATTTGGCATGGGTACAGCACTTGTGTCCTCAAGGGTCAAGGTGGAGGGACTCAGGAACTACCAGGCATGACAGCCCCCTATCAACTCAGTAGGCACCCCAAAGCTCAGTCCAGTGGCTTCCACATCCCTGGGAGTGCAGTGATGGTAAAGGTGGGGACACCATCGAGTCACAGAAGAACTGCACTTAGCCCTGTGAAGAGGGCCCAGGGTCCTACTCCCTGCTTTATCCCCAGAGGAGAACCAAAACTGTGGCTCAGAGAGGCAATGGACCTGCTCAGAGTTACACAGCAAACATTGCCAACATCTGCCATTCCACATTTAAAGTCTGTGTGCAAGGCTGGTATGGCCTGGTCCTCGAGGGACCGGGGTCTGGTGAGGGGTGCAGAACCACGATAGGCAGTGGCCATAAAGGCCCCGTAGGGATGGGGGTAGCGATCTGGTGATCAATCAAGACTCAAGACAGGAAGGGAGGGATAAGACCCCTGTCATCTTGGAGCTGAAGTCCAGTCTGATGGAACAGAGAGCAGGACAAGAGTGGGTACAGGGTGAGCTACACATGGGCCCCTGACTCATCTGCAATCCTGGAGCTCTTTCTGTGAGCCCTTCAAGGGAGATATAGACACCGCTGGGGCGAAGGACACTGGACCCGACTCCAAACTCCCTGACCCCGAGGTAGTAAGAGCTGCGTCAGCTCCGATGGGTCTGGAACACACTCCTGCGCTCTCTGGGCGCCTTCTCAGCAGACCACGCCCACGCCCGCCCCACCCGGAAGCCCCGCCACTTAACCACGCCTTTCCGGTCACGCCCCATCTGGAGGCAATGGCACCTGCCTGAGGCCTCGCCCCCGTCCTGCGCTAAAGAGCTTCTGCCCAGGCTCCGCCCCTGGTGGGAATTAAGGACACCCTGAGGTCAATGAAAGCACCATGGGGCCACCACAGGCAGAATTCTGTGTCTGAGCCCCAGGATCTTCTCGCCCCTGATGGCAGACCCTCATACCCTATCCTGACTGATCGGGGCTCTCTCCCTTACCTATATTGATCAGGGAGGTAAACTGGCTTCTCCAGGTCATGTGGCTAGGGACAGAAGCAGATGTCTAGGTGGGCTACTAGCCTTATGTCACGGCCCACTCCCCCACCCCTCCATGGCCCCCAGAACATAAGAACCAGACTCCCTGTGCCTGTTAAGTTTCCCAGGCGGCAAGTGTGACCCTGCTGACCAGGATGTGGTGCACACAGCCTTGCGGGAAACCCAGGAGGAACTGGGCCTGGCTGTGTCGGAGGAGCAAGTGTGGGGCATCCTACAGCCTGTGCACGACACGGTGAGCCATCAGGCCCGAATTTACCCTCACCCTGTCACCCACTCTGTGCCCACCCTGGACAGGGAGCCAGAATCCCAGGGTCACAGCTTCCTGCAGGCGTAGGGTATGGAGTAGTAAGCCAGCAACTGCCTGGGAGTCACCATTCCATCCCCACACAACCCTTGGGGCCCCATGTGAAGGAACAGGTTGGGGGGAGGCTTCACAGGATGGGCAGGGACTGAGCTGGGCCTGAATGACAAGTGGGAGATTTGAGATTTAAGGTTATAAAGGTGGCAGGTGGACTAAGTGGGGGTAGGGAAGCAGTCTGCCAAGGCATGACCAGGCCTAGTGCACTTGGCGCCCCGAGACAGTCAGCAGGAGCCCCTGGACCTGGTCATGCCCACCAAAGGCCTATGGATGGCAAGACAGGTCCTCCTCCCTGACTCAGCTCCTGACCCCAGAGCCCCACCCAGGCCATGCCTCCCCTGACGCCTATCCTTCTCCCATCCTAGAGAAAGGCCACAGTGGTGCCGGTGCTTGCCAGTGTGGGCCCATTGGACCTGCAGAGCCTCAAGCCCAACCCTGAGGAGGTAAATGGGGGACTCAGGGGCGGGCTGTCCCCTGGGGGAGGCTGCAGCGGCCAGCCCTCCCTCCACCCTCTCTCTGCCTCCCGCTCACAGGTAGATGAGGTGTTTGTGCTGCCCCTGGCACACCTGCTGCAGACACAGAATCAGGGCTATACTCACTTCTGCCAGGATGGCCACTTCCGTTACACACTGCCCGTCTTCCTCCACGGACCACACCGAATCTGGGGGCTTACAGCTGTTGTCACCGATTTCACCCTGCAGCTGCTGGCCCCTGGCGCCTACCAGCCCCGCCTGATCAGCCCGGAGCTGCACCCCGGCTGAAGGCCTGGCGCTCAGTCACTCCCGCCTTCCTGCGAGGCCCTCTAGGACTGAATAAAGGGTCTTTGACAGCTCTGTTCCTGCCTCTTCTGTGTGGAGGCCCTGACTTTGGGCATGCCCCTGAGGCCACTGGAAGGGCTCCTCAGTCCAGTCGCACTGTCCCCATGTAGGGATCAGTTCCTGTGTGCCAGGTGTGTGGAGCCATTTCATTTCGCCCTCAACAGTCCTCTGGCTGATGAGATTGGAGCTGGGGTGGGGGGATGGATTCCTTGCTCCAGCCTCCGAAGGCTGGGACAGGAGTGTCAGGCTGCTGTGCTGTGCATGCCCCCCCACACCTCCTGTTCCCTGTGCCTGGCTCACCCCTGTTGGGCTTTGGGAGTCCAGAGAGGAATGTGGAGGCCCCTCTCCCTGGATGTCACTGTGCAGTTCCAACTTGCTGAGACCCTGCTGCAGGCCAGGTGTTGTGTGGAGGCCATGTCTGTGCTTCAGCCAGAACCTGCCCTGTCCTTCAGAGGTGGTCACATGGATAACAGTGGGACTGTACCTTAGTCAATAATAGTGGAATTAAACATCAATTATGTAGACCAGGATTCTGTAAGAGAGTGAGGGCTAGACAATCTGAACTTTGCATGGTGGAATAGGAGGAATTCTTGGGCAGTACCAGGACAAGTAATAGAAAACTCCATTCACTAGCTAACTCTTCCTGAAGCGGACTGGTGATCACACACTCCCGAAATAACTAGCTTCAGGTATGGCTGGGTCTAGGGGTTCAGGGTCTCTCCCTTTCTCTTTTAAACTGTGCAGGGGCTGTCTCTAGTCCAGAAACATAAGAGATGAAAGGGCAACAGCTTCCTATCAAAAGAAAACACCTCTCGCAGGGTGCAGTGCACTCGCCTGTAATCACGAGTTCAAAGCCAGCCTCAGCAAAAGCGAGGCACTTAGCAACTCAGTGAGACCCTGTCTCTAAATTAAATATAAAACAGGGCTGGGGATGTGGCTCTGTAGTTGAGCACCCCTGAGTTCAATCCCCAGTAGCTCCTCCACCTCCACAAAAAATAAATAAAGAAAAAAAAAAAAACACCTCTCCTGGCTGTCTAACTCAGGATTGCACTTGATTAGCCTCCCTGGTCACATGCCCTTTCCTGACCCCAGCACATGGCATGTAGGATTTAAAGTTTATGGATTGACAGGGCTAGGGGTGAATCCCCTGCACTAAAAGTAGAGAAGGGTGGCCCTTAAAGAACACCTGAGGGGCACATCATTTAGACTCAGCTCTAAGACCTGAAGAGGTGAGACTACTAGAACACACACAGAGGAATCACTCCAGACGTTGGTCTGGGCGATGATTTCTTTTATAGGACCCCAAAAGCTCGGGCAGCAGAACCAAAGATAGACAAATGGGATGACACCAAACCAAACGCTGCACAGCAAAGGAGAAAATCAACAGTGAAGAAACACCGGGAGAAAATGTGGGTGAGCCAGACGTTTGGTAAGGGGCTAAGGTTCAAACTCTACAGCAAGAAAACAAACAGCCCAATCCAAAAACAAGACGTTCTTAAAAGAAGACATTGCAATGGATGTAGGGAAAAAATATTCAACATTCTAAGCACCAGGGACATGCAAGTCAAAACCACAATGAGATCTTACCTCAACCTGTTAAAATGGCAATTTTTAAAAACATTTATTTTTTAGTTGTAGTGGGGCACAATACTTTTATTTTTTTATTTTTTATGTGATGCTGAGGATCAACTCCAGGGCCTCGCACGCACTAGGCTAGTGCTCTACCGCTGAGCCACAGCCTCAGCCCTAAAATGGCGATTTTTTAAAAATGAAAGAGGGCTGGGGCTGCAGTTCTGTGGCAGGGCACTTGCCTAACGTGTGTGAGGCCCTAGGTTCCCTCCCTAGCACTGCAAAAAAATAAAAAATAAAAAAAATAAAACCCCAAACAAACCACAAAAGAAGAGTCTGGAGCAAGTGCAGAAAAGAAAACCATTAAATACTCTGGGTGGGACCATAACTAATATGTATAGCCATGTTGGAAAACAGTATGAAGGTTCCTTGGAAACCAAAGGGAACTACCATATGACTTAGCACCCCGCTTCCAGGTACATACCCAAAGAAATCAAAACTGGTCTGTCAAAAAGATACCTGCCCGGGCTGGGATTGTGGCTCAGCTGTAGAGCGCTTATGTAGCACGGGCGGGACCCGGGTTTGATTCTCAGCACCACATAAAAATAAAGGCATTGTGTTGTGTCCATCTACAAAAAAAGATTCTCCCTCCCTCCCTTCTCTCCTCTCTCTCCCCCTCTCCTCTCTCTCCTCTCCTCNCTTTCCCTCTCCCTCTCTCCTTTAAAAAAAAAAAAAGATGCGTGCCCCCCTATTCACTGCCAATAGCCAGAACATGGAATCAACCTAATGAATGGATAAAGAAGATGTGTTACATACACACATGGAGTATTTTTCAGCTTTAACAGAGGCAATTCTGTCATTTGCACCAACACAGATGAAGCTGGAGGGTGTTATGATAAGCCAAATAAGCCAGGCAAAGAAGAGCATGACACCAACTCACTTTTATATGGAACCCAAGAAAACTGAGCAGGGTCTGGTGGCTCAGGACTTGGGAGGCTGAGGCAGGAGAACTGCAGTTCCAAGGCCAGCTTGGGAAATGTTGTTTGACCCTGTCTCAAAATAAAAAAATTAAAAAGTATTGGGACGTAGTTATAACAAGACATCCATTGAACCCCATAAATATCTACAATTGTTATTTCTTGGTTAAAAATTAAGAGACCAGGGGCTAAATGTGTGGCTCAGTGGTAGAACATTTGCCTGGCATATGTGAGACCCTGGGTTCTATCCTCAGCACCACATATAAATAGATAAATAAATAAAATAAAAGATCCATTGAAAAAATACGTGTGTGTATATGGGGGTGGGATTGTGGCTCGGTGCTAGAGTGCTTGCCTCAGATGTGTGAGTCACTGGGTTCAATTCTCAGCACCGTATATAAATAAATGAATAAAATAAAGGTCCATCAACCCTACAAAAATATTTTTAAAAAAGAAAAAAAATGTGTGTGTGTATATGTGTGTATATATATATATATATATATATATATATATATATATAAAATTTTATACATATATATACACACACACATATATATATACAATTACATACATATACATATAATTTTTTTAAAAGATTAAAAGATCACCAGGAGAGGGATGCTGGGCAGTTAAAGCCAGGGAGTCAGGTAGGCAGGGGGCTAGGTCAAAGGTCAGTTCAGGCAGAAGGTGCTGCTGGGCAATGCAGGGAGGTGAAGGGACGAAGAGCAGGTGGAGAAGGGAAGGGGGCGGCTCACCACATAGAGGGCCACCATGGGATTAAGGAGCGCCTCCTTGGTGAGGAGACAAGGGACACCCTCAAGGATGGGTTAGGATTGTATTCCCAGCCAGGAGAGCGGGTAGAGGGGTGTCCAAGTGACCTTGAGCTGGCCACCTCAAGGGGTCTAAATAGCAGGGCATGCTCCCCTGCACCCCGCTCCCCACATAAGCCCCCATCCCACCTTCCCATGTGCCCCCTCTCCACCCCGCAGGGTCTGCCCCCCAGGGCTCCCTCCTCCCCACCTGACCCTGCCTTCTCACCTCCCTCCTCCTCTCCTGCAGCCCTCACTTCCCATGCTCCTCCGCCACCCCTTTCCTCACCTCCGGCCCTCCAGCCTCCTCACCCGAGAGCGGGACCGCCTGACCCTGGTAAAAATAACTCCTTTGACAGCGTGTGAACAGAGGGGCAGCGGGAGGGGAAGCTGAGCCCCAGCACTAGGGAGGGGCCCTTGGGGGGTGAGGGCGGGAGGTGCCGGCTCCTGATTCTGAGTCTTTCTCCTGCTCTGTCACACCCCTGCCCAGACGGTCACCTCTGCCGTCCCAAGCGCACCCAGCGCCCGGTGGAGCAGCTCTAGGTTGGTAAGGAGCCCTGCGGGCTGCCTCCCGACACGCCCGTGCGCCCCCAACTCGCCCCGACCCTCCAGGCTGGAGACCTTGACCTCAGGACCCCCGCTCTGCCCTAGAACGCCCCTGATGGCCTCAGCGATGCCTCCTCGCTCCGTCTCGGTGGCTGGGTGCGTTCCCCCAGTCCCCAGTCCGTCAGGGTCGCTCTGAGCCGGTCCGCATGTCCGAGCCCCCATGGAGGGCACGGCGCCCCCGGGCCGGCGGCGGCCGCCGAGGGTGAGCATGCAGGAGCACATGGCCATCGATGTGAGCCCCGGCCCCATCCCGCCCATCCGCCGCATTTCCGACTACTTCCCGCACTTCTACGCGTTTGCTGAGCCCGCGCTGCACACTCGTGACCAGCGCGCTCCGGCCATCCTTTCTGCACCCCCGCCACAGCCTGACCCAGAGCCACCGGGAGACTCGGACGACAGCAGTGAGTGTGTGTGTGGGGGGCAAGGGGGTACCCCCAGGATGGTTTGGGGTGTCCCTAGCATTCCCGTGGAGGGGCCAGGCAGAAGGCACCGTGCCGTGGAGAGTGGGCAGGTGAGCCGAGCTGGCTGCTGACCCTACCTGCCACCTGCCGTAGCTGCGCTGGGCACCCTCGAGTTCACACTTCTCTTTGATGCGGACAACAGCGCCCTGCACTGCACTGCCCATCGCGCCCAGGTGAGGATGGGGGCGGGGTCCCTGGGACAGGGGGCGGGGCCACAGGCTTACCCCACATCCACTTTCTGTTCCCAGGGTCTCAAGCCACCGGCCTCAGGTTCTGTTGACACCTACGTCAAAGCCAATCTGCTGCCAGGGGCCAGCAAGGTGAGGGCAAGACCCAGGTCTCTACTGCTGCTCTCTGGCAGGTCCAACCCAGGGCACCCACCTGGCCCCAATTCGTCCCAATCCCCAGGACTTAGACCTCAGTTGCTGGGATCAAGGAGGCAGGGCAGGGGGCCAGGGAAGGTTTCTGACCCACCCCACCTGGTATCCAGGCCAGCCAGCTTCGGACCCACACCGTTCGGGGTACAAGGGGACCTGTCTGGGAGGAGACACTCACCTACCATGGCTTCACCCGCCAGGATGCTGGGCGCAAGACCCTGCGGTGAGAATCCCTGGGCCACCTGGGGCAGGGTAGGGGGATGGGGTTTGACTGGCCAGGTTTGATACTGGCGGCCACCAGGCTGTGTGTGTGTGAAGACCCTCGGCTGCGGCGACGGCGGCGGGCACCACCCCTGGGGGAGCTGCGGGTGCCCCTGAGGAAACTGGTGCCCAACCGAGCCAGGAGCTTCAACATCTGCCTGGAGAAGCGGAGGCTGGTGAGGGGCCAGGGAGCCCAGGGTGGCGCTGCAGGGGACAGCGGCCTTGTGATGGGGTTGCTGGAGAGGGAGGAGCAGGGAGGGGCACCTGAGCAGTGTCCTGCTGAGGTAACTGGGCCCTGCTTTTCCAGACCAAGAGGCCCAAGAGCCTGGACACAGCCCGGGGCATGTCCCTGTATGAGGAGGTGAGATTGCTGAACGGAGGAGGGATGGGATGGGCAGGCCTGGAGGCCCAGGCTGCAGTGGGTCAGGCAGGACGTGGGTGGAGTGGGCAGGGGTCCTAGCCTAGGTGGGCTTGGAGGAATTTGCAGCCACCTCTCACAAGCTCTGTGAGCCCTTATAACTCTGGGGAAGCCCGTGGCTGGGCAGGCTGGGGGGCACTCTCTGGCCATGGCAGCATGGGAACCCTGGGGCAAACCAGAAGCCCCTGAGGGCACAGCCAGACACAGACCTGGCAACTTTTAGGTAGAGGCGGAAAGCTGGAGGTGGAAGGGCTGGGCAAGGTGGGGGAGAGAACAGGCTCTGCCACCAGGGTCAGCATGGGTGCCATCCTGTGGCTGGTTGTCATTGACAGGCCCTTGTTAGGAGGCAGCAAAGGTAACCAGTGGGCTTCTTCGACCCCACCTGAGACCACAGACCTGGCCAGAACCCTTATGGCCCTGCAGGGGAAGGCATCCCTAAGGCCTAGGGTGGGCCCTCCACCCACTCCTCTGGGAACAAAAGGGCCTGGCGCCCTGCCCCCTAGTGGAGACACGAGTGGCTGCAGTTGTGGATTAATTACACCCAGGTGGTGGTGGTGGACATCACCAAGCACCCTGCCATACCCACCTCCTGTCCCAGGACCAATGTACAACACCACAGCGCCCAGTGGCTGCTCACCAAGCACTCCGGTGTTACTGAGAACTGCCTGTGACGTGGTGGCTGGGTGTCCTGCAGTCATTCTACTCAAAGCATAGGAGGAGACACTTTCTGGCATCCTCCAAGCTGTGGGCACCAGGGTCCCGTAGTATGGCAAAGGACATTATTCCCAGAGAAGTAATGGATGGGACAAAGAGGATAGGTTTTGAAACTGAAGAGATCTGTTGGTCCCTGGGTACAGAACAGTCTTCCAAAGGTGCCCCTGTGGCACCAGGCTGGTCCTATAGGCAGTGGTTATGGGCACTTGCTGAAGGCCACACAGGAAGCTCCTGTCATGTTTGTGGCACTCAAGAGACCATTATTATCTACCTCCCCTCCATGACAAAGATGAGCTGAATGGACCATCAAGCCCCTTTCCTCCAGCCCTGGAGGGCACAGCTGACCCATAAGGTCCTTTCTAGGGTACCAGATGAATGGCTATTTAGGGAGATTGCCATAAAATTAAATTGAATTGGCCCAATTTCTCTGCAGCCAGTTTGAGCCTCCTCTTGGGGCCTGGACACTGGTGGGGTGGTAGACTTTGGGCTGGATGGGGTTTGACCAAAGCCTTTACCTGCAGGAGCAGGCAGAGGCCGAGATGGCTGGGGAGGAACGTGGGCGCATCCTGCTGTCCCTGTGCTATAGCTCCCAGAGGGGGGGCCTGCTGGTGGGCATTCTGCGCTGTGCCCACCTGGCCCCCATGGATGCCAATGGCTACTCTGACCCCTTTGTCCGCCTGTGAGTGAATTGGTAGATGGGTGGGCAGGCAGGGCAAGGTGGCAGTTCCTCACCTCTCCAGGGACACACCTGACCTGCCCATCTCCTCAGTTTCCTGCATCCAAACTTGGGGAAGAAATCTAAATACAAGACCAGTGTTCGGAGGAAGACCCTGAACCCCGAGTTCAATGAGGTGAGCCAGGGCTAAGCAGGGCCCAGCCACACTTGGCCTTGACTGCTGAGCTACCCTGGCCTGGACCTGTTTCTGAGATTCGCCTGCTCCCTCCTGCCCCTTTCCCTGCAGGAATTCTTCTATGCAGGCCCCAGAGAGGAGCTGGCCCAGAAGACACTGCTGGTGTCTGTGTGGGACTATGACCTGGGCACGGCAGATGACTTCATCGGTGAGCAGGAATGTGGGGCACTGGGGGGAGCCCTATGGGCTCCTGCCAACCCTGATCCGTGTCCCTGGTAGGTGGGGTGCAGTTGAGCAGCCAGGCCAGCGGGGAGCAACTACGCCACTGGTGTGAGTGCCTGGGTCACACAGACCACCGGCTGGAGCTGTGGCACCCGCTGGACGGTGTGCCCCACCAGCTTGGCGACAAGCCAGTACAGGATCCTGCTTGCAGACCTGCCCCACAGTGGCCAGGACACCCCTGAAGCTGGGAGGATCCAGGGGACTGCCCCACCTGCTGTACCCATTCCCTTGACCCAGGGACGTTTCCTATCCCCTTTCACATTCACCCCACCACAAAGCCAAAATAAACATCTTCTGACCACACCAGATCTGTCTTCTCTGGTCACGCACCCCACCTCCCCTGCCATCACCTTACGGGGCAGACAGATGCCGTTCTCCTGTCTCCCACTTTCCAGAGGCCTTTGCCAAACCAGGCTCCCAGTCCCCACCACATTCTGCTTCCTACACTGAGGGAGGGGGATGTGACCACATCTTGAGAGCAGGACTGAGGAGTGGCAGGGAATGGCAGGGTAAAGAGCAAAGTCACAGATGTGCTGCAGTGGGAGAGTGGGTGGCACTTGCTTTATTGTCCAGTATCCAGACAGAAATGCAAGGCAGCAGGCCGGGGTTTGGGCTCAGGAAGCAGCCTGCCGGGCCTGGTGCTGCTGGGCAAACCGCTGCATCCGATCCTCAAGCTCTGGACGAAAGTGTCGGATGAGACCCTGGGAGAAAGGAGGAAGGCACTGGGTGAAACAGAATCCAAAAATCTCCCCGTCCTAGGCTCTCAGCACTGCCCACACCAGTGACGCGCCGCAGCTCCACGCATACCTGTACAGGCCAGGCGGCCCCATCGCCCAGAGCACATATGGTGTGGCCCTCTATCTGCTTGCTGATCTCCCACAGGGAGTCAATCTCAGCTGGCCGAGCGTCCCCCCTCACGAAGCGAGCCATCACCTTGTTCATCCAGTCCACACCTGAGGCCATAGCAACAGGAGAGGGCCTGATGGTCTCCCCAGCCAGGGCACACGCTGGGGTGGGAGCTAAGTGGAACCGAGACCAGTACACCCCAAGTTGCCCAGGTGCTCACCCTCGCGGCATGGGGTACACTGGCCGCAGCTCTCGTGCTTGTAGAACTCAATGAGGCGGGCGATGGCTTTCACGATGTCTGTCTGGGAGACAAGGGACAGTGAGCAGGTGCCCCTACAGCACTCCACTGGCATGCTCTGGCTTCCAGTGAACTCTCCTGCGGGGTGGCCTTGCTACCCTCCTCTCCTTCCTCACAACAGCTCAGGTTGTGACAGCAGGAAGCTGAGAGCTGGTCAGAGGGTTTTCAGAGAGGCCCGGGGAGGGAGGCAGTGGCCAGGCAGCACAGGGAGCACCAGCCAGGTGTGAGGGCCACCCTTATCACCCTTACCGAGCGGTCCATGACGATCACCGCGGCTGTGCCCAGGCCTGTCTGAGCCTGCACCAGGGCGTCGAAGTCCATCAGCACCGTCTCACATACAGACTTGGGGATCAGTGGGGTGGACGAGCCGCCAGGAATCACAGCAAGGAGGTTGTCCCAGCCACCGATGACACCCCCTGGGGCCCCAAGTTAGTCCCCAAAAGGATGATGGTCGGGGCTGGGCTGGCACACCTGCCGAGTCCTGAGCCTGGACCTTTGTCAGCCCCAGCCTGAGGTCCTCCCACTGGGCTCTCTTCGTGGACGCCCACCACACCCCTCAGGGCTGGCCCCCAGCCTCACCAGCGTGTTTCTCTATGAGCTCCTTCAGCGGAACAGACATCTCCTCCTCCACAGTGCAAGGGTGGTTGACGTGGCCAGAGATGTTGAATAGTTTGGTACCCGAGTTGCGTTCTCGGCCAAAACTGGCAAACCAGGCACCCCCGCGGCGACAGATGGTGGGGGACACAGCCACTGTCTCCACATTGGCTACGGTTGTGGGGCAGCCGAACACTCCTTCAGGGAAATGAGAAAAGAGACAGTAGCTGCAAGGGAGTGGCCAGGTTTCCTGGCAGTGGGATTTGTGGGTCCTGCTCCCGGGCAGGGCTCCTGCTCTTTTACCCTCAACATTCTCCCCCGCCACTGGACCCCAAACTCCAGAGGAGCCGTATTGTCTGCTCACCACCATGCCCCGGCTCCAAGAGCAGATACTGCCAAGGCACAGAGTTTGAAGGGGCTTGGGTGTCTAATGTGGGGCTGAGGCAGGGTGGCACGGGGAGCCTGTGCATTGTTACCACCCTCCTCTCTCCACCTAGCCAGGAATGCACTCAGAAATACCATAAGAGCCCCTGAGGGGGACTCCACAGGACAGCCACAACAAGCCCAGGGCTGGAGGGCTTACCTACATCTGCTGGGAAGGGTGGCTTCAGGCGTGGCTTGCCCTGCTTGCCCTCGATGGACTCAATCAGGGCCGTCTCCTCTCCACAGATGTAGGCCCCAGCCCCACGCACCACAAACACATCAAAATCGTAGCCAGAGCCACAGGCATCCTTGCCAATCAGGCCTGCCTCATAGGCCTCTCGGATGGCCACCTGTGGGACAAGGGTGTCAGCCTTGTAATTTCAGGAATCATGGAGCCCCTGAAGGCTTCCCAAGGTGAGGCTCTGGAGCATAAAGGAAGAGCCCAGAGAAGGGGGCTTTAGGAACCAAGTCCTGATCAGGATACATGCAGAAGTGGTCACTCCTCTCCCAAGTGGACACCTGACAGACCAGTGCTAATAACTAAGATCAGCTGTGCTGGGGAAGGGCATGCAAGCAAGTACACGCTGGCCACCTTCTGCTTGTTGATACCCTCTTTGCCCACCTGCAGATTGGACGCCTCATTGTAGAATTCCCCACGAATGTAGATATAGGCAGCACGGGCGCCCATGGCCCGGCCCCCCACCAGACAGCCTTCCACCAGCTTGTGAGGATCGTGGCGCATGATCTCCCGGTCCTTACAGGTGCCTGGCTCCCCCTCATCTGCATTCACTACCAGATACTTGGGCCTGTGGGAGCCTGCAGGTCAGTCAGGCTACAGGCCCACCAGGACTGAGTCCTCCACCACATCCATCCCTGTTCCTTCCAGAGGCTTCAAAGATGTCTCCACCAATAGTCAATCCCTCTCTACCCTCCCAACATGTCCCCAGGGGCTCTGCTTATTCACCACCGATGACAGGGAGCTCACTGCCTGATCCATCTTTGGGCAGATATGACCACAGGAAAGGTCTCTGTTCTGCTTAGCCCAATACTCTCTCCCCGTGTTTTCCCTTGAGAGCCAAATTCTGCTCTTGGTTACAAAGAGCATTCCTCAACCTTCACATCTCTGGGGCCAAAGGAGGCAAAGTAGCTGATTTTTATTATTTACTTTCTGTGTACTAACTAAAGTACAGGCAAAAGCCAAATGAACATTATCTCTTTGGTTCCAGCAGGATATCACCATATCCATGAACAAAAAGGAAACACGAGGTTCACAAAAGATTTCCCAAAGCTCTAGACTTACTAGAAGGCAGAACTGGGATTTGAACAGCGGAGCCTGCCTCAATATCTTGTATTGACTATGCTAGACCACAACACCTCCCCCAAGGAAGCGCAAAGAGAACTGGAGTCCCATCCACTTGAGACCTGGGAACGTATTCTTGCCTCATTCATGCTACAATGTCTAAGGCCACAGTCCTAAGGGTCAGACAACCCCTAGCCACCCACAAAGTCTCTCCTGCGACCATGTCTCAGGCTCCCCTCACATACCTGCCATCTGAAGGCTTATTCATGAAGCTCCACTTGAGCCCAGTGGGGAAGCCAGCACCTCCACGGCCCCGCAAGCCTGATGTCTTAATCTCACCCAGAATCCAGTCGGGCCCCTTCAGCAGGATCTCCTTTGTCTTATACCAGTCACCTCGACTCTGGGCGCCTTTCAGCCTAGACAGGGTGAGGAAGACAGTGAGGGGAAGGCCCTGGCAAGGAACACAATAGGCTAAGGATACTGTCTCACCTCCAGTCATGACGGCCATACAGGTTGGTGAAGATGCGGTCTTCATCCTTCAGTGAGCCAAATGTGGTTTTCTTGGGTGCTGTCTGAGGAGACCGAGTGTCAGGAGACCCAGCAGAGCTCTGGGGGCCAAGAGGGGTTGGGCCAGAAGCTACAGATTCTTGGGTCCTCCTGCTTAGGAGGGGCTGGGCCAGGGAAGGCAGAAGCCTAAGCCTCAAAACTTTTTGAAATGTTACACCTATCACCATCACTTAAGCACTTCCCGCACAGAGATACTGGCCTAAGCACTTTATAGTTCAAGCCTCAATTTATCCTCATGACAACACTGAGATGGGAATGATTTCTTTCATTTTGCAGAGAAGTAAACTGAGGCTCAGAACAAAAGGAACTTATGAAAGGTCACGCAGCCAAAAGTAGCAGACGGTTCTTTGTTTTAGTTGTAGGTGGACACAATACCTTTATTTATTTATTTATTTTTATGTGGTGCTGAGGATCGAACCCAGGACCTCACACGTGCTAGGTCAGCGCTCTGCCACTGCGCCCCAGCCCCAGCAGATGGTCCTTGAGTCCACCTTTTTTCATGGCCTGGCACCAAACTGCCTCCCAAAGCCCAGAATGACAGCATCTTACCAATGGTACTAAGGGCAAACAGTGTTTACTGAGAGGAAAAAAATGCCCCACCGGGGCTGGGACAAAGGGGCCGGAGGGGACCCCCTGGGATAAAATTGAGGGGCGGGGACTGGGAATCCACGTGACTAGCGGAGAGCACCCAGCTCCGGGCTAAGAGGACCTGACTTTCGTCCCCTTAAAAGCGCTTCTCGGTCACGAGGGAGCAGAGCCTGGAGGAGGAACCCGGAGGTGTGCATCCCTCTCCGAAGCTGTCTTCTGCATCTACAGAACGGGGCCATGACCCCTTCCCACCCGACGACGCTGCAAGGAAGGGACGCGAGACTAGGATGCTTTACAACCCGCACAACTTCCCGCTAGGCCTGTGAGACCAGCGGGCAGGGAGCCGCACTGCGCGTCGGCCTCCGCTGCACCGTGCCCTTCTGCTTCCCGCCGGGCCCAGGGAGAAGGGAAGGGCTCTGCAGAAGGCACCGCAGAATCCAGGCACGCACGGCGCGCGGAGGCCCGCGGACGCCCCGGGCCCGATCCCGGCCGGGCCTCACCGTTTCGCTGCTGAAACGCACAGAGAGCCGCGCGGGGAGCGACCCGCCGAGCAGCCGTCGTGCCCGCCAGCATCGCGGGGGCCAGGCCGGTCACCTCCGGCTGTCACCTTCACGGCTCGGAGGCTGAGGAACCAGCGCCACAGAGACGTTAGGCGGCGCACAGGAAGAGCGTCACGCTCCCCCCGCCGGCGACGCGCCCAGGCACCCCCGCGCCTCCCGACTCCGCCCCGCCCCGCCCACTAGGGCGGGAAGAGGGCAGGGAGTGGCCTGGCTGGCGCTGGGGCGTCTGGGAGATGTAGTCCCTCTGGCCTCAGGCCGCTCTCCTCCCTCCGCGTGTAGTCGTTTGCCAGTCAGCTGCCAGCGGCGGTTCTTTCACACGCCTAGTAAACAAACCTATCACGTGGACTTCTGTTAGGTCCTGGTGTGTTTCACTTCCTATAGGCTCCGTGTTTAGTGTGCACCTGCTGTATGCACTTGGGGGGAGGAAGGAGGAATCAGGGCGGTCACAGCCGGATCCTCATGACTCCGAAGTCATGGTGCTGCCCCAGTCCTAGCCCTGCCGGACTGAGCCTTCACCCCCACCCCGTGCATCCGTGTGCCGAGAAAGAACGCTCGTTAGCCGCAGAGAGCCCGGCCGGCTCCAGGGCAGGCGGGTTCTTCGCGGAGGTCTTCCCAGGGGATGCGGCTGCAGCCCTGGTTGGAGTGAGGCAGAGACAAGAGATGGTCGGAAGGTGGCCCATCCCCTTGTCGCGCTGCTGAGCTCTCTCGGCCCCTGTCAGGAGGATCCAGCACCTCGTGCTCCGGCTCAGATTCCCGGAACGGCCCCTCCTGCCTTCGGAATCAGGCCCTGGCTTGACTTTTAAGGGCTCCACCATCCCTTCCTCCGCCGAGATCATCATGCCCAAGCCCCTGCTGCGATCCCCGGCCACCGTTCCTGGCCTCATTACGCTGTAGAGGGTTTTGTGGCCGTCCCCCTCATCCAGTTTTGTCCTCTGTCCTTTTGGTAATCTAACTTGGTCATTTTCAGTTGTGTGCAGCCCTCAGCTCTGGGACCATGCCCTCGTCCCCATGTAAGACTGTCCTTTTGGTCTTCTCTGCCGGCTCAGTCTTCCAGTCCTCATGGAAAGGAACCCTGTCCTCTCTTCTCCTGGGCTGTAATCATCCTTTCTTACCCCTCTAGAAACGTGCCATCTACAAAACTCATCTACACCGTTTCCCGTGAACTCCCCACAGCACCCCTCCATGGTGTTAACTCCATTTTGTACGTGAAAACTCTGAGGTCCCAGAGACTGGTGGGGATGGGCTGGCACCCAGGCCTACTGTCCTTCCCAGAGTGCTCACACTGCAATCCTGCAGCACAACTGACCGGCTGTGACAGTCCCTGTGGGTGTCAGTGATGCTCCCCAGAGGGACCAGGAGCACCCCCACCCTTCTGAAGTTTTGCAGATGGTAGAGCAGGACCAGCCCAGACCCTCTGCTCTGGGCAGGGACAGAGGTTGTCTAGGCATAGATGGGGATTACACAGCTAATCCAGGGCTCGGGGCAGAAGAAGGGGAGCAGGATGAAGCCAGAGTGTGAATGCCTTCCTTCTCTTTCTCTCGGTGAGCCAAGGGGACAGAACTGCAGGGAGAAGCAGACTAGGCTGATGGAGACGGGAGGTGCTGGGCACGGGCTAATGGAAATGGAGGCCGAGAGGCAGAGTCCCCATGTTCTTTCAGGGCCAGGCTCTGGGCCAAGTAGTGGTCTGTGTTATTCCCTTAATCCTCCCACACCCAGAGCGTGGGAATGATGAGCCTCTGTTTGCAGAAGCAGTGTATCCACAGCACCAAGTGGCCTGCCCAGGGTGCACTGCGTCTGGCCTGCCCAAGACTTCAGAGCTCAGGCAGAGTTTCCCAACAGTAAATCCCCCGTTAGGTCCCCCCTCACCTAGAGCACCTACTTGCTAGGCTCCCCAGGTGAAGAGGGGGGTCCCTCCAGTGTCACCTCTTAGGCACTGTCCTCTGTGGTGTCCCAGGCCCTGACTCTCACCTCTTCCTCAGCACCCATCCCAGCCTGTCTGCCTCTTTAACCAGCATCCAGGCCAGAAATTAGGAAGCATCAGGGAAGCCTCCTGGTCCCGCAGGTTCCAGATCTATGGCATCCTGCCAGTTCTACCTTCCAAACATGGCCTGTGTCATCAGGTCTGCTCATCTCTCACCTGTAGTTTGCAAAGCCTCCTGGGGGTATCCCAGCCTCATCTCTCCGTCCCTTCAATGTCTTCTCTGCAAATATGGAACCAGTGGACATACTGTAAATTTCAGACACTTTTTGCCTGAGACTGTGGTTCTCCGCTGTCCTCAAGTCAAAACCCAGGGCTCTTGGTCTGGTGTCCAAACCCCTGCAGCCCAGCTCCAGTGCATGCTAGTTGGGCACACGGGGATCTGTCTCTCTCCTTTTTCTTGTTCCTCCTGAGGAGCCTGTTGGCTGTCGCCTCCCCCAGGAAACTTTCTTCAGCCACAGGATTAACTGTCTTGGTAACTAACATCACAGGCCCAGGCGACCGAGGAAGGCACCATCAGGTCTCTCTTCTTTAACCCCCGTGCAGAGCTCGAGGAAAGTGCTGATTCGATACCGTAATTGAATTTTATATTTGGAAAATGAAAATTTGTTTTCTTTACTTGGAAATTTAAAAATTTCCAGGAAAGCCGAAATAGTAACCTGTTTTTACCACCTAGATTTTAACGCATTGTCATTTGCGGCGTTTTCATTCTGTTTTCTGGGTGATTTTAAAATGCTTCAAATAGCATATAAATATACTGATCTCTAAAAATTTAGAGCTTCAAAGAAAAAACTAAAAGTCACTCTCCCTGCCCAGTGTTTTTTTCTTTTTCTTTTCTTTCTTTCTTTCCTTTCTTTCTTTTTCTTTTTCTTTTTTTTTTTTTTTTAGTACCAGCGACTAAACCCAGGGGCACTTAACCACATCCCCCACCCTTTTTATTTTTTATTTTGAGGCAGGGTCTCACTAGGTTGGTTGCTTACAGCCTGGCTAAATTGCTGAGGCTGACTTTGAACCTGTGATCCTCTTGCCTCAGTGTCCTGGGATTATAGGCGTGTGCTACCACGTCCAGCACCAAATGGTTTAGGATCTTGACAGGGAGTATGAGGTCTGCTGAAGCTTTTGACAGACACCTTGATCATGTTAAGAAAATTTCCATCCAAGAGCGAAGTTTTACTGAGTGGTGTTGAGCTGCTTCGACTACAGTTGAGATTATGTTGTTTTCCTTCTTTAATCTGAGGATAACAACATCAATCATTTTACTAATCTTTTGAACTATTATTGACCTAAAGAGGAGGCCCTGTGAGGCTGTGAGAGCAGAGACAGAAGGCAGTCAGGATTAAGGCAAGTGCTCTACCACTGAGCCACACCCCAGCCCCTGATTTAGCTTTTTAATCCATGCTCTGCACGAGGGGAGCTTGTTTCCTCTGGAGGATCTTGCTCAGTTTTGCTTCAGTGTCCTGCTAGCTGCTTAAAACAGGGTGGGCCGCTTTTGCCTTTTTGTATGTACTGGGAGTGTTTGCTGAGGGCAAAGCTGAGCCATTCCTGCATCATGACTAGGACTGACTGTAAGCCACCGGGAGCTGGCACCTTGCTGACCACTTCTTGTTTCCTTGAGCCAATTTTGACCAGAAAATTTAAAAGAACATTCTCTTATTGGATTATTTATTTTTCCAATATGAACCATTTCTCTGTTTCTCCACATTTTTTATTGGTGCATTGTAGTTGCACACAATGTTGAGATTTGTTGTTACCTATTAACCGTGTGTGTACACAATAGAACAATATAATTTGGCCAATTTGATTCTCCAGCACTTTCCCTTTATCTCTCTCTCCCCCTCTCTCTTTTATTTTTTGGTCCTGGGGATTGAACCTGGGAACTCTACCCCTGAACCATATCTCCAGCCCTTTTTATTTTTTGAGACAGTGTCTTGCTAAGTTGCTGAGGCTGGCTTTTAACTTGTGATCCTCCTGCCTCATCCTCTGGAGTTACTGGGATTACAGGCCTGTGCCACTATGCCTGTCGGTATCTTTGAATAATTTTGCCTCGAGGTCTATGTTCTCTTGCTATGCATGCTTTTTTTGTAGTGCTGGGGACTGACCCCAGGGCCTTGTGCGTGTGAGGCAAGCACTCTACCATCTGAGCTATATCCCCAGCCCTATGCATGCATTCTTTTAGTTTGTATTTGGTAAACTCTTTTTCTGTCTCTTTACTTCTAGTCTTTCTTCCGTTTTCCTAGCATCTCTTAAAAACAAGATCTCATTAAACTTCACTCTGTTTTACTCGAACTCAATCAGGGTCTGCCTTTTCAAAAGAGCCTGAGCTCTTTACCTTTATTGCTATTGCCACCAGGACTCATATCGGCCACATATTGTGCTTTCTGTTTAGTATTCTTCCTCTTTATTTCATTTTCCCTCTATTTCTGGGTCTTCTGTTGCATTAGCTGAGCTTTCTGTGTGCGTCTCCTGTGGGTATGGAAGTTTTACATTTTGCTTCTATTTTTAGTAGCTACTCTCAAATTTTTAAGTCAGGCCTAAACTTCACTTCCAGGCAAAAGCTAGCTAATGTCTCTACCCTCCTGCTGAATATGAAACAAAAACAGTGTGCAGTTGTCCCTTGGCATTCACAGTGGACTGGCTCCAGGACCCCCAGGATTCCAATATCCATGGATAGTCAAGTCCCTACATCAAATGGTGTAGTATTTGCATGTCACCTACATACACACTCCTGTATATGTTAAATCTCTAGAACACTTAGAATACCTGATGCAGTCTAAATGCCGTGTGGATAGTTGCTCTACGGTATTGTTAAGGAAATAAAGTCTTGGCCAAGCTGAGTATCAGCATAGAGGCAGTATTTTTTTAATCAAATACTTTCAATTCCTGTTTGCTTGAATCCTGGAACTCAGAACCCACAGATAGGGGCCAACTGTATGTATACCATGTCTTTCTCCCAAGTCCCTCCCTGGCCCTGTTCAATGGAGGCCTGGCTGGGCCTTTCTGGCCCCTGCTGCAGGCGGATGGCGGAGGCCTGACCTCAGGATCTCAGCCATGGCTGGGCACCTGCATCCTGGCTGCGACCCAGACGCTGGCTCCCACCCTGGCTGCAGGTTAATTCCTGTTTCCCTCCTTGGGAGAGAGGTTTATTTCAAATCTACACAAAACTCTGCTTTTTCTCGGCTGAGATTTCAGTATTCAGATTTCTTTCTTCTCTCATATTAACGTGTTTGACAGGACAGAGGGGGTCTCAGGCTGGTCTCGTCTTTCTTCAACTAGACACCTTTCTAATTTTTGTCTATAAATTTAAAACCGGGGGGAAGGAAAGTCAGGGGGTGGAGGCTGACGGTGACCTAGAACAGGAGTGTGTGCGGGGTGAGCTGCTGCTGCTGCCAGGCCTCCTCCCGGCTGCTCTCAGCTCTCTGCTGTGCGGCCCAGCCCGCGTCCTGCCAGTGTCTCTGAGTCCCCCTTTGGCTAATACTGATCCTGACACCTGACATTGTGATGCCAGATTCGTGGGACCCCAGTAGACCTCCAGGAGCCGAATCCGATGCAATCACACAAGAGTCTTTACTACAAGCTCGAGCCCTGGACTCACAACTGTTCCCAACGTAGGGGTCCCAGGGAGTGAGTCCCTTTGTTCGGTAAGGATTTACAGGTTTTAGGGGATACTCTGTGCGTCACAACATCAAACAGCAAATCATTTCACACCTCGGGAAAGTCAAACAACAACTCTTAACATTGATTCGCACATTCACTGGCAGGAACAAGTTGGGTAGGGGTGATTGGTTAGTACAAGACGGGGATTCGTTTGAACTGATTGGTTTAATCCTTGAGGGGAGTACGTTTCCCAACATGTTATCAACCACCCAGACTAATGGGGGGTCATCTGGCATCCCAGGTATTTTCCCTGTCTCATGCTGATTGGTGGTTGCCAGGGGGTTGCTAGGGGTCCCCACCTAGCCTGACTGAGTCAGGGACACCTGGCGCAGCAGATCTCTCCTGTTATTTGCAGACAAACAACTCAGCAGGGTGGGGATGTGCCTAGGAGTGCTCTGTGGGTTTTTCCAAGGATAAAGGTCACTCCCCCTTCCTTGGACAGGCCTTGAGGTAGAAGCTGTTTTCAAAAATGGAGTCACATCAGTTTCTCAAATCACCTGCAGCTGCTGTCAGGTGATGGACCATGGAGCTCTCAGTGGACACAGGTCTCAGGTCCCCAAACAGTGCCCTCAAGTCACCACTCCTGGCACCTCCCTGTGGGGATCAGACACCCTGCAGATCTGGCCTGGGTATGTGCCTTGTCTCCCCGTGGCCCCTCCCCCAATTGACCTTGGCATCCTGCCTAGGTGCTATTTGTCCCCCAACACAAAAGCACCAGTCTCTTTGTTTCTGCCCAGCATAGCCCTTGATGGCTATTTGGGATGACAGACACCAAGAGGAGCTTCGATGTCCCTCCGTGAATCCCAGGCTGTTGGTAATGCGAAACCCACCTTCGCCGCTCCTTGAGGGTCCAGTGTTTAGAAATGCCAGACCCCATTTATCAACCAGCAAAAGGAGGAAGCCCCTGCTGTGTTTATTATTAGAAACAGGTTGAGCCCTTCATCTTCGGTTACATTTTCTTCCTCCTGCTGTCCCTTGGCTCCCTGCAAAGATGATTTCCCCCAAGCCACAGAGGAGGTTTGGAGGGGCTTCCGTTGCTGCGCTGGGTCCGTTGTTCTCTGGTGAGGCCCTCCCTTCTAGAGAGCGTAGAGCTGAGCCGAGACAGCTGGCCGGGCTCTGATGGAGGGGCTTCTTCATAACCATGTTCTTGATGTACTGCAGTTTTTCCTGGAGAAGTAATTTCTACAAATATACAGCCGTTAGGGTGTTTTACGTCCTGGTTTTGTTATTTTGGGTTTTATCGCTTTGCTGCCTGTATTACTTCTCTTGAACTCTTCGGAATGTTCTAAAACTCTCTTCAAGGCCTGATCTGTGGTCGTCATAGAGAATGTCCCAAGAGCAGTTGGAAGGACAGTGCCCTCCCTGTTTTCCCTGCAGGAAGCCCTGTCTCCTTGTTAGCGACTGGTGTGTGAACGCCGGGGTATGTGATTTGGTAACAGAAACTCATATTGTAGTTGCTTTGTATGTCCCCACTTTGGGGAGGTGTGTAGTGGCTCTCTCTTGGTCTTCATGGCTTTGGGGGATTGTGACAGAGGGGTGAGAACATCCGCCCCAACCACAGGCCTTCCTCCCCCATCAGAGGCTGCAATGCCTCCTGTCAGTAGATGCAATGGTCTTGCTGATAATCACGGATAACCTGATGCACAGCAGTGATCTTGGCACAGGGGACTCTCAGCTGCGATGCAGTCGTGTTCATTCACTCTGGGGCTTTTTTAAAGAAATTCGCCCCACACCTAAGGTCGTAGGCACACTTAACTTCCTTCTGTATTTGACTCTTCTCTTTCCCAGGCAGGTGCGCCACAGGCTTCCCCAGCCCTGCTGCCGTGCATGTTGGCAACGGGACGGTTCCTTGTTGGGAGCAGCCATCCTGTAGGTGCAGGAGCTGAGGGGTATTCCCAGTGCCAGCAGCATCCATTGTGACAACAGAACTGCCTGCAGACATTGCCAGATGTCTTCTGGGGGACAAAACTGCCCCTGGGAGGGTCAAGAACTGCTGATCTATTTGGAGTTTATTATATATAGTGTGAGGCCAAGGACCCAGTAACATCCTTAATACAGCGAGTGGATTTTATTAATACTATTAAATAACTCTTCAAACTTACAGCCCTGTGCTGCAGAATGACTTTTCAGTCAATGACAGATGGCATGGATGCCGGTGGTCCCCTAAGTAGGTTCTATGATGTTAGCACAATGACAAAATGTCCCCCTGTCAAATGACACAGGACTCTACTTAGATGCCTCTGCCATCGCACCCCAAGCTCCTGGGTCTACGTGGGCTGTCGTGTGTGTGGCGGGGACTGGATGGACATTACAAGCTCACTTCTTTTTCCAGGGCAAAGAGCGAAACTGTTTCCCAGCCCCCTTGCCACCAAATGGGGCGGCAGAAGCAGAGTGTGTCACTTCCAGACCTGGGCAGCTGCAAGCAGGTGTGTGTCACCACTCTCTCTCTACCCCCACGTATAGGTAGTAGTCAGTGATGAGCAGTGGGCAAGGTCACAGGTTTCTTTAAATGACTTTTAAGGCAAATTAATAATCGAATAACCTATACAACAACCACAGGCTCACAAACCTGCAGATAAACAAGTGGAAACCAAGGGAACCAATTAAGAAATATGTCAAGAGGGCGGGGATATAGCTCAGTTGGTAGAGTGCTTGCCTCGAGTGCGCAGTGCCCTGGGTTCAATCCCCAGCACCACACATACACACACACACACACACACACACACACACACACACTCACACTCACACACTCTAAGTAAGTAAATAAATAAAAAGAAACACCTCAAGAAAAGAGGATCAATGGGACCTACACCCAACAGGGTCTGTAGGAGTCATTGTAAAGCTAGGATTTATGGCCACAGGTTTCTCAGCATATTTCAAAAGAGAAATTTTTTAGTAGCGCAGGTGCACTAAGATAAATTTTGCCCAGCCACTGACCCCAATATCCACATTAACATAGGATGGACGTGTAGACGAAGCCTCCCTGGACAGGATGATCAAGGAGACGGTTCTAGAAAAGACCAACGAGGATCAAAACCTCCCCTGCCCAACGTCAAGGAGAGGCTGAACACTTGATTGGCAGAGGGTGCAGAAGGGGAAACCCAGCTCTCAAGGCAAACGTCAACCTGATGAACGAGGAAGCAGCCCTGTTTCCTCTGTGGTCCTCCATTCCCTCTTGAGAGGGCTTCATGCTTGAGCCTTACTTTACCTTCCTTCGTGATAAAGTTCTCTTGACTTTTTGCGTCTGACTTTAAGTTTTCTTTCATGAGAACACAAGAATGAAGATCTGCAGCTTCAGGTCACCCTGTTGGTCCCCTCTGTCCTTTCCAAGGACAATGAATCTGGGCTTAACCAGGCAATTCTCACCCAGGGCCCCCAGTGGTCAGTCAGATAGCAGCTGCATGGGGTCACCTTGAGGGCATCCTGGTCACCTGGCTGGCACCTGTCACCTGGGCTGGGAGAGCAACTGGAGACACTTTGTGTCTCTGTCTCTCTCTCCCCTCTCCCTGTGGAGCAGGCAGCCCGGGATGAATGTCACAGAAATGCCAAGCCTGGAACCCCCACCCCCACCATTCCACTGCTCGGTTCACCCTGAGGCGACACAAAGGCTGGCCGGCTTCCCGGGAGGCACAGAGGGGCAGTGCTATCCAAGTGTTTGTGGACATATTTAAAAATCCATGAGAAAGTGATGCAATTCCAAATTCCTTCTCCCTCGAGACGCGTGGTCGGTTTGTTTATCTCTCTGGAAGGATGCAGGGTCTTCATCTTATTCCCGTCTCTGGAATTTCACAATGTGCTTCTGATCAGTCTTGGGTTCTTTTCCATTCATGGTTCTTTTCATTCCGGAAGCTCCTGTTCCTCAGGCTGGGAGGCGGAACTGTATTACTCATTGGATCATTTCCTCCCTGCTCTTTGGTTTTCTGCCTTCTCCCCGCCTCTCCCTGCACCTCCTCAAGTCATACTCCATCGTTCTTACCTTTTATCTTTTGTTCTATTTTTGCATTTTCTTCAACTTCATCTCCTGAGATTTTTCATTTCTGCTCTCCTATTTTTAATTCCCGAGAACGCCTTCTTTTTCTCCAGGTGCTCCTTTCGATAACCTCCTTCTCTTACTCTCTTGCTCTTTTTTTTTTTAAATTTCCTTGAAGAGCAGCTGGGGTTGGGGCTCAGCGGTAGAGCACCTGCCTGGCATAAGTGAGGCACTGGGTTCGATTCTCAGCACCGCATGTAAATAAATAAAATCAACAACTAAAAATTTTTTTAAAATATAAAATCCCTGAAGATAAGGATTAAAGTTCATTTGAAGTTGTGTGTGCGCTCGCACGCTCACAAGAGCATCCCGTAGGACCTCTCTCTTCTCTGAGTGCCTTCTGTTTGCTACCTTTTCCTTTCATGTTAGAGCTTTCTCTCAAATATCTGGAAATCTTGGTTGTCCATTGATATCTGATGCCCTGGGAATTTGCAGGAAGCTGACAGGGAACTTCTGCCAGCAGACCCTGCTATTGGGCTCACTGGGCTTGTGTCTCAGTGTTCTGGTGGGCGGCTCCTGATCAGCTTTCCCTGATGCCTGTGATCAAGTGTCCAGTCTCCTCAAGAGGCCAGAAACCAGTCAGGAGTTGTTCCTCCCTGGGAAGAGCCTGTGGGCGCCCGCGGTCCACTGTGGGATGGTTCTCCACTCAAGTTCCAGACACCTGAGCAAGGACTTCCAGGTGGCACGGTGGGGTCACTGGTCTCCAGAGAAATGACTGTGAATGTGCAGATGGACGATGGCCGACCACATGGGAAAAGAGCCCAAGCCTGCAACTGGCAGCTACCAAGTCCAGGACACCAACCCCCATCTACACTAGCCTGCCAGAGGCCAGCCGCAGTGAGACTGCTCCCTCCCTGACCATCTGCAAAAGACAACTGTGGTGATCAGCCCCAGACTCCAGGACTTGGTTGATAACTGACACTGGGCTAGTTTTTGTCTCTGCTTTTAACTTAAGACCTCCCAGCGAAAGCCAGGTGTATAGTGGGACATCTGCTTTGAGTCAGGCTCCCTCCATCAGGACATGCCCGAGCCTTCCTTCCCTGCGTCCACTGAAAACCATTCTCCTTCCCTGCCTGCCTTTGAATCTCCGCAAACACAGGCCACAGTGGCTGGTTCCCTGTTGGAGCAAGCTTGGGTAAGTAGCCCGAGCATGTTCTCGGTCGGTTGGGCCTTGTGTATATTTCAGAGGGCAACTAGAAGCAGACTGGAGGGAAATGACGGAGCTGTGGTTGGAAGAAGTTGCACAGCGGGTCAAAAGTTCCCAGGGGCGGGGGTGGGGCTGTCTCTTATA
>NW_026000001.1:1660299-1759278 GCF_001458135.2 Marmota marmota marmota | reverse complement strand
GGGGGGCGGGGGTGGGGCTTTGGGAAGCCCACAGAAGTGCGACTGTGGATCCTTTCTTGGGCCGAGTCTTAGTCCATTTTCTGTTGCTATTAAAAAATACCTGAGGCTGGGTAATTTAAAAAGAGACTTTATTTAGGTCACCATTCTGCAGGTCCCAGAGCACTGGGTGGCTTCTGCTCAACTCTGCTGAGGTCTGAGCGTGTCAGTGGCGGAGGGGGAGCGGGAGATCACGTGGTGAGGCAGGAAGCCAGCGAGCTCTTCTGAACTGCCCGTCCTGGTGGGAACTAACCGGCTCTGTGAGACCAGGATTCATTCCTTCCCAGGGCAGAGCTGCCACTTCCATCTCGTCTCACACAGCCACATGGAGCCATGAATCTCTGGGGGACACACTCAAGCCATCTCCAACCCGTCAGAAGGGGCAGCTCCAGAGCCACCCCTTGCTGTCCCCAGTGGTCCAGGAACAGCACCAGTCATGCCCACCGCTCAGGGCACCCCAGCGCCTGCTCCTCCCTCCAGGCTGCTGCCCAATGCCCATGTCAAGAAGAGAGCTGGGACCCTCAGCTCCTTCTCCGCTGCCCCCTCTGCCTGTGCCTTCCTGGGCCCTCCCCCTCCAGATCAGATTCTGTCACTTCCCAATCTTCGGGGAGCGGGAGGGGCCGCGTCTTGAGGGGACTACACCAGAGTCACAGCTCTCTCTCTCATCTCCTTCTCTGATCAACTCTGAAAGCAGATGGGTTGACTGGATCCCCTCTGCCTGAGCCCAGAGCAGCGCATCGAGGGTCTGGTCACGTTGCAGTAGCAAACAGCTTCAGAAGGCAGCAATGTACAAGGCCAGGGGCATTTCTCAGTCATACCACGTGTCCATTACACATTAGCAGGGGCCCTCTCCATGCCATCTTCACTGGGGACCCAGGCTGGCAAAGTCACCACCATCTGAGACATCTCCAGTCTCACGGTGCGGGGTGGGTCAGAGCCGGGTTTCCTCGTACACAGTGCCCAGCTCGATAAGTGGCTGAAAGTCTCACTAAATGGTTGAGTCTAGCCTCAGACTTGCCATTCTTCGGCCTCAGCCTCTCCAGTCGCTGGAATTGCAGGCTGCACCTCAGCCCCTGGCAAGGGTGGGTGCACTTTTACACTTTTAACCTTTGACCTGCACATCCTGAATCCAAAGGCCTCGGTCTGGTAATTCGACTGCAGCCACTGCCCAGTTTCCCAGCCCCTGGGCGCTGCCTGGCGCTGCCCTCAGCTGCTCTGTGTCCCAGGCTCCCGGAGCTGTCCAGGCACCCGCCCTGATGCTGAAGCCAGCATGTTTTGACACCTTGAATGGCCCCAGAGCTCAGCCTCTGGACGTGGAATCTGCCTCAGGGCCCGTCACAGGGCACCAGGGCAGAAGATGGCAGCCAGGACACAAATGCCTCCCCTCCACCCTACAGTGACATTTCCTCGAAAGGCTCAACTCATTAGGATAAGTTTTCTTGGAAATGGAGGGAAGGCGGTTGGAGTCCCTAAGGACTCCTGTATGTGGGGTGTCCCCCGGGTTAATGGCAAGCTCTGGTCTTGGCCAAGAGCCTACCACGGCGTTGCTCCTCTGGCTGTTCTTGGGAGTGCTGTCCAGCTGGTCCCTCCTGCCCTTCCCTGCGCCTACCCCAGGCCTCTGCTTCGCCTGGCTCCTCTGCCCCTACGGACGCCCCTTCCCCAGTTACCAAGCTGGGTTCATCTTTTTTTTTAAATATTTATTTTTTAGTTGTAGTTGGACACAACACCTTTATTTCACTTGTTTATTTTTGTGTGGTGCTGAGGATGGAACCCAGTGCCTCACACGTGCTAGGCGAGCCACAACCCCAGCCCGTGGGTTCATCTTTTTGCTCCAGTCCTTCCTTCCACAAAGTGGACATGAGACGAGGTGGGAGACCCACTGGACCGTCCACTGTGATGGTTAATTTCATGTGTCAGCTTGGCTGTGCAACGGGATGCCCAGATAGCTGATTAAATGTGACTTTTGGGTGTGTCTGCGAGGGTGATTTTGGAGGAGACTGGCATCTGAATGGGTGGGCTGAAGCACAGCAGCAGCAGCCCTCTCCAAAGTGGGCACGCATTGTCCGACCCCCTGAGAGTCTGGGGAGAGCGCTCTGGCTCTAGGGCTTTGGTCTCCAGCTTGCAGATGGCCCATCGTGGAACTTCTTGGCCTCCATGATCCCATGAGCGTACCTTATAATAGACTTCTTCATATGCACGTGTGTGTACACAGAAGGCATTAAGAACATGCTGCTCCAGAATATGCCACTCTGGTGTACTGACTGTATTGAGTTAGACACTCAAAAGACAACAGGTACTGGATCATTCGGACCGTCCTTCCTTGACTTAAAAGCAGGAGGTGAAATTCCCACGTGAACGCTGCCCTCCCTCTACAGAAGGAAAACCTCATTCCCACCAGCAAGGATGCAAGGGAGATCCCCCGACAATCCTCATTAAACCCACCCCCCTCTCCCTAGCCTCTTCTCCATCCAGTTACCCACCTCCCAAGCCGCTCAGCCTCCTCCATTTTCACAATTAGCTACTCTTTGTCCAGCTCACACTCACGCTCCCACGCTAACCATGTCTTTGGTCTTCTCATCCCACGAAGCCTCCTGCGCCTTGGAAAGTTTGGATGAAGTCAATTTAACGCTCTCTCAGGCTGCTCTGGCTCCTGTTGATTGAGTTCCCAAAGGAGAGAGGGAACAAGATAGAGGTAAATTCCGGGGTCCCCTAGTTTCTAACAAGGAGAAGGGGTTCCCTGGCTGGGACCCAGCTTGCTCCAGGCTGCTGAAGCCGAGACTCCTGACAGAAGCCAGCAGGAGGGGAGGATGCTCAGCCCGGCCTGCTCCCAGACCTCTGGCGCCAGGTCCAGCTGAAGCCTAGCAAGAGTCTCTCCTTGTCTCCTTCCCTTCCAAAATTCAGGAGAAAACCTCTGGGTGAGCCAGGTCTTTGGGGAGAGCCCCCGCCGGAGTCTGTCAGGTCTGTTCTTGTTTCTGTTGCCCCTTCTCCTCCCAGAGATGGTCACTGCTTTCTCCAGTCTCTGTCCTTCCCGTCACTGGGAGTGAGGAGGAGGAGGACAGCTGGAACCCAGATGTGGGTCCTGTGCCTGTTACCTGAGCCCCCCTCGTGGCCAGGCAGGTCACGTCCCCTGTCAGGCCGGCCTCCGTGCAGACTTTCTGCCACTCCCGCGAAAACCAATCCGGACAACCTCTTCACCCGTCTTATTTTACATCTTATTTTACACCGAGAGCTTGGCTTTGTGACAGTGAGAATCTCCCGTCTGGCCTCTGCCAGGCAGGGGGACACAAGTCTTGGCTGGTGTGGGGCTGCCAGCAGAACACACAGGGAACAAAGGTCTGAGGGACACACAGCTCTTTCTTTGTTTGACTCCCTGGGAGTTTGTCCTGATAAGAGGCCCCAGGGAGGGCTTCCTCATCTCCACCCTCACTGTCCCATGTGGTCCACCTGGTGCCTCCGCGGGAGACCCACTGTTTCACAAACACTTTTCTCACCACCTGTGACAACCAAGGACTTTGCTTTCTTGCACAGCCGTTGGGAGTGGAGTCTGGGATCATGGAGGCTGGATCTCGTGCACCTGCTTTCGGGATACTTCTTGTGGCCATGCTACAGATTCTTTCTAAGCCTGGAAAGTTCCCTCCTGGTGTTTCTTTGAAAAGGCTTCTTGTGATGGGCAGCATCACCCCTGGAATAAAAGTCTCGAAGCTCCCGCTCGGCAGTGGCCTCAGCGGACCCTTTGAATGGGAAGGGCTTCTATATTGGGGGGAAACAATTTGTGCTGACAATGCAGCTCATGGGCAGAACACTTGCCTGGAGTGTGCAAGGCCCTGGGTTCCATCCCCAGCAAGAAACACTCACTGAGAGCTGCTTTCCAACAATAAAAAATTAAAAAAAAAAAAATCTTGAAAAAAAAAAGAAACACTCACTGGCAAGGGGTGTTCTTCCACCCATGATTACCCTGTAGTTATCCGACTGGCCAGATGATCTTGGGGGGAAATATCCCTAGAGAGGGAACAGATGGCCAAAAAATTTCTTAGGGCCTCTGTCTTTGTTTTGCTATAACAAAATACCTGAGGCAAGCTAACCTTATAAAATAAAGAGATTTATTTAGCTCACAGTGTGAGGTTCAAAGTTCAAATGCATGATGCAGGATGGGATGAGGGTCCCAGGGCAGATGACAGGAACATGTGAGAAAGGAAGGGATCACTTTTCAAAACAGGAAGCCAGAGAGTGGAGGCTTTCAAGAGGGCTTGACTTGGGCTGGGGATGTGGCTCAAGTGAGCGGTAGCGCCGCTCGCCTGGCATGCATGCTGCGGTTAGATCCTCAACACCACATAAACAAAGATGTTGAAACAAAGATGTTGTGTTCCCCGAAAGCTAAAAAAAAAAAAAAAGAGGGCTCGACTTGGAGGCCAGCTGCCAGTTTGGACTTCCCACTAAGCCCCACCTCTTAAAGGGCCCACCCCCCACCTAGGAAAGAAAGCTTAAAGCCTCTGCCTGCCAAAAAGCCAGAACTACCCTGTGGACTCTGAGAGGTTTGAAAGACCCTCCTCCCCTTCTCCATGGAACCCATAGATGAGCAACTTTAAGTTTAACTAACCCACCCCTTGTGGCCAGTAAAATTCTAAATTGTTTTTTGTAAGATTCACCCTCTTTCCTAGAGAAACATAGGTTCTGAGACAGAGTCTTAGGACTCCCTCGATTTAAATAAAACCATCATTTTCTGTCTTCCTGGAAACTCACCCACCAGGTAGCTCTACAAGGCCCAGTTAAGTTTCTCTCCAACCTGATCAGGCACCCACTCCTCCCTCAGCTCCTACCACAGGACAAGCCCAATTTCTTTCTTTTTTCTTTTTTTCTTTTTTTTTTTGTGGTGCTGGGGATTAGAACCCAGGGCCTTGTGCATATGAGAGGAAAGCACTTTACCAACTGAGCCATGTCCCCAGCCCTAACCCAGCCCAATTTCTATAACTTCAGTCCAAGATCAAAAATGCTCGGGGGCTGGGGATACAGCTCAGTTGGTAGAGTGCTTGCCTCGCATGCACAAGGCCCTGGGTTCAACCCCACATCACCACACACACACACACACACACACACACACACACACACACACACACGGTGCTCAGACGCAGTCGGTGACAACCTGCAAATGTGCGGGGGTGGGGGCTGGGGATCTAAGCTGACGCTCAGGGCTCCTGGCGCCCTCGTCGTGGGTCGGGGTGGGTGGGTGGCTCTTCCGGACTCCCTTCTGACAGATCAGATCAGTGAATGGTGGACTTAGGCACCTCTAGGTTTTGAAGAGCTGGAGCAGTCAGTGATTCCTCACTGGGGTCAGCACCAGGTCACAGTGACCTGCGCTCCTCTGGGAGGGTCACCAGGGAAACTTACAGAGTATTCTCAGGAGCCAGGCAAAGAAAGCGATGGGATTGCCGAGTGAGAAGCCGCTTCTCGTTGGTGCAGTTTCCAGGTTCCTCTTACTGTTCACAGGAGGCTTCGTAGGAATTTATTATACAGGTAAAGAAAGGGCCAGAGGGCCCCCCCCCCCATGTTTTTAAACAAGTCCCCAGGCTGTCAGCTCTCTTGCCAGTTCACAAGACCCATCCCGGCTCTTCCCGATGACAGGCCACCTATGACGAGCCCCACTAACCAGCCTCATCACCTGGGTCCCCATAACACTTAACATCCTGCTCCCCTGCCGCCCTCTGAGAGCCTGGCAGCTGGGGACATGGTACCCCGGTCACGGAGGCCTCTTGGATACCTGTCCTGACTTCCTTCTGGGTTGTATCAGCTCCTGAAGGTGGAATTTCCAGGGAAACCTAACAACTGGCTGGGCCATACTTTTGCCCCATGAAACATTGCAGGCATAATCCACTAGCTACAAAGCCATCGAACTGGAAGAAGGAAACACTGCCCCACTGACACGGCTCCAGATGTGTTTTGGTCTGCCACGGTGTTGACACAACCTGGGAATCCCGTGGTCCTCCTATTGCCAGTGGGCACACAATTGCTGCCCTATTACAAACTGCTATAGTCTGAACGTGTTCCCCCAAATCCACCCGATGGGAGGCATTTCAGTCGGTCACAGGGAGCACTGCCCTCTGACGAGCTCAGCAGTCTCTCAGAGTGAACTCCTCCCTGAGAGATTGGCTCTGAGTTAGTCAGCTTCCCATCACTATAACCAAATACCTGACATAATTAACTTAAAAAGAAAGTAGGTATATTTTGGCTCATGGATTTAGAGGTCCCAGTTCATGATCAGGAGGACCTGTTGCTTTAGGGCCTAAGGCAACGCAGCACATCAAAACAAGCGTACAGAGCAGAGCAAAAGCATTTACATCACGAGACAGGAAGCAACGAAAGAGGAAGGGGCCAGAATCCACAGTCCCCTTCAAGAGCATACCTCCGATGACCTGAGGGGCTCTCATATAGCCCCATGCTGCGCCTGTTTGGATTACTGTGGGCAAAGTGTCTAATCTGCACATTTTAGAGGGCAAGATATTCTCTCTCCGTCAGATGAATGAAGCCCGACGTTTGGTCGATGGATCTGTCCTGTGGGACGGAGGCCGGTCAGCCATTGGAGGAAACGCTCTCCCTTTGACCTCTGGTGTTGATTCTCACCTGTTCTTTTCTCCTTCTGCAACTGCTCAGCCGCTAGCCTGATCCTCCTCTCTGTGGCCACCAACTCGGCCTTTGTAAGCCTAGGGCAGTCGAGGATGTGGGAAAAGGAGTTCCGGGTGTGCCACCCCAACAGATGCCCCTCTGGCATCCTGAGTATTTGGAATTAGACTTGAAATACAGCAGGTGTGTGACTCTGTGACCTTCCTTTGCTTAAAAGCAAGGGATGAAATGCCCTTGTGAATAATGCTGCTATGGCTTGAATGCTGCTTGTCCTCATCAAAACTCCTGTTCAAACAAGCTCCAACATAATGGTATTGAGAGATGCAGGGGCCTTTAAGAGGTATTGGGTCATGGGGGTGGAACCATCATGGATTTTTTTTTTTCTTGCAGGGATGGGTCACTCCAGGACCACTTCCCACTCTGCAGGAAGCTGGCCACGATGCTGGTGCCATGCTCTTGGAATTTCAGGATTATGAACCTGAACAAACCTCTTTCCTTTATAAGTTAGTCTCAGGTGTTCTGTTGTAGCAACAGAAACGGACAGAGGACAGTGCCATTCTCATCAAGGACAGAATACGGAGGCCAAGGAAAATCTGTACAAACCAACCTTATTAAACTAA
Source organism: Marmota marmota marmota (assembly GCF_001458135.2). NCBI lineage: Eukaryota > Metazoa > Chordata > Mammalia > Rodentia > Sciuridae > Marmota > Marmota marmota. The sequence continues at coordinate 1,752,007 of NW_026000001.1, read as the reverse complement.
CCCTATCTTCATGGACACTTTACTCAATTAACTGCCCTAGCCCAAGCCACTGGGCCATCACATTTTCTGCTATTTGTCTCAGTATACAGGTGTTCAACACTAGCTGTGTTTCGGGGTTCCTGAACGCTTTCCTCCTATTGATCTCTCAGGGTAATTCTCAGTGCCAGCCAAAGGTCAGAGGAAAAAATTCTGCCTCCCTACAGCAGCTTACTAGCTCTACTCCTCTGGAGAAGCTGGACTGGGGCACTAGTGTGGCTTGTTGCCCAGGATGCACCAAAGTCCCAAGTCCCCAGGAAGTGAGGCGAGCCCCCCACAGGAGGGAGGCCCCCACCAGCCCAGCCGAGGGGGACAACACCCACAGCTGTCGAGTCCCTTCAGCTCTCATGTCCTGGAGGGTCACTCTAGCATGCACCTGCGGGACTAGAAATCACATCCATGAACTTCCCCCTCACTAGACCGTGGCGTCCTCTGGACGATGGCTGTGAGTTTAGCAGAGGCCCCTGTTTACTTTCATTTCCTGTCTTTCTTGCTTCCTGTTTCAGTGAACTGCCTGGGTTGCAGGCTCCAGGAAGAAACTCTGGGCCTTGGATGCAAGTTTCTCCAGTCTGTACCTTTCCCAGCCCGACAAGCGAGGGTCCCAGAGCCCTCTGCCCAAAAAACAACGCTCACGCTGCAGCATCTGTCGTGGAAATTTTATTGGTCTCAAGGGAGCAAGCAGCCCGCCTCTGGGAGGGCCCAGCAGCCCTCACTGCAGCCTCACTGTTTGCCATTGCCATTGATGGGGCGGTTGACGTGGTCCGGGGAGGCCAGGAAAGCCTTGAGCTTGGGCCGGGCGCTCAGGCGCGCCACGTAGGCCGAGAGCAGGGGGAAGGCGTCCAGGCAGCTGGGAGCCAGCACCTGGTGGATCAGCAGCAAGTCCAGCAGGTTGTAGTCAGCAAAGGAGATCTGCGGGGAAGGTGGGTCTCAGCTGGTGGGAGCAGGACGGAGGCAGAGAGCGGAGCCCACCCCCCAGGACTACCCCACTGGGCTGTGTGAATGGTTCTGCCGGTTTCCATTCACAAGGAGGGGGTGTCCCAGAAGGGCCAGATCCTCACCTGGTCCCCAATGATGAAGGCCTTGCCTCCCTGGTTCTGGGACAGTAGGTTCTCAAAAGGCTTCAGGTGGCCGGGCAGTGCCTTCAAGTAGTTCTCCTTGCCAGCCTCCTGGCAGGAGGAAGTCCGGGCTGCGATCATCCTCCACACCCGCACCCAAGCCCCTGCTGCCCCCAAGATGCACCCCCTCTGCTGCCCACGGTGGGCAGGCCAGAGACGGGAGCCTGGCTGCTCCCCAGGTTACTCCAAGTGCCTCCAGTTCAGCTAATTCTCCACTCTGTTCACCTTCCTCTCCCCACTGGGATCTGCAAAGGCTGCCCAGCTGGCTTCCCTGGAGGTTTCTTCTAGATCTCCCAAGCAGACACAGCCTGCTTAGAACTGCCCACAGGAGAGCCCAAGGCCTTCAGGACCTGGCCTGCTGTCCCCCACCTCTGTCTCCTCATGCTCCAGCTCCACACCCAGGCCACACACACACACTGGTGAGTGCCTGCCTGCTCCCGGCCTCTGCTAAACTGGTCCTGATGCTCCAGATCTGCATGCCTTGCCCATCAAAACTGCCAGCATCTCCTTCCAGAAACCGGCAACAGATCCTCCTCCTCAGGCTGCTCCAGGAAGCCCCGGCCCAGCAGAGGCCAGGGGACCCATGTCTTGCCAGAGGCTTCCTGGGCTTGCACTCTGCCACCGCTACTGTTACTAGTCTGGCTCATCCCTGGCAATGAGGATGAGGGTTGTCTTGCCCATGAAGGTCCCTGGGCCCCAGCACTGAGCCTGACCCAGCCTCGGCACTCTGACTGGCATAGGGATCAACCAGAACCACATGAGGGTGGGGGGTCAGGACAGAAGAAGCCCCTTTCTTCCTTTACTCCCAGTGCCCAGGCTCACGTAGTTGGTGTAGATGAGGGTGACATATTTGCAGCGAAGATCCTCCACGCCATCATTCACCATGTCCACTAAGGCTGCCTCCCGCTGGTCCTTCCCATAGAGCCCTGGGGGGTCAGGGGAGCAGACAGCATGAGTGGCGCCTGATCAACACAGGCATGTGGCTCTCGGTGGGCCTCGGCTTGGGAGGGGAAGGGGACACAGATGGAGGCACAGTTGAGCCTAACACACTGCAGGTGCTCAGAGCTCCTGAGAGGCAGCCTGGCCCAGGGCAAGGAGGGAGGTGGGCCTGGGCAGCCCCCTGGGCAAAGGGCACAGCTTCTGCATGTCTCAACTGCATCCACTCCAGACTGGGAGGCCACACATGGTCCTCAGGACTCACCCAAGGAGCGGCCCAGGTGACGCAAGATGGCATTGGACTGGTACAGGTTGAGGTCCCCGTCCTGGAACTTGGGCAGCTGCCCATACACCTGGGGGATGACATGATTCCGTGAGGGCCACCAAGCCTGGCTGCCACTTGCCCTAGTTGCAGCCCCTCTAAGGCCCAGCTCATGCTCCCACAGAGGTATGGTCACTCACACAGGAGGCCTTGAGAGAGCCCTGCTGCCAGGTATCCAGAGTCACCACCTCCTCCTTCCAGCTCTGGCCCTGGTCAGCCAGCAGCATGCGCATGGCCTCGCATCGCCCTGGGTGGGGGTCAGGACGGGGTGGGTGGGTTGAGGGACAGCCCAGAGACCCAGCCTCAGGGGAACCAGAGGAAGGAGCGAGGGGAGGGGTCACTGGAAAGGAGACTCCAATTGATTCACAGAATACGGGGGAGAGACCTGGGCATGGCAAAGGAGACCAGGCCTTGCAGCCACATGGAGAGGCAAGGGTGGGTGGGGCCTCTTGCAGGTGGGCAAGGGGCCAGGGGCTGCAGATACCACCCTGTACCTCCCATCCCTGCGGCCGAAGACTCCTACCTCGAACCGGGAAGTAGACAATGGTGTAGGGCGGCACTAGAGCGGGCAGAGAAGACAGTTAGATCCCTGCGTGTCTTGTGGGGCGGGTGCACTCCGTCCGCTCCAGTGGGGACTTGGGCGGAGAGTGCACCCGCCCCCTCCCCAGGGCCAGTCCCTGCTCTGGGCCCCCTGAGAGCTCCCAGCTCCGCGCTGGGGACGCCCTGAGACCCCTGAGTCCCACTCGGGGCACTGGGTGGGAGCTGCCCGGTGCTGGGAGCTCCGAGTCCCCGGGTAGCCCGGGCCCCGCGCCAACAGCATCCTGGGAGCCCTTGGAGACTAGACGATGCGGACTCACTGGCTGCTGCGCGGTCAGCGGAGCGGGACCGACACTGAGTGCGTGGACGACGGCGGCGGAGCTCGGCGCAGGCCCAGTGGCAGCCGAGCCTTATAAGGGGCGTCTCGCCCCGCTCCGCCCCTGCTGCTGAGTCACCGCGCTGGCCGCTGAGTCCTGACCAGCGGCGGCCCCCGGCTCGTCCCGTCCCCGCCCGCTGGACGCGAGTCAGCCGCGTTTGCGGGTCACATGTTCCCTGCTGGGCCTCGTGAGTCCAGGCGCCCGTGGGATGGGGTCCCCACCAGGCACAAAGAAACCCAGACAGGACTCAGCTGAGCCTGGAGCACTCGGGAGAGCACCTCTCGATTCTTTCTCTTCCACATCCCCGTCCACAGCCCACCCAGAGCAGAGACGGGGGTCGGGGGAGGCGCTCGGTACCAGACCACGATAGATGGGTGTGGAAGGCGGAGCCTCATTTCCTCATGGCAGGCGGCCAGGGCCCTCGGTGCAGCTGCGCTTGGGGAAGGGCTGGGAGGAGACAGACCCTGCACCCACCTGCGCCTGCACGTGTGGCCCACAAAGTCCCGCTGGGGCTTCCGCAAGCTCAGAGGGACTCCAAGAGCTGCTAATGGGCAGCCATCCCCCTGTGCCAACTGGTGAGGGGACAGAGGGTGAGCCCTCTGGAAAAGGCCCACCCAGAGGTGGCACAAGTAGGGACAGGCACTGTTTGGGAGCAGAGGTAAAATTCTGCCCAGGAAGGGCTGGGCCGAGGTTGTGCTAAAAATTCTGCTCAGGAAGGGCTGGGCCGAGGTTGTGCCTGGGCCAGAGAACACTCTCCACGTCTGCCTTGTGTGTCTCTGCCCGGGTTCTCCCATGCGCACACAACCAGCCTCCTCCCTACAGGTGTCCTGCCGGTGCCTCCCACCCTTAACACCCGATCTGTTTTCATCTTTCTTCTTTAATTTGTTTGTTTGAGCTAAAAGCAATTGCCTTCCCCAATCCTCAAGGTATGACCTTCAATTCAATAAACTACCCCCCCCAAAAGCAAAGAAACTATGTTGCAGTTTTATATAAAAAAAATTGAAAGCTGTGCCCTTTTGCTACTTTGTTTCCTTGCAGCCAATTCTGGGGCCCTTTCAAAAGTAATCTACTCCTTTTTTTTTTAATGTTTATTTTTTAGTTTTTGGTGGACACAACATCTTTGTTTGTATGTGGTGCTGAGCTTGAGCCACTGCGGAAACACTAGCCAGTAGACACACACTAGTTCACAGCTTGCTGTCACATGCTCAGGCGCACACATCCATGCACACAAAGAGCCATTCACACTCATATTCTCTCTCTCTCTCTCTCTCTCTCTCACACACACACACACACACACACACACACACACGCAGCACAAAGGAGGTCTCCACTGGGCTATCCAGAGCTGCCAGGGGCAGGGGGACCTGGCGCTGGTCCTCTGGCTGGGACTGCTTGCTCCTGCAGCCACCCCCCTGCCCTGGCCTTTCTCCTACAGGCTGAAGCCAGGATCTGGGCCATAAAAGCAGGAGGCGTGGGTGCCCGTAATTGGTCTCACCCCTCCCACCTTCCCCCCACCCCTCACCTGCCACTACCCTAGCCCAGGTCACTGCCCCCTTCTTACCTCTAGTACTCTGGTCACTTAGATTAGCCCAAGTCAGTTTCCTCGTTTGCACTGGGATGTGCAGGAGCATTTTCCACTCTGTCCCTGTGCCCTAAGACCATAAGATATTCCCATGAGTCACTGAAACTTTTGGGCTCCCTCTCTTGTCCCACAGCGGTTCTGGGCCTCCCTGATGGCCTGCAAGCTCTAGACGTGGGCTTGTGTAGATGGGGGGTGTTACCATGCTCCTCAGTTCCTAGTCAGTTATATGGCTGGTCTAGGCAGGTCTCTCTCTTATCTGCATGCATCCATTTATGCATTTTTACCCACCATTCCACTCTCACTTCTACCATGTCTGCAGGGTGGCTGGGAGGGGAGCCCCTGGTGTACCCCAGGTATGAAACCCTGATTTGCATAAGTAGAACCAGGTAGCTTCCCCAAGGATCCACCCACCACCCCACACCCAGCTGTTAGACCTCTTCTGCCCCATTTTTCATTACTAAGGATTTGGATCATCTCTTCGTGTGTTTATTGGATTTAGTTTTTGTCTTTTGGAAATTGCCAGTTCAGATCCTCCGGCCATTTTCTTTGGGGTTTTTGCCGACTTTCTGTTGACTTGCACAAGATCTTCATTTATTCTAGATATTAATGTCCTATTGGCTTTAGACATCACAAACACCTTCTTTGTTCTGTTAAGTGCCTCTTAATTTTACCCACGGTGTGTTTTCATTTAACAAAACTCTTCATTTTAGCATAATCAAATTCATCAAGTTTTCTTTAAAATTTTTTCTTTCTGCAGAAAGCGGGGGGAGGGGTCGGTGCTTACGTGTTATGCTTTTGAAACTTTTAAGTCTTTTATTCCTGCCTCACTGCAACAGTACCCTCCTGCACTGTCTTTCGTTAATTTTGTCTTTTTTTTCCTTTGATACTGGGGATTGAACTCATGGGCACTTTACCACTGAGCCACATCCTCAGCACTATTTTGTATTTTTTGTTTAGAGACTGAGTTGCTTAGTGCCTCACCATTGCTGAGGCTGGCTTTGAACTCATGATCCTCCTGCCTCAGTCTCCCCAGCTTCTGGGATTACAGGCATGCGCCACCATGCCCAGCTTAATTTTGTCTTTTGATCTTCACGTCTACAGCGAACCATCTAGGGGCCACCTTTGCATGGGCTGTTAGGTGGGAATCCAGTTTTGGTTTTCTGAACATAAAGAGCTGTCTCTTCCAACGTCATCTGGCTTAATAGATGTCAAGTCCCTCTCCCTGCCAGCTTGCCTGCTGGTCCTCTCTTCTCTTCCGTTCATCCTCTCCTTGTCTGTTCTTGTGCCAAGGCCACAGATGTTTTTATTATTTTGGTTTTATCAATCTTGGAGGAAAAAAAAGCCTACCCTCCAGACTTTTCTTTCTTTCTTTCTTTCTTTTTTTTTTTTTTTTAGTAATTTGTGGATCTTTGTCCAGCTAGCAAAATGTTTTAGTAAATTTATCAAATCTCTCAGGGAACTCCAACTGGAACTTTGGTTAGCATCGTATGACATTGGGAGATGAATGTGGAGAACATGCACATCTTGATGGAATATTTATTTGTTCAGATTCTCTTTCCTTTAGCAAAATATTCTGTCAAAAAAATTGGCTCAAAAATTTTTTTTTGGCTCATTCTTCTACATTCTAGATACTTTGTATCTTCCCCCCCTCCCCCTTAAAGTATTGGAGATTGAAATCACCCCTAGAACTCTGTCACTGAGCCACACCCCCGGATCTTTTTATTTTGAGACAGGGTCTCACTAAGTTGCCCAGGCTGGGCTTGAATTTGGGGTTCTCTTGCCTCCGTCTCCTGAGTTCCTGGGATTACAGGCATGTGCCACTTCTTCTGGCTACGACTCTTCTTTTAAAGAAAACTTTACCAGGGATGAACTTGGGCTGTGTTTGGGAACATCAGATGGTGAACTCAGTTCTCTGATCATGGGTCACAGGTTGTTTATGATGTTCTGGTTCTTTCCAGGAGCTTGAGGTTGACATTATCTGCACTACCTAGTTAATGCTTGGAATGGGTTTATAGTACAGATTTGTAAAATACACATTTCTGTTTTATCTAATCTGAAAATACATTGCACAAGTGAACAGTACATTTGAGCTTTAATAAAAATAGGGCAATTTTTATAGATGAGCAAATGTACAGTAACTCTAACATTTGTAGATTTCTCAGAAACTTGAGAGAGACGGGCCTGGAGGAAAATCAGATCTGGAGAGTAAGTCTGACCACAGGAGCTTTCAGATTCACAGCTACAGTCTTTTTCCTTTTCTCTGTCTCCTTTCTCCCTACCTTTACTTCTTCTATTGAGGCTGAGGATCATCGTGTCTAGTGCCAGCTTTAGATTTTTGGCATGGAAGCCTCATCAGTTCAAGAAATTCCCTTCTCTTCCCAGTTTGGTAAGACAGTGTCTCTCTTGGGCTGGGGCTGGGGCTCAGTGGTAGAGCATTCGCCTAGCATGCATGAGGCACTGGGTTCGATCCTCAGTGTCATATAAAAATTAAAAAAAAAAATAAAGATATTGTGTCCACCTAAAACTAAAAAATAAATATTAAAAAAGAATGTGTCTCATCAAATTCAAATCAAATTCAAATCAAAAATACTCTTCATCTCACTCCAGCCAGAATGGCAATTATCAAGAATGGAAGCAATAATCAGCGTTGGAGAGGATGTGGGGAAAAGGTACACTCATACATTGCTGGTGGGACTGCAAATTGGTGCAACCACTTTGGAAAGCAGTGTGGAGATTTCTCAGAAAACTTGGAATGGAACCACCATCTGACCCAGCTATCCCACTCCTCCCAAAGGACTTAAAATCAGCATACTATAGTGACACAGCCACACCAATGTTTATAGCAGCTGAATCCACAATACCTAAACTGTGGAACCAACTTAGATGCCCTTCAATAGACGAATGGATAAAGAAACTGTGGTTAATATACACAATGGAATATTACTCAGCTTTAAAAGAGAATAAAATTGTGGCATTTGCAGGTAAATGGATAGAGTTGGAGAATACTATGCTAAGTGAAGTAAGTCAATCCCAAAAAACTAAAGACTGAATGTTTTCTCAGATTAGTGGATGCTGATCTATGATGGGGGAGGGGGGGGACATGGGAAGAATGGACAGTCTTTGGATTGGGCAAAGGAGTGTCACATCTCATGACTAAACAGTCAGGGTCACTCCAGGTGAACTGGGCTGCACAAAATAATCATACAGAGACAGAGAAATACCTTTTTCTTTGGGTCCTGTGCTGGCTCCTCCAACCTTAGTGGTTTAGAGAGAGAGAGAGAGAGAGAGAGAGAGAGAGAGGAGCAAGTGCTGACCCCTTTTATTGAGGAGAAACCATTCAAATGCAGCAAGGGGTCAGGTTTCAGGGGGCTGAGTCTAGCTTCGTGATGTCTGCTGTCAGCAGGTTGACTGACATCTAGGAAGGCCACACCCAAGGGCAGAGCAAGAGAAGGGGACACACAAAGGGAGTTTCCATGGAACATTCCATCTAAACAGGGCAAAGGGGTAGGTAGGATTACAAAGGAATAGGAGAGTGTAGCTCAACCCCAGGGTCTCCTGGGGCCACGCTGTGTTGGCCTTGTTACCCCATCGAGGGAAAAGACCAGTCCCGAGTCACGGCACTACCACACCAGACTACAGTGACCTTTCAGATCCCTGTGGTACATCAGGACTTCAAGGTGCGTGCATTTAGAGTGGCTTCCCACAAAAGGGAGGTGGGGAGGGGTTATAGGGGTAGGAAAGACGGTGGAATGAGATGGACATCACAAATGGTGCGTCTCTACATCGTGTGCAGCCAGAGAATTGAAATGTCACTCTCCATTTGTGTACAATGAATTGAGATGCGTCCTTCTGTCACGTACAACTGAGTAGGACAAATAAAAATGAATAAATATTCAAAAGTTAAAAAATAATGTGTCTCATTAATAGGTAACAATCTCATCAAGAGTTTTTTCTACATTGTTTCATGCCATCACATAGTTTCTCCTTTATTTTATTAGTGTGGAGAATTAGATTGATGTTTTTTGTTTTAATTTTTTTTGGGGGTACTGGGGGTTGAACTCAGGGGACCTTGACCACTGAGCCACATCCCCAGCCCTATTTTGCATTTTATTTAGAGGCAGGGTCTCACTGAGTTGCTTAGCACCTCGCTGTTGCTGAGGCTGGTTTTGAACTCACGGTCCTCCTGCCTCAGCCTCCCCAGCAGCTGGGATTACAGACATGTGCCACTGTGCCCAGTGATTGATGTGTTTTCTAATGAATTCCAGAATAAACCCTTCTTGAGCCAGGAAAGGTGGTACATACCTGTAATTCCAGCTACTTGGAGGCTGAGGCAAGAGGATTGAAAGTTTGAGGCCAGTCCGGGCAATTCGGTGAGTGCTATCGTGGGACATGTATTATATAGAGGTGGAGATGAAAAACCCGGATAGTAAATGTGCTGAGCTAGCTCCGGTGTCGTCCGCCCTCGCCAGGGCTTGGCTGAACCAACGGGCCCAGGTTTTCTCTAGGTGTGTCTGTCTTCCTTTCCTTCATCCCTCACCCCCCTCAGGTTTCCGATGGACAGCTGTGCGGGTTCCAGAGTTGGCACCCAGACAGGGACTGGAACCCTAGACCCTCAGATATAGATATAGATATATTATCACATGATGGGACACATGTATCGCCTCTAGTCCCTGGCCACCACTCAGCTGCTCTCTCTCCTGGTGGTTGCATCTTTGTCAGAGTGTCCTAGAAGTGGAATCGTCCCATCTGTAGAATCTGGAGTCTCATTCTTCTCGTGTGATGCATTTGAAATTCACTCATGCTCCTGGGAGGATCCTTGGTTCTTTGCTTTTTATTGCTGAATCATACTACATTGAAGGAAGTTCTTTATCCGTTCAGCAGTTGGAGGGTAGGATTTGCAGCAATTATGACTAAAGCTGCCTTGCCTGATTGCACACAGGTTACGTGGAACAAAAGTCCTCGCTGTCTTAGATAAAATCCCAGGAGCAGGGTTGCTGAGTCATATGGTAAGTGCATATATCACTCTCCACTTGTTGCCAAGTGGTTATGCCACTTACCACCCACCAGCTGTGTGTGAGGGCTCCGGTGGTTTTCCATCCCCATCAAATTCAATATGGCCAGCCTTTTCCCCAGCCACTCTGATAGGCTTTTGTTGTTTGTTTTGTTTTTGGTGGTACTTGGGGTTAGATCCAGGGTTGCTTTACCACTGAGCTGAATCCCCAGATCTTTTTGTTTGTTTCTTTTGTTTTCTTTTTGAAACAGGGTCTCACTAAGTTGCTGAGGCTAACCTCCAACTTGTAGTCCTCCTGCCTCAGCCCCCTGAGCTGCTGGATTGCAGGCATGCACCACTGCACTAGTTGATGCGGAATCTCTTTTCATGTGCTTATCAGTACATCTTCTTTGCTGAAGTGGCAGTTCGAATCTTTTGCCCAGTTTTAATTGAACTGTAGGTTTTACTATTATTCAGACTTGAGAATTCTTCATATCATCTAGATAAAATCCTTTATCAGATATGACTTTAAAAAATATTGTCTTCCACTCTGGCTTATCTTTTCTGAATAAATTATTTTTTCAGTGCAGACATTTTTAATTTTGGTTAGTGTTAGGGTTAGGGTTTGGTCCCCAGTGTGGTGGCATTTGTAGGTGGGGGAAACTTCAAGAGGTGGGGGCTAGTGGAGGGGGTGAGGTCATTGGGGTACTTGCTGCTCTGGGAAGAAATTAATGTAGTTTTAGTGGGAACTTAGTTTCTGCAAGAGCAGGTTGTTATACAAAAAGAGCCAACCTGGCACCTGAATCTCTCTGGCTTCCTGTCTCACCATGGGGTCTCTTCTTCGAGGCCTCTCACCATTGTGGTGGACCACGAAGCCTCTCCAGAGAACAAATCCATGGGACCACCTGATCATATACTTTCAGCCTACAAAACTGTGAGCAAAAGAAACCTCTTTTTAAAATATATATTACCCAGCCCCAGTCATTGTGTCAGAGCATCAGAAAACAGACTAATACAATAAAGAAAAATATATCAATGTTTCAATTTTAATTATGTTTTTGGTCATATCTAAAAAATATTTGCCTAATCCAAAATAAAAATTAAAAAAAAAGACTTATGAGCTGATATGGTGGCGCACACCTGTAGTTCAATTACTTGAGCCCATAGTGCAAGACTAGCCTGAGCGAGATAATGAGATAGCTTCTCAAAAAAAATTTTTAAGATGTATTTTATGCTTTCTTATAAAAATTTTATACACTGAAGTTTTACACTTATGTCTACAATCAGTCTGAATTTTACACATGTTACAGTTTGGACATAGAATGTCTCCCAAAGGCCCGTGTGTTAAAGGCTTGGCCCACAGGGTGGCACCATTGAGAGATGTAGAACCTTCAGGAAGCCAAGCCTGGTGAAGGCTCTTAGGTCCCTGGGGCCTGTCCTTGACAGGGGTTGTAGGACCCCATCTCTTCCTCTTTCTTGTTTCCTGGTCCTCAGGAGGTGAGTGGGTTTGCTCTGCCATGTGTACTCCTACCATGATGTGCTGCCTCACCACAGGCCCAAAGCAATGGGATCAACCAGTCATGGACCAGAACCTCCAGAACTGTGAGCCAAAACCTCTTCTCTTTATAACCTGATTATCTCAGTTATTTTGTTATAGTGATGGAAAGCTGACTACTGTAATATATGATACAAACTATGGGTTGAGGATTTTGTTTTGTTTTGTTTCTTGCATACAGGCACACAATTGTTCTAGCATGGTTTGTTGAAAAGACTGTCCTTTGTTCAGTAATTTCCTTTGCAGTTTTATGCAAAGTCAGTTGACCAAATATATGTGGGTCTACTTCTGGACTCTATTCTATTGTATTGACCTATGTGTCTGTCTGTTCAACACCACATTTTATTTAATTTTGTAGCTTTATAAAGCCTTAAAATCAGGTATGAGTGTCCTCTAATCTTATTCTTTCTAAAACTTGTTCTGGTTATTCTAATTATTTTCTTTTTCCTTATAAAATCTGGAATCCTTTTAGAATACTGACTGGGATTATATTTAATCTCTAGTACAATTTAGGGAATATTAACATCTTAATAATACTGGTACATCTCTTCATTTATTTAGGTCTTCTTTATTTTCCCTTAGCAATATTTTATACTTTTGTAGAATATAGAACTTGTGTTATTTTGTTAAACTTACCTTTGCGTATTTCTGGTTTTGATACCATGATAAATGGGATATTTTAAATTTCATTTTTCATTTTTATTGCTAGTATGTACCAGAGTAATTGATTTTTAAATATTGACTGCATTGCTTGCCCTTATGTGTCAGACTTTTTAATTCTAATAACTTTTAAAAGGTTATTTAAAATTTGAGACTGTTTTTAAATTTTCATTGGATAATCTTGGTTACCAGCTGTTTTGGTCAGCTTTTTTTGCTGCTGTGACTAAGAGGACCTGACCAGAACAATTTTAGGGGAGGAAAAGTTTATTTTGGAGCTCACAGTTTCAGAGGCCTTAGTCCACAGAAGGCCGGCTCCATTCCTCAGGGCCCGAGGTGAGGAAGAACATCGTAGGGGAAGAGTGTGGTGATCAGGAAGCAGAGAGACTCCACTCACCAGACACAAAAATATACACACCCCGCGACACCCCCCACCCCCACCCCTCCAGCCACACCCCCCCTCCAGTCACCACTCAGTTAATCCCTATCAGGGGACTAAGTCACAACCCAAGCATTTCTCCCCTGGGCCTTCTGGCATTGTCTCAGCCGGAGCTTTTGGGGGACACCTCAGATCCCAACCATAACACCAGCATATAAACTTGTAATGGGTTTGCGCACGATGATGTGATCTGTGGCTTTGCTGAACTCACAAGTTCTAGATTTCTAGATTCTGTAGAGTTTTCCACATAAATAATGATGTCATCTGTGAATGTTCCTTTTGTTGTAAACGTGCGTGGAATGACCTGGGCACGAGGGCACCAACCTCACTGACTTCTTCTGAGCATTAAAAAATAAAATCACGTTTCCCAGACTCCCTTGCTCGTAGGCTGAGGCCATGTGACTGGGTGCCAGGCCGTGGAATGGAGGCAGAGTTCCACGGATGACCACGAAGTGTCTCCCACAGTCTCCTCACTGGTCACCCCTTCATTCTTTGGCTTGGAGACTGGACCCCAAGAAAGCCCCAGAGAGCAGCAGTACCATAGGTGAGAGGCACTTGGATCTGTGAGCCACTGCCTGAGTGACGCCACCCAGGATGGCACCTCCATCTGCACCAGACCGTGGGTGAATGAGAAGTGAGCTTCTGCTCCATGACGCCACTGAGACTTCGATGTGCATCGTGGCCACAGCATACACTAGCCTCCCTGGGCAAATGAGACGGGGCTCTTGAAACATTCTACTTCTTCTGTTTCTTCCATGTGAATTTTAGAATCTGATTGGAATTCTGACTAGGATTATACTTAATCTTTAGTGCAATTTAGGGAAAATTGACACCTTAACAATGCTGGTTGGCCTGGAGACGTGGCTCAGTGGTAGAGGGCTTGCTGAGCATGTGCAAGGGCGTGGGTTCCATCCCCACCTCTGCAATACAAACAAGCAACAGAACAGCACTGGAACATCTCTCCGTTTGTTTTTCTTCCTTTCTTGGACTGGGGGTTGAACCCAGTGGTTACATCACTGAGCTGCATCCCCAGGCCTCTTCATTCTTTCTTTTGAGACAGTCTCACTAAGTTGCTCAGGGTCTCCCTAAATTCCTGAGCCTGGCCTCAAACTTGCAATCCCCACCTCATTCTCCTGAGTACTTCTTTAATTTCTTTCAGCACGATTTCAAACTTTTTTCAGAAAATAGACCTTGCAGATTTTTGAATCTTTAAAAAGAAAGCTAGTCAGACACAGTGGCACACGCCTATAATTGTAGCAATTCCGGAAGCTGAGACAGGAGAATTGCAAGTTCAAAGCCAGCCTCAGCAACTTAGAGAGACCCCATCTCAAAATTAAAAAAAAAAAAAAAAAATTAAAAAGGCCTGGAGATGTGGCTTGGTGGTTAAGCGCCCCTGGGTTCAGTCCTTGGTACCAACATACACAAATAGAAAAGAAATCTAACTGAAGTTTTCTGTTTCCACTGGTGACTTCGATTCATTTACATTTATTGTAATGACTGTTGTATTAGGATCCACAGTGCTGTCTGGTTTTACTTTCCTTGAAAAATTTCCCCCCATCCCTTGTCTCCATTGATGGATCAAATTCTTTTCTATTGATAAAAATCATACATTCCACTTTTGTCCTGATGATAGTTCTTTTGTTGTTATTGTTTTTTTAACTCAGAGATTTGACGGNTCATCGCGCGCCCTTGCGGATGGGTAGCCTTTTCCTTTCCTTTGATTGTAAATGTTTCAACACATGCAAACCCTCGTCTCCGTCCTCCGTCTACCCTTCTTCCACACATGCCGCGGCACTGCACGAGTTCTCTCCTAATTCGATCACTTCCTCCCACAGCGTCTTCACCGTGAGTCTCCGTGGCCACCTGGGGCCGGAGCCGCAGCCCCCTGCACACCAGTCGGGCTGGATTCGGAGTCCCGGGTTGCGGGCGTTTTCACTGCTCTCTCGCGCCCGGTCGGCTGATCCTGTAGAGGAGTCTGACACCCTTGGAGCCCGTCCTCCTGGTCCCCATAATCTGACCTTCTGACCTTTCTCTCGGGGCCTTTCCCTGCGCTGGGGGGGAACCCAGGCCTTTTCGTGCCGGAGCCGCTGCTCCGGGCGCTCGCTGGAGACTTCTCTCCTGCCCAGGGGACTCTGTCCAGTCCTCTCGCTGGGGCGCTCTTGGTCTGCCAACCTCTCACTTCAGCCCTTTGGCCTTCCCGTCACCTTTTGGTTCTAAGAAATGCGTCTCCATTTACCCCCAAGACCTCCTCCTTCCATCTTGGCTGTTGCCTGGCGCTGGGGCGTCCGCGGGCAGCAGCTCGCCTGCGGCCTCTCCTGAGCTGTCCCTCGGTGCTGCCAGACTGTGCTGTGGCGGAGGGTGGACTGGCTTGCCCCCTGCGGCTTCTCCCTCCACGCTTCCCCTGAAACCCCCAGAACCTGGGAAGCCCCTCCCCCAGTGCTGCCCTGCCCTGGGCACTGTGTGGAGGGTGACCATGGTCTCCTGGTGCCTGGGGCTCATCTCCGTCCCTGTTACCAGAAAGACTGACCAATTCCATCAGGGTGTATGAGCTCGCAGGTATGGGGAAGGTCAGGCAGCAGGTGTACCACCTGACGTAAAACCCCACAGAGAGAACGCACAGGATAGAAATATGCAGGTCCCGCGCACACCTGGGATCCCAGCGGCTTGGGAGGCTGAGGCAGGAGGATCATGTTCAAGCCAGCCTCAGCAACTTAGTGAGGCCCTAGGCAACTCAGCGAGACCCTGTTTCTAAATAAAATAAAAAAGAGCTGGGATGTGGCTCAGTGGTTAAGCCTCCTGGGTTCAATCCTCAGTACCCTCCCCACAAAAAATAAGAATCGAAGAAGAAAGAAATACACAAGGATAGAACAGTAGCTAGCAATAAGAAATGGGAAGTTAGGAGGAATTAGTGGATTATATAAAAACAATCGTTGCAAAAGTCAATAACGTCTGGGATGAATCGAATGATGTAAAAGACTGAAGGAGGAAAATAAACTTAAGGAACAGAAGGATATGAATTGGGGTACCGTGGCACATGCCTGTGGTCCCAGCTACTTGGGAGGATGAGCCGGAGGATCAGGCCCAGGAGTTCAGGACCAACCTGGGTAACATACTGAGACTCTCATCTCCCCAAAAATAAAGCATAAATTTAAATGCTTTATTTTTTATATGATTTTATAAATTTAAAATGTACTTAAACCCAAAGGACAAAGTGACAAAGTGTGGATTTTGTAAATCGAGTCGGACTGGAGCCCACCCCAGCTCACGCATCAGGGTGGCATCTGTGTTTGCTTTTGGGCTTCGAGAGCAGGAAATGCAGACGGCAGCCGTCTGTGTGGTTCCTAAGGTTAAACTCTTCGCCCTCTACAGAAACTTGGCCGACCCCTGACCCACAGAGCGGTTCTGAACCGCAGCATTAGATGACAGACTTCTAATGTCCTCTGTTCTGCCTCTGCAGGGAGTTGCTATAGCAACCCCCCCCCCCCGTGTTAGCAGCACTGGCACCCTTGCAGTGCCCGGTTCATCCCCAGCATCCCAGCACCAAGTGTGGAGTCCAGCCAGAGGGGAGCCACTGGGACACTCCGAGACAAGTCCTGCGGGTACACTGGGCAGCCAGGAGCCCTCCCTCATGCCTCAGAGTGGGGGAGAGGGCTACAGGCCAAGCTGCACCCACACCCCCTTTTCACTGAACCTGCTGCTTCACCCCCTTGGAGGAGGTCGGGGGCGGATCCCCCACCTCGCCGACTGCTCTGCAGCCACAGAAGCTCTTCCAGGTGCTCAGCACTGAAGGTCTGGTCCAGGTCCGAGCTTCTCCCGCCCCGGGTTGGATCAGACCCTGGTCTGGAGGCCCAGATTGGAAGGGGTCTGGCCTTCCCACCATCCTCTCATCCCTTTCTCTCAGCAGTCCCAAGGGTAAGGTGTGGGGCCAGGGGAGGGGCAGGGACAATGCACTGACCTGCTCAGAGGTTCAGGTGCCTACTGGCAGCCACACGCCCAGGTGGGGATGGATGGTTACTGGTTTTTTCATGGAAAAGTTTTTTTAGATCCTTGGAAACGCATATGCACCCAGATCCTTCTCTTGACATGGGCAATGTCTGTCCTCTAACTGGGTGCTGAAAACTCCCCCTTCAGCCTGACATCAGGGATCCCCTGCTCTGTCAGGGTCACCCCTGAGGTGGCCCCTCTCGGGCCAGGACCCTTTGAAGAAGCCCGGGGACAGCTCCCTCATCTGTCACAGGAGAAACATCCCTTTGTCCCACTATCAGCTAACATGCACCCCAGGTAATCTGTCACCTTCAGAATTCCCTTCACACTTAGAAACCAGTCCTCATGTGCCCCAAACAGTGGAATAGGCCAGGGACGTTCCCAGACACTGCCACGTAAGAGGCCCAAAGAGTAGGAAGCAGTCTAGGAAAAACAGGAGGGAGAAGGTCCCTAGGGAAAGTTTCCAAGGAAAGGTAGGCAGAGAAAATACCTGAATGGAAAGTCTGAAGCATAAAGAAGATATGATACACATGAGTACGGCAAAGAGAAAAAAAGAAAGGCAATCAGAAACTCCTGAAAACTAAAAAGCTGTACAACAAAGGGGCATGACAACACGTCCACTCCACTGGGAATGATGCAGGCCACCGTAATGAACTCACTAGGGACTAGTTTTTCAGCTTTTAGAATCAAATTTACAAGCTAATTGTAGAATCTTTAATTATGGTTATAGACCAGATTATGTCTGCTGTGAACCTTGACAATATAAAAGAGTTTATGACCAGAAATGGGGAAATGAAGGCTGAGAAAAGTAGTAGCTCACATTCATTCACCTAACAAAGTACAGAATCATGAAATAATGTCTGTATTTTATAATATAAAAATAAAGGCATTTTTTTTTAGAATTTTAATATTTATTTATTTTTTAGTTTTCGGTGGACACAACATCTTTGTTTGTATGTGGTGCTGAGGATCGAACCTGGGCCGCACGCATGCCAGGCAAGCGCGCTACCGCTTGAGCCACATCCCCAGCCCAAGGCATATTTTTTTAAAGTCCAGGAAGCAGCAGTCCTTAAGGAGGACACTCTAGATCCTAGGATCTCAGTAACAGTAATAAAATAGAGAAACTGACTAACCCACCTTGTGAGGAATGAGGTGTGTGAATGAGCTACATTTTCATCTATGAAACAGGAAGTCAACAAGTAATGCTCAAAGCAGATGGGTTAAGAACTAGCAAGAGGCTGGGCACGGTGGTACATGCCTGTAATCCTAGTGGCTCAGGAGGCTGAAGCAAGAGGATGGTAAGTTTGAGGCCATCCTCAGCACTTACTGAGACCCTGTCTCAAAGTAAAATTTTTAAATAGGGCTGGTGATATAGTGCAGTGGAGCACCTCTGGGTTCAATCCCCAGTGCCCCCTCCCCCATATAAAATAGCAAGAGGAAATTGCTGAATGAACCAGATATAAACGTGTTTGCCTCCAGGGAAGCAGAGGCTGGGGAGGAGGAGGAAAGCAGAGGAGTCTTTCTAGTCATTCGCTCTTCTGTATGATTTAATTTTTAAAAATTATGCTAATATTACTCTGCTAAATTATTTCTAATGTTCCAGGAGCTTCCATTGTATGGGTTGAGACTCTCAGGCACCATAGTTGCCTATAACAGTTGCCTATAACAAAATGATAGTGTCAGTCCCTAAGGTATTTTCTGGGTTTAAATCTGGCCATTTCTGAGTTGTATCCTTTGTAATAAACTGTCAATAGGTGTGTCCCTGAGTTCTGTGGGCCTGTGGAGCAAATTATGCACCAGTGGAGGGGGTCATTGGATCCCCCAATTTATAAACAGTTGGTCAGCAGCACAGGAGGCCCAGGACAGTGGTGGATGCTGTGTAAGACCAAGGCCTGAGCCCGTGGGGTGGCCATCAAGGGCAGTTTAGGTTCAGAACTGGGTTGAACTGTTGACCCCCGGCAGCTGGTGCGTGGGGATGAGAGCACTGGTTGCTGGCTTGGGAAACGCTTGCTGGTGTTACCATCCTCCCGATCAGAAAACTGGAGGGACCTATGCTCTTGGGGTCTCTTTGGTCTCTGGCCCTTGCAGACTGAAGCAAAACTTGGCGTGAATCCCAACAGCCAGGCCGGAGCACCTCAAGACCCCCTTCTCTCCTCCGTCCTGCTGCCCACCAGGCCTGTGGGCTCCCCCCCTCTTCAGACGCCATCATGGGGAATCCACTTTCTCATTAGTGTGAGAAGTCCAGTGTTCCTGGCACTGTGAGGAGTCAGCCCGCCACTGAAGGTCAAGGCAGAGCACAGAGAGGAGGTGACATCAGGCACAGCCTGGCCTCCGTATCCTTCCCCTGGTACCTCCACTCCTGCCTGCCTGTCCCCAGGAAGAGCCAGCCATCCATGGGGCACAGATATGTTCCCTTTGGCCAAACTAGTCCCAGCCGATCTCCAGCTCCTCTTAGGAATTTTTGATGAGCACATTTTCTCCACCTCATTCATTACCTGTTGTCCTCATATCATGCAGCACAGGAAAAAGCTGCCCAGAGCAGCCGGCCCAGTGTGACAAAGATGGCACAGAGGCCATCGGAAGTCTTTGTCAGCTGAGCATCTCTTGCTCTTTCCTCTGATAATAGAACCCCTCATCCTCCTCATCCTTGGTGGAGGGACTTAATCAACACGACGGAAGGAAAACTGACCACTTCTACCCAAAGGGAGGACACGTGACCCCAGGTGAGCCAATCAGGAGCCTCTCCTCCTAGCCTTGGTGATTCTTCAGGGTTGGTGGTGACTGGGGAGCCACACCAGGGTGGCAAACCTAGGATAAAAAGCCGACGGGAAAGAGTGGTTCGGTGCCACTGGGTCCCTGGAAGCCTTAAGTGATGTGGGCATAACTGAGAGGAGCCACAGAGAGGTAAGTGGGGGGGGGGAGAGGTGGGCATGAGGAAGAGAAGAGGGCGTTGAATTAAGTGACTTGGGGGCCTGAGGGCGCCTCCCTACCGGAGTCCAATGATCCAGGCAGGGACCTGACGGTACTCGTGGCCGGGCCCAATCCTCCTCAGGCAATCGCAGGCAGCCAGCTGACTCAAAAAAGGCGAAACACTGAGCTGTAACCAAACAGCTGTCTGTGGACGTGGCTTCCAGTGCCTGACCATGTCGCAGCCCTGGGGGTCCCTGAACCTGCTCTGGTTCTGAAGCCGCCCAATTCTAGAATCGTGGATAGAAGCTGATCAAGATCTTCAATGGGTAGCGATTTTGTCTTTTCATAGTTCGGTGCCCAAACATATAACCCCAAAGACACAGCTGGCAACTTTGAGACCCTTGAGTGTGGGCAGCCACATTGAGTTACCCGCCTTCCAGTCCTGAGGCACCTCGGAGACCTGAAAGATGACTGCAGTCTGGCACCTCCAGACTCTTTTCTGCTCGGACAGCAAGGCCAAGTCTTCTGAGCAGGCAGACCCTGGGGTAAGTTGCACTCACCTGTCCCTTTGTGATATTACCCCTTGCCCTGTTGGGGATAGAATGTTCCATGGAAACTCCCTTTGTGTGTCCCCTTCTCTTGCTCTGCCTTTGGGTGTGGCCTTCCTAGATGTCAGTCAACCTGCTGACAGCAGACATCAAGAAGCTAGACTCAGCCCCCTGAAACCTGACCCCTGGCCTCATTTGAGTGGCTTCAATAAAAGGGTTCAGCACTTGCTCTCTCTTTCCACGGATCCCTAAGGTCAGAGGAGCCGTCACAGGACCCAAAGAAAAAGGTATCTCTGTCTCTTGTGTGGTTATTTCATGCAGCCCAGTTCCTCTGGAGTGACTCTGAGTGTTTTAGTCGTGAGAAACATGACACTTGAGGAACTGGGAAGGGTGCCACCAACCCTTTGGGAACCCAAAGAGTCAGCCATAAGCATCTCTCAGGTCGGACTCTGCCTTTTCCACAATGAGTCCCCATTGAATCCAGAGTTAGTTTGTGTCATGAGAGAGCATGTGACCATTTGGGATTTGCCTTCTGATGGGTCATTGGCAAGAGTGGAAGTCCTGACAGAAACAGGACATGGTCCTGCAGAAAGGCCTCAGGTGTGTGGCTGGGTGGGCAGAGCAGGACCATTGGCTAAGTTGGTCGAGGGGATCTCCGAGCCACGGACAGGTGTGGTGGCACACGCCTGTAATTACAGCTACTCAGGAGGCTGAGTCAGGAGAATCAAAATTTCAAGGCCAGTCTGGGCAACTTGGCAAGATCCTGCCTACAAATAAAGTAAAGGGCTGGGGTGTAGCTCAGTGGGAGAGCACTTGCCTAGAATGCATGAGGTCCTAGGTCTGATCCCCAATGCCAAAATTTAAACATATATTAAAAAAGGTAGGCTCCAAAATTCTGCTCACCCAGGGATGCCTATTGATGAGCAGAAGCTTCTAGAAACATTTCAAAAAAGATTGTTTTTGTCTTTTTAAAAAGACTTTACAAAAGGCAAATGGAAAGCTTATATAACTAATGGGTTAGAGAAAATAGTTTACATTGATTGACAGCTCTCACCTCACATTCTGTCTTCCCCCTGCCCTCCTCTGCTTGAACTGAAGTTACTAGGTGTTTTCTTGCTCTCCCACTTCAAAGGTGGAAAAAATTGTTTAGGGCTAAAGTACAGCTCAGAGTACAGCCTGGCATTACCAGACCCCAGGTTCCATCCCCAGTACAGCCAAAGAAACAAACAAACAAAAATTTACATTTACAAGGGAGGAAGATGTGTGTCCTGTGGCATCAAGACCTTAGATTAAATCAACACGATCTGTTTCTTTAACCACCTCTGTGCCTTGGTCAAAATCACAAGTTCAGAACAATAATCAAAAGACAAGCCCATATAACCAGCTGCACCATTGGCTTTTTTTTTTTTTTAATCCTTGAGCATGCATTCCACCACTGAGCCACATCTCCAGACCATTTTATTTATTTATTTAGAGACAGGATATTGTTCAGTTGTCAGATGGTGTTGAACTTGTGATCCTCCGGCCTAGGCCGTGAGTGGTGACCCTACAGGTGACTGCCACACGCCTGTCTGGCATTTTGACTTCCCTCGAGGATTTCTGTCTCCATCTTTGTCTTGGTAAGTGGAGGTATTTAGGTCTGAAATCTGATTACAATGAGCAGCTGTTGCTGGAGGTGGGCGGAGGCTCCTGGTCGCTGTGTGCAGAGGCAGGGCAGGGCAGGGCAGGGCAGGGCAGGGCAGGGCAGGGCAGGGCAGGGCAGGGCAGGGCAGGGCACGGCAGGGCAAGGCAGGGCACGGCGGGGGCGGTCGGGCAGGCTCATCACCGGGAGCGCAGGCAGGAGGACGCAGATCCAGCCCCGGGAGAGGGCGCGGGAGGCTGCACGGCACCCTCATGCCAGGCTCTGGGTGCCCTTGGGCTGGGGTGGAGCCGGAGGCCTGAACCTCGTGGCGGCGGGTTGGCGGGGGTCAGACGCCTGTGCTATGGGCACCTGGGGCAGGGGCCTGCGAGCTCCAGTCACTTTGCCTTTTCCGGCCTAGCGCCACCCACGGGTCATGTGACAGCCCCGACCCTTGGAGCTTTGCGGCTGCCTGGGTGGCCTTGGGAACGCGGCTGGTGCCCCCAAATCTACGGAGGATCGCGGTGGCCCCGTGGTGGACTGTGGGGACCGGTGGTGCCCATCGGTGGCTCTGAGTCTTTGGCCCGCCCTCCCAGCAGGGGTTCCTTCCACAGTCGACCGCACGGGGGTGGGGATGAGTGTCCTGTGGCGTCACATGATGAGTCCCCTGGGTCATTTGCTGCTCAGGGTCCTTTACCGCCGCCCGTCCCCGCCCCACCCCTGCCATCTCCAGCGACTCCCGCCGGCAGCGCCACCTGGCGGACAGTCGTCAGGGCACTGGTGGGGCAGGTCGGGCAAGTGACCTTGCTGGAATCGGCTCGTGGTCAGGGGTGAAGAAACATCCTCAGAGGAAAAGGCTTTGGGGAAAGGTGAGCTCCTTCTGAGGATCGGGGCTTGGGGCATTTGGAGGGGGCTCAGAGTACTACTTCTCCAAAAATAGGCCCCCAGTGTGTGTGTTTCAGGTGGCGCTTCGTGAATTCCTTCAGTGGCGAACCTACTCGATGAGAAATTCACGTGTAATAGCTAAGAACAGGTAAATTAGGCAAAGCTTCCTAAGTGATCCCGTCATCCTTTCAAAAGAATTTTTTTTTTTTTTGGTAATTTGAAATCAGTATATGGTCATTAAAACTAGAAATAACAAGGGGGTCGATTCTGCAAGTGGACAAAGTAAGGGTTGTTTTGATAAGTGACACTAACGTGGAAGATGTGTTTTTGATAAGGGGAAAAGAGAGAGATTTTGTCCCAAAGCAGAATGATGGCTTGTTCCAAGAGGAGAGGCTGGAGTGCACGGGACACCCCCACCAAGGGGTGAGACAAGGTAGTGAGAGGTTTACAGGAGGGGGACCTCCTGAGGAATGTCACCTGTCATCAATCCAGATGTAGTTAGAATCACAAGTTTTTCTATATTGAAAGTGTACTTATGCAAAACTAGAATTTGGTCCCTTTTGCTAAAGCAAAAATGTCCTCTTGGAGGTCAATCTACTCTTGGTAGGAAATTGGCCTAGGGACTAAACAATCATCCCCTGCATCCCTGTCACCATTATTGGGTTTTGATCACTTAAGAAGATTGAGGCCTCTGTTGGGAAGCTAAGATTTTTCCTAAAACTATATAACTTTCTGTATTTATCTTTTTTTTTTATTTTTTAGATGTTGGTGGACCTTTATTTTATCCATTTATTTATATGTGGTGCTGAGAATCAAACCCAGGGCCTCACACATGCTAGGCAAGGGCTCTACCACTGAGCCACAACCCCAGCCTGTATTTATCTTTTAAGTGTTTAATTATCATTCTGGTTAAATGAATGACTATTATTTCAAGGTGACCTGTGATCCTGTTTTGATCAGTTAGTTAATTCAAATATTTTTGGATTAGAATTAACTGTGGAGTTTTCCAGTTGAGTCACTGGAAAGTATTGAAAAATGTGTCTCTCACCTTGTGAAAGAAAGGTATGGGGGGACTGTAGTTGTGGCTCAGTGGTAGGGCACTCATCTAGCACGTGTGAGGTCCTGGGTTTGATTCTCAGCACCACATGAAAATAAATAAATAAAATAAAGGTATTGTGTCCAACTACTTCTAAGAAATAAATATTAAGAAAGAAAAAGAGGGCTGGGATTGTAGCTCAATGGTAGAGTGCTTGCCTTGCACGTGGAAGGCACTGGGTTTGATCCTCAGCACCACATAAAAATAGGTATTGTGTCCATCTGCAATTAAAAATATTTTTTAAAAAAGAAAGGTATCAAGCTTATTAGAGCCGGGCATGGTGGCTCACACCTGTAATATACTGGCTTGGGTAGATGAGAAAGGAGAATCACGAGTTCAAAGCCAGCCTCAGCAAAATCGAGGTGCTGAGCAACTCAATGAGGCCCTGTCTCTAAATAAAATGCAAAATAAGGCTGGGGATGTGGCTCAGTGGTCAAGTGCCCCTGAATTCAATTCCCAATACCAAAAAACAAGAAAAAAAAGCTTATTAGGCTTATTTGATAAATTACATGAGAAACCCTGTCAAAGAATAATGCTGGACTTTCTTCAAGTAGTATTTGTGTGAGTTTTATTGATATGTGTTTCAGAAATGGCATGCAACTCCTAATAGCCCTGATATAGCCATTCTGTTGGAAGGTTGCATGCAATAGAGACCACCAAGTCCTCTTGTCAGTTGTGGCATTATTGTAATGAGTGAACTCTCACCCAACTTTACCCATGGCCAAGTTATGTTTTGTCATTCAGCCTGGCACAGAGGTGCACATCTGTCATCCCAACAAATTGAGAGGCTGGGGTAGGAGCCCAGCCTCTAGGACTCAGTGAGACCTGTCTCAAAACAAAAAACAAAAGGCCTGGAGATGTGGCTCAGTGGTAGAGAACGCCTGGGTTCTATCCTGCAGAACCAAAAAAAAAAAAGCAAAACAGGGGGCTGGTTTGTGGTTCAGTGGTAGAGGGCTTACCTAGCATGTGTGAAGCACTGGGTTCATTCTCAGCACCACATATAAATAAATAAAGGTCCATTGATAACTGACAAATATCAAAAAAAAAAAAAAAGAAAAGAAAGAAAAAGCAAAACAAACTGTTAACATGCAATTTGAGCTGGGGCTGTGGCTCAGCGGTAGCGCACTTGCTTGGCATGTGTGAGGCACTGGGTTTGATTCTCAGCACTGCCTATAAATAAATAAAATAAAGATCTATCAACAACTAAAAAAATATTTTTAAAATATGCGGTTTGAATTGGCTCCATACGATTGATCCAAGTCAAATTGCCTCTGATAACCGATTTAATAAGCCATGCTATGCACCCAAGTTGGAGAAACAAAACAGTTTTGGGAAGGGATGTAAACCCAGTTTTAAGCACGGATTCACGGAGGGCCGGATGTGCCTGGTCTTTCCTGACTCCTTGAAGCTTCCTGTATTACAAGTTCCCCACCCATCGGCTGACGGTGGAGTAGACGGCACAACACAACCTGTAGGAAGACAGTGGGGTGGTGACTAAAATAAAACCACTAAAATCACTGATAACCAGGGTCATCATCCTGGGAAGATGATGAGGTCTCCGGTGGCACGTGTCTGCTACCTGAAGGGCCATCTGTACCCACAGGGGGCTTCACTCACCTGCCACCTCCAGGGGGATGTGAAGACGCTCTCGTGACCTCCTTCTGTGTGGCCTGTGTGTCCTGGTTGCACAGAAGCTGTGCGTGCGAGGAGGGCCAAGATGCAGCTGCAGAACCTCACATAGCTCTGGTCGTAAACCCAGACCCGGCTCAGGGGCGAGGCTCTAATGCACTGAGCCGACAAGCATTTTCACCAAGCACAGGCATCTTCTCAGGATCCACCAACTGAGGATAATCCAACCCTAGAGAGTCTAGGAGAACGGCACAGAAAGACTGCCCTGGCCCCCCGGGGGAAGGCACGCCAGTTCTCCCACCCACATGCACCTAAATGCCAACGCCTTGAATTTGGTTCCCATCTCACTCCCCAAAGGGCCCTTCTAGACTCTAGACCTGCACCCCTGCCAGAGATCGTCAGGTACGGCTGACAGGGAACGTCCCCCCAGAAGCAGACAACACCCAGACGGGGACAGCTTCCCCAAGGTCGTGGCTGCTGACTCCCCTGCCATCCCCAAAGCCTTGCCCCCCACCCCCACTGCCTGCTCTCTAACCCTTTTCTCTTCCCTACAGGAAAACCCAGGAGAGTTTGTGGAGGCCCAGAGTGCCTTCCCCAGGGCTGTCAAATCTTTGCAGTCAGTCCCCAGGTGTCCCCAGCTAGCCACAGAAGTGAGTGGCTCTTTGAAGCAGCCTGCTGAATGGTGGCCTTGGTCTTTAATTACTACTGTGTTTGGAACAAAGTCTGTGGCCAGCAGACATCAGGGAGTGTCTGTGTCACCTGAACTTTGATGCATTTGATTTTGATGAGTCGGTGGGTAGGGACTCCTATCAAGCAGTGACTCAACCTCCTGTACGGATCTCCTGAGGGGAATTGGAAACAATGGCTCCTCCGGCCCCTTGGGTCTTCTCATCTTCTCCAAGTCTTTGATGCCTGGTTGCATGCAGCTGCTTGGTGACAAAAATGCATCACTGGCTGAACCGATGCAAAACTCCAAGAAACATGAGGACACTGAGTACACGAATGGCACATTGAAGCCCCAAATCCAACATGATGGTGACTGACAGTTGTGCCTTGAGTGGTGGTCACCGCGTGAGGTTCTGACCACAAGGGGGCGTTGGTAAGTTCAGGCCTGCGGATGCCTCCGTGGTGAGTCCCCACCTAACGTGGTGGCTGAGTCCCCCTCAGTCCCAGCAGCTGACCAGCAGCCCCTGGCAGGTGGCCAGCGGACTCAAACGTGGCAAAACAAGGCAACCAACCGAACGGTCCCCAGCATCCCTTCCATTTTCTCTCCACCGGTGTCTGGGCGGCTGCAGCCCCCGGGGCCTTTGACAGGGGAGAAAGAGGATGCGTTGGACGGCGCCCCGGAGCCCTGCCCTGGGCCGTGTCGGGGGGGTGCCATCGGAGCGGCCAGGCAGGGCTCTGGGTTTTGTTTGTTGGGGAGCCTCCGCAAGTCCTGCCCCGGCGCTGCACCCCCTGCTCCCTCCGTGCCGTGGACCCTGCAGCCTGGCCCTAGTCACCGTCAGCAGGAGCTTCCCGGGACCAGCACTAAGGCATCCTCGGATAACCAGCTCCAGGGAGCAGCCAGCCCCCTGCCCCCGGATTCTAAGTGGGTTAGATGAAGTACTCGGGAGAGAGAAAAAAGAATCCTTGATGACATGGGCAGCTCTCGGTCAGAGCGTTTCTGTGGCGCATCATCACTAGAGGTCATTGTCAACAAGCAAGTCAGAGGTTCCGAGCCACTCTGCCACTGCAGGGGGTCCCACCTGGAACGGCCTCCTGGGAGGGCTTGCTCAGAGACCACCCTTGCCTCCCACAGGAGGCGAGGCCACAGAGACAGAGAGCAGGAAGGAGCCGGAAGCCGAACCCTAACACCACGGAGTCAGGATGACACGGTGCTGGGTGGGAAAAACCTCCTGGCTGTTTCCGCAGCTGTTATTTGGGGACTTTGTAACCTCGGTTGAACCTCTCTGATTAATATACAACCTGGGGTGAGAACAAGAACTACAGAGAAGCAGGAAATGGGGAGGATTTTTTTTCAGTTTGGAAAGTGAAACATTTCTGTTGACGTTCTTCATTTTTTTTTTTAAATGACAAAGCAGCTTCTACACAGCAAACTTAAGTTCATTGGAGGGAATATTTAAGAACTCTGAGGGAAATGCAATGTCTAGCCAAGGATCCCATAGCCCAGCTCTGCACTCTAGAACAATTTGTGGTCATGAGGTCATTCACAGGCTGCTATTATACAGTCTTGAAGAATAAGGAGACAGGTGTGGTGGTGCACACCTGTAATCTCAGCAGCTTGGGAGGCTGAGGCAGAAGGATCCAGAATTCAAGGCCAGCCTTGCAACCTAGTGAGGCCCTAAGCAACTCAGCAAGACCCTGTGTCTAAATAAAATATATTTTTAAAAAAGGGCTGGGAATGTGGCTCAGTGGTTAAATTCTCTGTGTTCAATCCCTGGAAGGAAGAAGTAGGAAGAGGAGGAGGAGAAGGGAGAAGGAGAAGGGCTCAATATCTTGGGAAATGCAAGTTTAAGCCAAAATGAGGGCTGAGGGTGCAGCTCAGCGGCAGAGTGCTTGGTGATAGGTCTCCAGCCTGGCTACCTGGCAGACTTTGGACTTGCCTGGACCTCCCAAGCCTCCACAGTCATGTAAGCCAATTCCTTGAGATCTCTCCACCCCCTCTCTTTCCCTCTCCCCCTTCCTCCCTCCCTCTCCCACACACTATGGGTTCTGATTCTTTGGAGAATCCTCACTAATACAAAACTCAAGGAAGAGTGCATAGGTCCATCAAAGGGCTCCTACAAGGATGTTCGTCGTGACTTGATCCATAACAGCCCCAGACCAGGGACAACCCGCATGTCAAGCCGTGAGAGAGAGAAAGGAGAGGTGGACTGTGGTCTGAACCCCCTCACCCAGCAAGAGGAGTCCCCCAGACATCCCACTAAGCAAAAGAAGCTGCCTCAGGATGCACAGGATGTGACTCCATGTAAGTAGAATTTTAAAGGCACCAACTAGTTTTGTGGAGTTGGAGGTCAGCACAGTGCCTGGGAGGGTACGAGCTAAGGGGCAGGATGAGGGAAATTTCTGGAATGCTGGAGTGGTCACATGGGTGTGTGCCTGAACAATAGCTCCCCACACGTCCTCTCCGGAGCACCACACGCTACACTTTGGAGTCTGCTGTACGCCCAGAAGCAGGCTCTTCATTACGCGGACCGAGTCATCTTTCCGTAACTGGTTTCCGGCTCTCTTGCACTGTGTGCAGAAAACCTGCTTTGATTTCAATCCACTGAAGCATTTTGAAGTCAGAGGATCCACTCTGTGTGTCCTCATGTCCTGGGAATGAAGGTGTATTCTGCAGGCCTTCAGATCTTCAGAGTTCCTCTGACAGTTTTTCCTGCTATTCTGTCAACTATTGGAGGGCCAAAATACTCCCCCCCCCCAAACAATCTGGAAGGAAATATAAAGGACACAAAATTGGCAAATACAAGTGTGTATGTGCAGGCACACGCACACACACACTCTTAGAATGATCGACACTGTGTGTCTCACGACCGTGATTTGCTTTAAGTAGCTCAAGGCCATGTTATTAGATGCACACAAATTCATAATTTTTACAACTTCCTGATAAATACTGAACGTTTTTTCCCATTCACAAATTTCCGTCTGTATTTTTATTTCAATTGATTCATTTATTTTGTGGTGCTGGGAATTGAACCCAGGGTCTTGCACATACTAAGCAAGCACTCTACCTCAGAGCTGCCCCCAGCCTATCCCTGTCTTGGAAGCTTCTCTATTTGTTATTTATTTTCTTCTTCCAAGTGCCGTTGGCCTGGCAAGGATAGAGATGCCCGAGATTTCCCTTGGTTGATGCCTGTGTGGGGCACCTTCTTCTACTACCCTTCTAGAGTGTTCCTTGTTAACAGACTAGGATTTGATTTTCTTTTGTTTTTCATTTTTTATAGTCTCCGTCTTTTAACGAGAGTGTTTGAATCTATTTAAACATTTCATTTTGAGATGAGATAGCATCTTACGATGTCACAGCCAGGACATTGATGTTGACATGACCTATGGATCTTGCTTGGGTTTCCGCAGTTTGGGTTGGCCTGGTGTCTGAGTTCTATGCAATTGCATCCTCCCCTGGGTGGTTCCTAGATCCACAGCACAGTCTGCATACAGCAGCTTCATACAAGGCCCATAGACACCTTTTAATAACCACTCCTGCTCCCCCTGACTCCTGTCCTTAATCTCAGGCAACCACTAATCTGTTCTCCATCGCCATAATTTTTTCATTTCCAGGATGTTACATAAATGGAATCAAACAGTATGTAACCTGTGGGGATTAGCTTTTTCTCCCACTCAGCAGGATTCTGCAGACATTCGCCCAGCCTGTCACCAGTATCCACAGCTCATCCCTTTTCATGGCTGAGTAGCTGTCCACGCCATTAACAGCAGCCGTTGAGGGACATCTGGGTTACTTCTACTTTGGGGCTATTATGAGTAAAACTGCTAGAAATTGCACACGAATGACGTGTAAAATTTGTTAAGCGTTCTAGGTTGTTCTTTCTTTTTTTTACAGTGCTGGGAAATGTGAATCAAGTCCTCTGCCATTGAGCTACAACCCCAGCCCCCAGAATTTGTTTTTTTTTGTTGTTGTTGTTGTTTCTTTTTAGTTATACACACCATTAGGATTCATTTGACATGATTTTAAAAACATGGAATATAATTTGCTCAAAATCAGTCCTGAGTATTCCCCTTCTCTCCCCCAGCCCCCAAAATTAAAAAAAAAAATTGCTATCAACATTCATGTGCAAGTTTTTCATGTGTGAACCTAAGTTTCCATTTCTTTGGAATAAATTATCCAGGAGTGCAAAATTTGCTGGGTAGAATGGTGATCTGCCTAACTGTCTTCCAGAGCAAAGGTACCGATTTACATTCCCACCAGCAACAGAAGAGCAATCAGCTTCCAGGAACTTCGCCAGTGTCCGCAGTGGTGATTTTTCTAGCAGCTCTGATAGGTGTTGGGAGGTCTCGTGGTGGTTTTAATTTGCATTTCCTGCCCGGCTGAGGTTGAACACCTCTTCCTGTGTGTCATCGTTGGAGAAATATGTAGAGATAGAAATGTCTGAGGGCTCAGTACTGTGGGGTCTCAAGAGGGGTCTCCCCACTTGAGAGGGTCTCCCCTCACCCACAGGGGTTGCCTAAAAGCTCAGAGTGCCAAATCCTCTGTCTCTGTGTTTTTTCCTATAGATAAAGTCTAATTTACAAATTAGGCACAGTAAGACATTAACAGCCGTAACTAATATTAGAACCATATGACAATATACTGTCATCAAAGTTACTTTAAAACTTATGAATTGTATTTCTGGAATTTTCCATTTCATATTTTTAGATCACAAATAACTGAAACCAGGAACAGCAACACGGTTGGAGGCGGGGACTCTTCTGGAGGCCGGGCCTTCACTGGACACAAATATTTCTCCCACTCCCAACTCGTCTTCTCATTCTCTTAACAGGGTGTTTTCCAGAGCAAACTTTTTCGGTTTTTGTAAGGTGCAGTTTATTCGTTTTTCCTTTTATGGGTCACACTTCAGTATCAAGTCAAAGAAATCTTTGCCTGGCTCCAAATCCTGAGGGTTTTCTCCCATCTCTTCTCTTAAAGTTATATAATCCCACACTTCCCGTTAATGCTCGCGAAAGACGTGAGGTTTAGAAGACATTTCTCTGTCGGCCTGTGGAAGCCTTTTTGCTGCCAGACCTTGTGTGGAAAGGGCTCTTCTTCCTCCACTGAATTGTTTTGGCATCTCTGTGAGTGATCAGTAGAAGGAAATTCTTTTATTTATTTATTTTTTGGTACCCAGGATTGAACCCAGGGGTGCTTAACCACTGAGCCACATCCCCAGCCCATCTTATTTTATTGTTTTAAAATATTTATTTTCGTTGTAAATGAACACGATGCCTTATTTTACTTATTTATTTTGTTAGGTGGGTGCTAAGGATCCAACCCAGTGCCTCACACGTGCTAGGCAAGCGCTCTACCACTGAGCCACAACCCAGCCCCCCATTTTATTTTTTATTTTGAGACGGGATCTCACTTGGTTGTGTACAGTCTCACTAAGTTGCTGAGGATGGTTTCGAATCTGTGATCGTCCCGCCTCAGCCTCCCGAGCCTCTGGGATTACACTATACCTGGCAATGGAAGGAAATTCTGATTTGTGCTGCAACCTGGGTGAAACTTGAGGACACCTTGCTAAGTGATATAAGCCTCACAAAACGGCAAATGCTGCTTGTGGCCACGCCTGTAATCCCAGTGGTTCAGGAGGCTGAGGCAGGAGGATCGCAAGTTCAAGGTCAGCCTCAGCAATGTAGCAAAACCCTACCTCAAAATAAAAAATAAAAAGGGCAGGGGATGTGGCTCAGTGGTTCAGTACCCCTGGATTCAATCCCCAGTGTTGCAAAAAAAAAAAAAAAAAGATGGAAATTTTTATGTTATGTATATTTTTCCACAATAAAAAAAAATGGGGTGGGGGGAGCTGGAGTTGTGGCTCAGTGGTAGAGCACTTGCCAGGCATGTGCGAGGCCCTGGGTTTGATCCTCAGCACTGCATATAAATATATTAAAGATCCATCAACAATTAAAAATGAATAAAAATGGGGAAAAGTTAGTGGAGCATATTCGCGTGGCCGTCTGTTGATACTTCAGTGGCTGATGCGGTTCCTGTCTGCCGTCTGTCTTTGTCTGTCTGGCCCACCGGTTCTGTTCTCTTCACTTCGAGCTTTTGCAGGGTGGAGAGCGTCATTCTGATTCTTCACTCCCTGTGTGCATCCCAGTTTTAGAGTTACCCCCAGAACTGTCCCCACCAACTCCTCGTTTGTGTCTGCGGTGCTGGGGGGAGCCCAGGGCCCACACCACCACTGAGCTGCACCCCACTGACTCCCTCCCGCCATCCCCTACCTGTGGTCACTGGCCTTCTTCCTGAAGAACACCCATGGCCCATGGAAAGGACCACAGATTCTTCCCACTTCTGATTTCGTTGCTTTTCCACCAGGAGAGAAGGTATTTGTCCCCCTCCTGAGGCTGGCTGGCTTTGTGTGCTTGCTTCGGCCATGGGATGGTACCAAAGCGGAAAGCTCTGGAGGCCTGAGGCCAGCACATGGTCAGGCTCCGGCTGGCCTCCAGGCGAGTGAGGACCAGGGGCAGAGCTCCCAGGCCTCCAGCTGAGGCCCCTGCCTGGCCCAGAAGAGACGCTCAGCCAAGCCACAGAACTAGTGTTATGGGGAGCCACCCCAGAAAGCACTCAAGTCCGGATTTCAAATCAAAAGAGGGCTTTATTTACCTGGCCAGGGGCGGACACCCACCGCAGAGACTCAAGCTCTGTGGGAGGGCAGCAGCTTCCTGGTCCATCTAAGGGGAATCTAAGCACAAAAACCACAACTCAGTGACCTGCTTATCGTCACAGAAGCTAGCCAATCCCAGAAATTAAAACACTGATAAGTGGGACCTGTGGGCTCTGGGCAGCACTGGACTTTTCCAGGCAGCAAGCAAGCGGTAAACAGAAGCTAAAAACGCATTAGCTTTGCAGTTCAATGGACCACAGTCCCGGGCTCAAGCAGGTGCTAGACAGTCGCATCCTGAATTTGGGCGGGGGTCGGAGGGGCGAGAATCTTAGCCCCACGAGGGCATTCACACCCAGGTCGTAGCTCACCGCGACCACTGCTGCATCCTGAGTAGGGTTCAATTTGTGGGGTACAAAGTACAGAAAAGAAATCTTCTATAAGAAAACGGCTTTAGTTTCTATTTCCTAGAAATGGGGCACGCAGTTCTCCCTTCACAGGGACAGTAAAAAAGAAACTAAGATGGAGTTTTTATAGTCACATCTTTTTACTCAAATGACTACAGTGGCCCTATTCCTGTAATCCCAGCAAGGTGGGAGTTCTCGCAAGTGACTAATGAGTCTCCACCAGAGCAACTGCTTTGCACACTCAGTACTAGTAACTTATTTGATGCCTGCTTAAAACTACAGTTATCTTGTGGTCTTCACACACGTTCATCTGTCATTTTACTAATACCTGTAAACCCTATGTCCTTATCCTATGCAAAGCTACAAGATCAAGTTGTTAGTCTAACCTTATCTATATCTATATTAACCTACTTGCTTATGTTTATTTATAACTATATTGACACACTGGCTTATCCTATGGCTTAAATCCTATGTCATCTTACCTTATTCCTATAGTCTTTAATCTAGGTCTATTGCTTATTGATTATCTATTCTATCTTGCCTTATACCTATAACCTATGTCTATGACTTTTTGATTATATTGATCATGCACACCACAACACTTCAAGCCAGTAAAGGTTGAAGAGGGCCAGGTGCAGGGTCGCTCACCTGTAATCCCAGTGGCTCAGGAGGCTGAGGCAGGAGGATCACAAGATTAAAACCAGCCTCAGCAATTTAGCAAGGCCCTAAGCAACTCAGTGAGAGCCTGTCTCTAAGTAAAATACAAAAAAGGGCTGGGGATGTGGCTCAGTAGTTAAGCTCCCCTGGGTTCCATATCTGTTGCACAAACAAAACAAAATGAACAACAATAACAAGAAAGACTGAAGTGGTTTGTTATATAGAAATAACAAATGGGTTGTGTCAATTTTTGGCTTTCCCAAACCTAGTGACACCAGAAAGCAGAGAGTCCCCCTGTCCTTTTGGATATGTTCCACACCTGGCCTTGGTCACGGTCCACAGGTAAACCTAGACCCAGGTGCTCATATCTAAAGATTTATTGAGCTGTACATTCAGGTAAGTGAGCCCACTCCATGTAAATTATGGCCAATTGGGGCTGGGGCTGGGGCTCAGTGGTAGAGCACTCTCCTAGCATGTATGAGGCACTGGGTTCCATCCTCAGCACCACATAAAAATAAATAAATAAAATAAAGGTATTGTGTCCAACTATAACTAAAAAAAAAATTGAAAAAAAATTATGGCCCAATTAAAAAGTGGAAAAAGAAAAAAACAATCAGCCCCTTCTCTTAAAAGGTCTGTGCTGGTGTGATAAGGAAGCATACATGTAAATAAGGCTCTGATTCAGAGAACACGCTTTGCAAAGCGGGAGGCCTAAACACGCTTGGCTGCGCAGAGGCAGGCGCAGGGACCCTGGGAGGGCAGCTGCCACCACACTTGGGTGAGGGCAGCGCAGGGCCACCCACAGCGTCTCTCCCTCGAGGCCCAAGCCAGGCAGCTGGGTCGGCTCTCACAGGACACAGGCAGGACTTCTAGGCCCAGGGGCACCGGGCTAGGCCTAGAACCTGCAGGGGAGGCAGGGGAGGCTGGCAGCGTGGGGAGAGAGGAGGACAGCGATCCGGGGCAGGAGCACGAGAGGTGGTGGAGGCTAACCTAGGGGAAGATGGCGGCAGACTCAGATGCAAGACTGAGTGCAACATGAGTTGCACCTTTTACACAAAAGGGGAACTTACCAGAGCTTTGAGGGGTGGCTAATTTGGGGTGTCGACTTGAGCAGGCCAAGGGGCGCCCAGTAGCTCTCTCGGGATGTTTGTGAAGGGGCTTCCAGAAGGGCTCGGCATTTGCACTGGTGAACTGAGCCACAGCTGGCCCTCCCCGTGTGGGTGGTGTGTCTGACTGCGTCCCTCGGGGCTTCGGCTTCGTGGGCCGGGAGATGGTGTGGAGACTTATTTAAGAGACCGGGCTGGTGGGGGCGGTGAGCTCAGGGCGGCGTGGAGGGTGCTGCTCAGGAAGGAACTGATGCAGTTTCAGGGGCCGCTGGTTGGTTCTTGCAAGAGCTTGTTGTGAAAGAGTGAGCCTGGCCTCTCCTCCTCTCTGACTTCCTATCTGGGCACATGAGCTCCTCCTCTCCCATGTGCTCCCACCATTGTGATGCCATCTGCCATGATGGGATGGGGGGCTCCCAAAGTCAGCAACAACTATTTGGACTCTCGGACTCCAAAACTGTGAGCTAAATGAACCTCTTATCTTCATATATCAGCCAGCTCCAGGTATTTTGTTGTAGCAACAGAAAACAGACTAATGTAAGGGGCATCATCCATTTTTCATGAAGTCCCTGAATAGAGCAAAAAGGTAGAGGAAGTCAAATTCCCTTTCTGCTTGGCTGCTGGAGCTGGGACATCAGTCTTCTCCCGCCCTCAAACTGGGACTTACCCCATCAGCATGCCTTGTCCTCAGGCCTTGAGACCCACCTGGTGCGACTACCTCACTGGCTCTCAGACCTCTGAGCTGCGCCAGCTTCCTGGTGGTGTATGACTGTGGATTCCATTTCTCTGGAGAACCCCAATAGACTACTTAAGCACAAGAATCACACACTAAGGACTATGTCTGGGAAAATAGATTTTCAACCTGTTCGATGTGATGAGAATAATCAATTTGGTTCTCATTATTGAGTAACGTTGATTTTCAAGACTAAGAAAAAAATGTGGTTTGAAATAACTTCCCTTGGAGGGGAAGTCACAACTTTGCAATTCTTTGTTTCAACCAGACTCAAGTGCTTGATGGATGACTTGGCTGAAGATCTCGAATGCCAAGTCCTTTCCCAGGGGTCAGTCCAGGGTTTTGCTGTTTTGTTTTCTTTCTTGCCATGAGGTGAGATGAATGTATTAAAAGAAGCAAATTGTGCTCCACTGCTTATTTGTACAAAATACATGGCAACAGCTATTTTCTCAAGATGCTGAGATAGCAACGAAGCTAATGGTTGTGATGTCTTCCAGACTGGGTTTATTTAGTTATTTCGTTAGTTATAGATGGGCACGATATCTTTATTTAATTAATTTATTTATTTATATATGGTGCTGAGGATCAAACCCAGTGCCTCACGCACGCAAGGTAAGCGCTCAACCACTGAGCTACAAGCCCAGCCCCAGACTGGGTTTTTACTGAATTTGATTTTAGCCAGTTATTAGAGCATTATTACTTTGTGCCAGGCACTGTGCTACATGTTTTAGGTGCATTGTCTCATTTAGACATCTAGCTCAAGATCCCATGGCCTCAGGAAGGATGTCGGGGAAAGGCACACTCATACGTTGCTGGTGGGACTGCAAATCAGTGCAAATCACTCTGGAAAGCAGTATGGAGATTCCTCAGAAAACTTGGAATGGAACCACCATTTGACTCACTCATCCCACTCCTCAGCATATACCCAAAGGACTTAAAATCAGCATATGATAGTAACACAGACAATGTTTATAGCAGCTCAACTCACAATGAGTTGAAACCAACCCAGATGCCCTACAACAGATGAATGGATAAAGAAAATGTGATATATATACACACACACACACACACACATACACACAACGGAATATTACTCAGCCATTAAGAACCAAATTGGGTTGCGATTGTGGCTCAGCAGTAGAGCTCTTGCCTAGCATGTGCGAGGCCCTGGGTTCAATCCTAAGCACCACATAAAAATAAATAAATAAAGGTATTATGTCCAACTGCAATTAAAAAAAATATTTAAAAAAAAGAAGAACGAAATTATGGCATTTGCTGATAAATGGATAGAATCAGAGATTATCGTGCTAAGTGAAATAAGCCAATCCCAAAAACCAAAGGTGAATGTTCTTTCTGATATGCGGATGCTGACTCACAATAGGCAGGACCGAGATGGGAGATATAAATTCATTGGATTAGACTAAGGGGAATGAAGGGAAGGGAGAGGGGATGGGAATAGGCAAGACAGTGGAATGCACTGGGCATGACTTCTCCATGTTCATACGTGATTATACGACCAGTGAAACTCCACATCATGTTACAACCACAAGAAGGGAAAGTCATACTCCATGTATGTAGGATATGGCAAAATATACTCTACTGTCATGTATAACTAAAAAGAACGGATTTTTAAAAAGACCCCAGGGCCAAGCTGAGACCTGGAGTCAAGCTCGGCATCCACTCTCCTCACTACCATCTTAACATGAGTGAACTTCAATGGAAAACTATTGGGATTTTCAGCGTTGCTCCTCTGGCCACACTGGGTTGACAATCGGGACCCCAGGGAACATCAAAGAAAGACTCCTGAGTGGAGGATATGCCTTCACCCCAGGCTGGCAAGCTCTGCCCAGGACAACAGAGAGGACTGCAGAACTCAACCCTGGAAACCAGACCCCGAAAAAGCTCAGGTCGCTAAATCTCAGCCCAGCAAACCTCTCACCTTCTGCCCCAGACTGGAGCTTGACGGTAATGACTGGTTGTGACTCCACAAGGACGCTCCTTGACTTCCCACAGGGTTGTATCCCAACGAACCCATCATAGGTTGAAAATGCATTTATCCCACCCAATCTCCAAACATCCCAGCACAGCCTGCCTCAAATGTGCTCATAACACTTCACGTTAGCTGACCGTTGAGCAAAACCATCTAACAGGAGCCTAGTTCATAATGAAGTGTTGAACAGCTCGTGTAATTTATTAAATATTGTCCTGAAAGCGAAAGACAGAACAGACATGCAGGTATGCTTTCCCATCCTTACAAAGTTGCAAACTTGTAGGTCTAATTGTTAGGTTGGTGCTATCTGCATCATCGGTGGCTGCAGAGCCAATTACAAAACCAAGCATCTTGAAACAATGAGGATTTATCATCTCTATTTCCGAGTCAGAATTTGCAGAGTGGTTTAGCTGAGTGGTTCTTGCTGGAATATCCCATGATGTGGCCATCAAGATAGTGGTCAGGGCTTTCTTCACCCAAAGACTTGACTGGGGCTTGAGGACCCACTTCCAAGATGGCACACTCACGTGGATGGCCATTCAGTGCTGGCTCTGGCAGGAACCTCGGGTCCTCCTCACCTTGACCCCTCCACAGGTAGCTTGAGCATCCTCATGACATGGCGGCTGCCTTCCCAAAACACATGATTGGAGAGAGTGGGCAAGACGGTGGCCACAAGGCCTCTCCCAACCTGGTCCTGGGTGTCGTCATCACTTCCATCCACTTGCGGTTAGAGGGGGGTCTCTAGGTCTGTCCCCACCTCAAAGGGTGGGGCATGAGGCTCTAGACTTCGAGGGGGAGATGTCCAAGGATCTGTAGACGTATTTCCAGCCTATCGCAGTCTCTTTCAGCTGAGAGCACAGAACCTCAACTGCAGTAAGGAAGCAGCTATGGGTCTTGCAAACAAACCAGGGGAGGATGGGGCAGAGCTGGTCTCTCAGGGACTGGTCCCAGGGACCTAAAAGTGCTCTCTCTCTCCACCATGACCAACGTCAACGACTGCCTGAAACCCCATTTCACAGCCTCTTGGCCAGAACAGAAGCTCAGGCCCGAGTGGGAACTCCTGGCCTCTGGCCTCCTGTGTTGGGGAGGGTCAAGGATGGACTCGGATTAGTCCAGCTCCAATCAGGTGCTGGCCCCTGGGCCCAGTCACCGTGGCCAGAGCTGAGGCTCTGTGATTGGCCGGCCTTGGGTCACACATCAAGGCCTGTGTCTGGAGGGTAGGACCCGGGACCCGAGCGGGATGCCGGGAACTGGTGAGCTGGGAGGGAGAGATACCCAAGACTGCCAGGCCGGAGCCGGGCAGCTGTCCCAGCTGTGCGTGCAACTGTGGCTTGGCTGGATTTATAAGCCAAAGGTCGCAGTAGCCCTATTTTTGGAATAGCAGGAAAAAACAGCTGCTTCAAAGTCTCAAAATGGTAACTTTCCACCAGAGTGGCCTGGTCGCTAGATCTCCCTGAAGACTCACTAAAAGTACCGCCTCAAACCTCCGCGAGGCCACCACCTTCTCGCCGCTTGGAAACCAGAACCCCGTCCAGGCACAGCTGATGGGCGGCCGCAGCCTTCACTCCATCTCCCTCCCAGCTGCTGCTCAGAAGGACAGGCCCCGAGAAGCGCCCGGGAAGCTCTGAGCTCCTGCCTGGGGGCCAGGGTCCCCGCAGGAAAGGCAAGGAGCCCCTCCCTTCCTTGTCCAGTGGGAAGGTCTGGAGCTCAGTGTGGGGTCACTGCCAAAAACAACTCCCAGAGACGCACCAGGCCATCCTCGGGGACCAGATGTCCCCTGGGGGAGAGGAGCCCCTGGTGGCCAGCTCACTCGCCCCGCGAGCACAGGCCCAGCCGCCCGAGGTTGGACGTGACCTGTGCTT
This sequence comes from Marmota marmota marmota, assembly GCF_001458135.2. NCBI lineage: Eukaryota > Metazoa > Chordata > Mammalia > Rodentia > Sciuridae > Marmota > Marmota marmota. The sequence continues at coordinate 1,712,726 of NW_026000001.1, read as the reverse complement.
CTGCTTCAGAAATGCCTGTGGCTCCGACTCCGCTCCGGTCGGGATGTTTACTATTTAACTAATATTGATGTCTTAAACTGCCATTTTGGCCACTTCAGCTCCCAGAACATACCCGAGAGAATTTTGCGGGGCGGTTTGGGAAAGAATGCCTGCTTGCTGTCCGTCTGCTGCAAACGGCAGCTCGTCTCTAAAACAGCGACTGGCCCACAGAAGGTGCTCGGCACCAGTGACCACCCGGCCGTTGGAAGAGGGACAAGCCCTCAGGTCACTCACAGGGGGAGGGGGCCACGGAACAGTTGCCGTCGGAGGTGAGGCTGGGAGACATGGTACCAGATTCCAGCAGCTCCCCTGCCCGGATGGTTCAACTGAGGAGCAAGGGCCACAGGGAGCCCTGAGCCCTAGGCTGAGCCCTGGTCCCAGGTCTGAGCCCTGATCCCAGGTTGAAAGCAGCCTTGGGGGCTGGGGCTGGGGCTCAGTGGCAGATCACTTGCCTGGCACATGTGAGGCACTGGGTTCAGTCCTCAGCACCCCATAAAAATAAATAAAAGTATTGAAAGCAGCCTTGGTTCTACCCCGGAGTCTGGATGCACCATTTACCTCACAGTCTGGGCTCTTCCACGAAAGGACAAACCCTTGGGTGAACTGAGGCCAGCCCCTTGAACCGCCCCCCCCCCCATCCTTCCTAAACAGTTGCTGGGAGGGCCAGGAACTCCTGCTGACCCAGTGGCTCTCCTGGTCACCAGACACCCCACCTCCCCAGCCAGGGAGCAAGTCCAGGCCCTGTCTTTAAATGTTTCCACCTTGAAATATGAGCCATCCACTGGGTGTGGTGGCACACACCTGTAACCTCAGTGGCTCTGGAGGCTGAGACAGGAGGATCCGAGTTCAAAGCCAGCCTCAACAAAAACAAGGCCCTAAGCAACTCAGTGAGACCCTGTCTTTAAATAAAATGGAAAACAGGGCTGGGGATGGGGCTCAGTGGTTGAGTGCCCCTGAGTTCAATCCCTGGTACAAAAAAAAAAAAAAAAAAAAAAAAACAGAACCATCCCACCCTAAATGGCTGGAACTCCCAGCCTTTCTCTTGACCTCCCGCCACCATGTAACTACGGAGAGTAACCGCGTTGGACCTTCTGCAGTTACTTGGTATCAGAATAGAAAAGATCACAACTGGGGAGGGAGTTGCAGTGTCCCCACACCTTGGCCACACTCCTTGGACCCTGTGCGCCGTGCAATTGCCCATTTGGTGGGAGTCAGTCTGCCCTGGGTGAAGGGGGCAGACGCCTGTGTACTGGGGTCATGCTGCCCCTCCTGGCCTGGTGCTGTACCAGTGTCCACTTTACGTTTGAATATCGCCCTTGCTGCTCTGCCACTGCGACTTATTTCTAAAATGACATGTTTCTTTCTCTTCCTCTCTCCCAGCTCCTGCCTAATCCCTCCCCCTCCCTGGTCTCAGGGGAAACGGGGTCACCTTTCTCGCCCATCCTAGGCAGTAATCTGTCCCTGAGCACACACCAACACAGGACCCAAGGATTCAGACTTTGGGGATGGCAGCAGAAGGTCTCAGAAATGACCATCTCCCAGATTAACAAGTGAATTCGACTCCAACCGAGCACACGTGAAAGGCAGCCTTTGAGTCACCCCTAGACCCCGTTCCCCCCCATGGGCAGAACCCAGCCTCCAGCACAGGAGGCCCCTGTGCTCCTCCTGTGCAGGCAAAGCAAGAAAAACTTCTTTTCTCAAAACCATGTCCTCGCTACTGGATTGGCTTCGGGGACAAGGACCAAGTTGACGGTGATAGTGTCATCCTCAGAAGGTCGTATGCAGTCAACTGGAACTTGGAGCAGCTTTCACGCAGGCGTGACCTTGGGAACAGTGATGTGTGCCTGGGATTCCATGGGACAGGGCTGGCCTCTCTCTGGAATGTGGCCAAAGCCTCGTACCTCTGGGTCGATCGTCAGGCCATTTACCTACCCCTCCTGTCCCCTCCGGTCCTCCCCATCTCACCACCTGTGCCAACAGTGTCAGGCAGACTCAAGGACTCGGCAGGAGGTGCTCAGGAGGGACAGAACAGGCTGGGGCTGGGACTGGGCAGGAGCGGGGGGCCCTCAGGGCCAGGGTGAGGCCCCTTTGAGCTGAGGGAGCCCCTCAATCCCCGGGGTCCCCGAGCAGCAGGAGGCACCCTGAGCTCCAGGCTGCCCGGGGCTTCTCACACCCACGGCCCGCTGGCCGGCTGCACACCGGCTGTATGTCCACGTGTCTGTGACCGTGGGTGACCCGTGAGAACGGCAGCACGAGCTGTGGGAGTGTTCCGGTGGGTGTGTTGGCCCTGGATGGACCCTCCCAGGGCACAGCTGTTCCGTCTCTTCTCAGGTCGAGGTCACTGCCGCGTTGCTCAGACCATGACCCCTGTCCTGAAGGCAGCCCTGGGTGCAACCAGGGGTCCCGGGCTTTGTGCTCCTCTCTCTCTCCTGGAGTCCAGCACCGGTTCCCTGCAGAGTGGCCCAGACACCCACCCTGCCTCGCCCTCCCCAGGAAAGCTGGGAAAGGGCGGAGGGTCCCCAGCTCCTCCATGACCACAGACAGCGACCACAGCGCAGCTTCCTTTCACTGTTTCTGAGGGTTCCCCAGGGCACCCCTCTCCCAGGGGAGGCCAAGCAGAATCGCATGCTGAGGAGCACAGAGGCCAGGAAGGCCTTGGGCCAGGCGCTGAGAGCCGGGGTCCTCCAGCCAGCCAGGGCCAGCACCTGGAGGCTCAGCAGCAAGTCCAGCAGGCTGTGGTCGGCGAGGGCGTCTGCAGGGCAGGGGCACCAGGGGCTTGAACCGGGTGAGGAGGGGGTGTGGCGGCTTCAGGGACAGGATACTGGCCGCTCCCTAGCTCTGGCTCTGCTCTGGTGAACTGGCCCACTCCAGGCCTCCGTTTGCCCTTCTGAGAAATGGACCCATGACAGGCTGGGAGGGGCCAGACCCAGCGCTCACCTGGGCAGCCACCAGAAGCCCTGGCCCCCAGGTTCTGGGCCAGCAGGGTTTCAAAGGTTCAGGTGTCCTGGACGCCCCTGCACACACTGGGCCTTCCCGCCTCCCACCCACAGGAGTGATTCCGGCTGGGAGTAGACTGACCAAGACTGACCAAGGTGACCCCGGACCCGTCCGCACCAGCCTACAGCCCCTGCTCACGTAGTTATGGAGAAGGTGGACGCAGTGCCTAAGGGGCTCCTCCAGCCTGTCCTCCACCACGGCCACCACGGCCACCAGTGCCACTTCTCGCCGGTCTTTGTCACAGAGCTCTAGGCCAGTGGCCAGGCAGTGGACTCAGGTTCTGTCCTCTCCCCTGAAGCCCGAAGGCCCCTCTGGTCCATTGCTCTGGGGGCACTTTTCTGCCCACCCTGGCTACTGGCAGTCTGTAGGCCCAGGGTCCTATATCCAGCCAAAGCCGTGCCTGTTTCCCAACTGTCCCCCAGGCCAGTCCCCGCAAAGGACAACCGAAGCTCAGGTGTGTGCCTCCCTTGGCCGGAGGCTGGGTGTCTGTGGGGACCCAGACAGATTCGGACACAAAGGTTGGTGTCCATATGCGTCACGGCCAGCATGAGGCATGAGAGGAGGAGGCAGGCCTCTGTCCCCCCCCCCTGTTCTCCCCCACCTCTGTTCGCTCCAGGTTCTGCAGAAGTTGGGGTGGCCCAGGTCCTGGGTGCTGTCACCACTGCCCTGTGCCCTCTCCCTGGTTGCCACACCCTCTTAGGCCCTGGGCTCCCCAGACACCCCTTTCGTAATCCATGAGAAGGGTCAGGTCTCTCCTGAAGCCAGTTCCTGCCGCTCCTGAAACAAGGCCACCTGCCTGCCCGCCGTGAGCCTGGGCCTTCCAGCTTCGCATGTGGCCAGAGCAGGAAGCAAGGGGCAGGGGGTCGACTCGGAAGCCCCCGGCCTCACGTGCACTGCTCGCGCCAGGGGCTGGTGGCCGTCTGCCTGCTGGGCACTGCAGACCCACGGCACAGCACAGCTCTGTCGGGGTGGGACAGCAGCCCCTACCCCGTACCCCACGACCCTCTGGAACCCAGGCCCTGGGCCTTCTGCAGGGCACCTGGCCACTCTCCGGTTGGGCAGGATTTGGGGAGCTGCAGCTCAGGCCCCAGGACATGAGGCCCCAGGAGGTGGTGCCAGCACCTGCCGGGAATCCTTCTGGACTGGGCCACCCCAGGCCACAGGACTCACTGAGGGAGCAGCCCAGGTGACCCAGGAGTGAGGTCCCCACCCTGGAACTTGGGGAGCTGCCTGCACAGCTGGGACCTGGCCTGGTCTGTGAGGGTTGCCGAGCCAGGCTGCTGCCACCCTGGCCACTCCTGAGGCCCAGTGCAGGCCCACCAAGGTGTGGTCACTCACAGACGAGTCTCTGAGCAGGCCTGTGACCAGGTGTCCAAGGTCACCCCTGCTTCCAGCTCTGGCCCCAGCAGGGCAGCAGTAAGCCATGCCCGGGTGGAGGGACAAGACAGGGCGTAGGGACAGCACAGAGGCCCTGCCTCAGGGCAGCCCGGGGGGAGTGGAGACAGGACGGAACCCCAGCTTGGAAGGGGAAGGAGCTGGAGAAAAGAGGAGGCTAGGACCCCACCCAGGGTCCCGGGGCCACTGAGCGGCCAGAACAGCCGTCCCTGAGCCTCGGTCCCCCTGAGGGAGCTGGGGCTGCACCTCAGGGGAGGGGTGGCTCCGGGGACAGGGAAAGCACAGCAACGAGGCCCCTCTGGCTGCAGGGCCCAGGGCACGGAGACTGGGGATCAGGCCCAGGAATGGAGGGTGGCTCTGCCTGGGCCCACCCGCCCCGGGCAGACCCTGCTCACCCGTGGACAGGGCAGGGCAAGAGCCGCAGGAAGTGGGCAGTGGACCAGAGGCCTTGTTTCCACCCCTGGCTCCACCCCAGCCACAGGCCAGGTTTGGGAGCCGGCAGGTCCCAGGCAAAGAAGTGCTGGGTGCGGCATCAACAAGGCTGGGCAGGCCCCAGGCCCACCTGCCCACCTGAGGTGTATCCTGCCAGCAGGGCAGTGGCTTTGCCAGAGGCAGCCACACAGCCTCACACACATGTCACAGCTCTTCATGGCCACATGGGGACAGGACTGAGTACCCTGCACACCCCTAGATCCCCAGCACCAGCACATAGTAGATGCTCAGTAAATGCTTCTTGCACAAATGAATGCCATTTCAACAAATAAACATCCATTTTCCCATCCTATCTCTGGGACAAGAGCAAATCTTTAGGGACTGAAGAAGACTGAGAACTTGACATACACTTTACAGAAGAGGAAACTGAAGCACAGAGAGGTTGACTGCTGTGCACAAGGTCACACAGCTGGCCTGATCTGGCTGACTCCAGGGACCTCGCTCTTAGCCCTCATTCTTTCCTCTTTGAGACCCTGTGGTAGAAGGAAACTCGAATGTGTTACCCCGTGTGTGCCTCGGTGACATAAAATTACTGTTGAGCTGAAGGCAATTGAGAAGCAGCAAGCACAGGAAAAGCTCTTTATCTCGCCCCCTTTCTCCCTAAAGGCAGGATGTAAATTCTCCTTTATTGGAGAAAACTCATCGGCCCAGGAACCTGCAGACCAACCTGCTTCATTAGTTTCCTGCCAGGTGTCCCCTGCCTGTGCCCCCACCCCTGCCGCAGGCGGAGACAGCCCTGCGTCCTGCCTTTCTCCAGAATCTCCTGCTCTATGCTGGTGGGGGGGTGCCGGGTACTGGTGTGTGTGGGGGGGCTCCCTACTAAGAACTCGGGAAGGCTGGGCAGAGCCTCCTTTTCCCTCCCCTGTGTGGTCCCGCTGAGTCCCAGTGTGCCACTCGCCTCCCACAGAGGCCGGGCTGGGGACACAGGCAGGGCCTCGCGGGCCTGGAAGGGCTCCATCCTGCCCCCTGGCTCCCCTGCCTGGTGTCCCCCTGGCTGCCCCCTTCCCACGGGCTCTCCAGGCACATCCTGCCAGAGTCACAGGGAGGGAGCCTCCCTACCCAGAGCCCAGAGCCCAGAGCCCCACCCCACGCAGGGGCGCCCCCTGCAGCCAGGGCGCAGGGTTGGAGCACTTCCCCAGCCCGACTTGAGCATAGCTGTCTGGGGCTGGCCGGGTGGAGGAGGTGGTGGCTGAGCTGGGCTCTCATCCCACTCACAGCGGGGGACATCTGCCCAGCATGGAGCCGCTTACAAAGAGCTTTCATACAAATGATCTCATTTCATCTCCAGGAAAACCCCGGGAGGGAGGGAATCCTGTCCCCGTTATACAAAGGAGGGCACCAAGGCTCCGCTGCCCTCAGCTGCTCTAGTCCACACACACCCTCCCGCTGTGCAAAAGCATCACTAGGAGAGCAGGTGCAATGACTTGGACAAACGTCCCCCCAAAGCCTGTGTGTCTTAGACTAGGCTGCCGTCTGGGCTGCTGGAGGAAGGAAGTGGTGGAGCCTTTAAGAGGTGGAGTCTAGTGGGAGGAAGTTAGGTCACAGGGGCGGGCCCTTGAAGGGGCTACGGGGATCACACCCCCTTCCTCTCCCTCTCTCTGCTTTCTGTCCATGAGATGAGAAGTTTCGTCCACATTCTCCACCATGATAAACCATTTATCTCATCCCAGGCCCAAAGGCAATGGGACCACGTGACCATGGACCAAAACCTCTGAGACTAGGAGCCAAAAAACCTTTCCTCTTTTTAACTTGATGTATTTCAGGTTGTTTGTTATAGTAATGGAAAGCTGACTAACTCAGCAAGACACCCTCTATAGTCCATGTCAAGCCAGACACCTGTGCAGGCTATCCTGCAGAATGACTCTGCTCTCTGCTGTGGCACTCAGGTAGCTGGCTGCCTTTACCCACAGTCCTCTGGCTTCACAGGCCCAGGCTGTGGTATGGCTCTGTGACTGCCCTGGGCCCCCTCTTCTGGGTCCCAGGTCAACAGACCAGGCATCTCCCACTGCCCATCTCCAACCTCCAATCCATGCGACATTGGCACCTGTTTTTGGTGGGTTTTACATATGTAAGCAGCCTTGTTATGTAAAATTCACTCTTATACAATGTACACTCTGTGGGTTTAGTAATTCGGCATTGTGTAATTGTGTCCCCACTATCTAATTCCAGAATGTTTCATCATGCCTAAAAAGAAACCCTGCACCCATTAGCGGTCTCTCCTCCTCCTCCCTCCCACCAGCTCCTGGCAACCGCTAATCCCCTTTCTGCGTCCATGGATCTGCCTATATTGGACACGTCACGTGGACAGAATCATACAGCATTTGGACTTTTGTGAGGGGCATCTTTCACTTAGCACAATATTTTTAGGTCCATCCCTGGTGTGGCTGTGTCTGGGCTTCTATGTTTTTATGGCCCCAAACGATTCCATCATATGGACCTAGCACTTGGTTCACTCATTCCCCCCTCGATGGACACTCAGGTGGTTTCCCTCTCTGGCCACCATGCATCACGCTTCTAGGAACAATGACACGCAGTTACTCCCCGTGAGCCTGGGTCTTCATTTCCCCTGCGTCCACACTTTGGAGTGGACTCGCTGGGTGGCACGGTCACTCCATCTGAGGCACCGCCCGACTCTGCGTGGCAGCCATGCCATTGGAGGATCCCACCACACCCTCCCCAACGCTCGCCATCGTCTGTCTGGCTGGCTTCAGCTGTCCTAGGGGATGTGAAGGGGGACCTCTGTCGTCCTCTGTGTGCTGCTTACCAGGTGCCAAGCTCTGGGTTTGGCTGGTGAGGAACAGAGTGGAGGAGGAGGCGCCCCCTTTGCCATCAGGGCAACCGCAGTTCAGAGTGAGGGAGAGACAGACGTGGTCTCCGTTCATACCATGGGTCCTGCAATGAATGGGCTGACACCATCGGAGACATCCAAAGGGGGAAAACACGGTCTCTACTCTGAGGGACTCTTTTCTACCCTAAGGGATTTTTTTTTTTTTGTACTGAAGATTGAAACTAGGAACCAAGGGTGCTTTTCCACTAGGCTCCATCCTTAGCCTTTTATTTTTTATTTTGAGACAAGGCTTTGCTAAGTTGCTCAGGGCCTCGATAAATTGCAGAGGCTGACCTCAAACTTGGGATCCTCCTGCCTCAGCCTCCCCAGTTGCTGGGATACCACACAGAATACCAAGGGACTCTCTTGATGAAGAATATAAACCTTCACCTGCAGTATACCCACCCAGTCATCTAGCAACTTCCATTCATCTGTCTGTCCATTCACCCAATGATCACCCATCCAGCAATCAAATGTTCAACCACAGGCTGGGGCCATGGCTCAGTGGAAGAGCGCTCGCCTAGCATGCATGAGGCACTGGGTTCGATCCTCAGCACCACATAATCATAAAATAAAGATATTGTGCCCACTTATAACGAAAATATACTTTAAGAAAAATGTTCAACCACTAGTGCATCCAAACATCCACCTCCCCATTTACCCACCTACTCATCCTCTGCCTTCCCACCCATCTAGCCATTCATCTAACCAAACATCCACCCAGCCATCTATCTGTGCAATCATTCATCCATCCATCACCAACCAGTTAGCCAATCAAATCATCCATCCATCCATCACCAGCCAGTTAGCCAATCAAATCATCCATCCATTCATCACCAGCCAGTTAGCCAATCAAATCATATATCCATCCATCACCATCCAGTTAGCCAATCAAATCATCCATCCATCCATCACCAGCCAGTTAGCCAATCAAATCATGCAGCCAGCCAACCGCTAACCAGTTGGCCAATCAAATCCTTGATCCATCCATCTATGCATTTTCCCATCCATTTATCCTCCACCTACCCAACCATCCAACCATCTGTCCATCCACTTACCTTTCCATCTATCTGTCCATCTACCCATCCATCCGTTTAATCATCCATCCTTCCAATAACCAGCCATTCACACACCAGCCCATGAAGCCCATGCCCCCCAATCTCAGGCCATCTACCAGGGAACTGTCCTTCACACCCTCCTCATGCATCCCCCTCCCATCAGTCCAACCACTGAGCCCCCCCCCCCATCCTGCACACCAGAACTGGGACCCGAGTGTGGCTAAGTCCATTCAGGCAAGGAAGTGGAGGTCCCCAAGATGGACCCTCCAGGACACTGAGCACTGAACACAGCCAGGAGGCATTTCCAAGCCAACTTCCCCCTCCCCTGGAGTCAGCGCCTTTGCTCTGGGATTGAAAACTCTTATACTTGCCATCCTCCGACCAGCCACCACCCGGTGACTATGGGTCCTTCTTGGGGACACGCATTTCCCACCACTTCCACCTTCTCAGAGGCAGATACTAGTCAACCACCATCATTCAGATAAGGAAACCAAGGCTTGCAGAGGTGACATAGCTTTCCCAGGTGACACAGCAACCGCCTGGGAGAACCCAAGCCTGCTGCTCCTTCCTGCAACCTGAGGCGTGTTTACGGGGTGCTGCTGCTGGGGGGACCATGCACCCCTGTCTCCAGGTGCAGGGAGGCCACAGGGGGTGAAAGGCTGAGTCCATGTGAATGATCACAGAGTCCTTCCCACCCCTGGCCAGCGGGGCTGTCGGGGCGCGTGGGGGCTGTGCCTCTGCCTGCACGGCCACCCCTCTCCCTTTGTTGATCACCCCATCACCCTCTCAACCGCCAGTCACAGCAAGGTCTCCCTCTTGACAGCTGTGAGACCCCTGCCTGCACCTGCCCAGCTATGGTGACCCGCTTTGCCCAGTGTATCTCCACCAGGGGGAGGTCACAGAAGCAGGGACTGGCTCCCAGCACCCAGAAGGGTACTCAGCGGACACTGGCTGAAGGCTCGACCCCTCTGACATGTCCTCTGACCTCTAGCCACTCCTTCCTGCTCTCTCCAGATGCCACTAACTCCTCCTGCTGTCCTGAGGGCCTCCACCCAACGTGCCCTGACGATTCCAGCACCTGAGACACCGAAGTTCATGGTTGACCTCAGCACTTAGCCAGGACCAGGCCGGGTAGACATTGGCGGTGGACGCCTAAAGGATCCCCCACCCCTCGCCTCCTCCCCAGTGCCTCCCTGAGGGGCGGGCCAGTGTCCGCAAATGCATGGAGGCTCCTTGGTGGCCTTCTCTGTGAGAGACGTGCCTGAGAGCAAGGTCCCCAAGACAGGAGGGGTTTAGCATGTGGCCCTAGCGGCTGGCCCAGGGCAGGATCCCACAGGGCCTCAGACATTGCAGAGAGAACCCATGAACGGATGGCCAGCCAGGCCGAGAGGCAGAGCCCCAGCTGAGGTGGCAGGCAGCTGGAGGGATCTGGTTCCCTTCGACAAAGGCTGGTGCAGGGACAGGTGAATAAATCATGAAGGGCTGCAGAAGGGCAGGGCAGGACAGCTGACCTCATTCTGGGAGTCGGGGAGCAGGCAGGTCCAAGTGGTGAGTGGGCAGGGCGGGTGCAGCGCACAGGAGGCCGAGGGGCTGCCAGCCCTGCACTCTTCCCCTGGAGGAGCAGGAGGCTGTGGCCAGCAGCGGGTGGAGGCCACCGAGACTCTGGCACAGAGACGCAGAGACGGTGGCAGGGCTGGGGGTGTAGGGTGAGTGGGACACAGAACTGGGGACCCTGGGCCAGAGGGGTGGACGCAGGACATGTGGGAGAAGGAGGCCATATCAGATGGGAAGGCAAGGACCCAGGTCTGCAGGGCCTGGGTGGAGCCCCGGGGGCAGCCAGAAGCCCACCTGAGGCCTGCGGGGCGGCAACGTGGGAGAAGGCAGGAGGTCCAGGAGGGCTTGTGCCAGGCCACCAGGGCCGGGGAGGGAGCCGGGGCCTCCGAGGCATGGGCTCAACTAGCCACAGAGGGAGGACACTGGGGAAGCCGCTGAGCCACCTACCCACAGGACAAGGAGACAGCAAGGCCCAGAGGAGGTGCCAAGCCCCAGGTCATGGACCTGCCCCAGGGCCCAGCAGACAGCAGCACCCCTTCGGAGGACCCCAGCCCCACTGCAGGCACCGCAGGGCCCAGCCAGGCCCCTGCCAGCCCAGCAGCCAGCAGGAGGGCGCTCCTCCGGGAGCTTGAGGCCCAGGTGCAGGCGGCCTATGGGCAGGTAAGGGGGTACTGTCCTTGACTGAGGGAGCACAGGGACCCTAAGCCTCAAGGGGGATCCCTGTAGAACAGACTCAAGGCCAGGGCCAGGAAGAGACCAGGTCACACGTGGCCAGAGGAGTCAGGAGGTCAGCAGAGGCCAAGGGAGCCTCTCCCCACCTCTGTCCACACTGAGCGGCCACTCCCAGCACTCACTCAGCCCCTTCAGCCCGGGGACAAGGGCCAGGGCTGACCCAGGCGAAGGGCACGAAGGCAGGCAGGCCAGAGGCTGTCTGAGGAAACAGTGGCCCCTGCAGCTAGGGCCGGGGGCTTCCTGGGCTGGGCCAAAGTGGCCTCCTCTCTCTTGAGAGCTGGTGGGATTTAGCTACTGTCCTGAGGGAGAGGGTGCCTGGACAGACCCTCAGGGCCAGCAGAGCCAGGCTGCGCCTTCCAGGGGGCCTTGGGCCCCAAGTGGCCCCCCTGCCTTGGAGATGCTCAGAGATAATCCTGGATTAGGACCCAAGCCCCGGGCCCAGGCCCCCCGCCTGCCCACCCGCCCCATCTTCCCCACAAAACNGGCCAGGCACCAGGGTGGCCCCGCGGGCGCAGGTGGCGGGCAAGGGTCCATGGGGTGGGCTGGAGTGAAAGGTGGGGACGGAGGGGATGTTTGCTCGCCACCCTCATTTTCTCCTGGACGACCCCAGGCTTGGCCCACTCCGGGTGGCCCACACGGGCTGCGGGCTCCTGCTGCGGCCCTGCTCTCCGCTAGCTGGGCCTGGCCAGCGTGGCCCAGAGCTGGCACCCAGGTCTCATTTCCCCAGTGACTCTGGCCAAGTCCCTTGCCTTTCCTGGGCCTCAGTCTGCCCAGCTGAACAGCTGGGGACAGACCTGCCCAGACAAGAGGGTGGCAGGGCGAGGCTCCTGCGCGCCCTGGGCCCCTGCCCACTGCCTGGCGCTGGGTTCCAGAGGCGGACTCGAGGCTTGGGGAGGAGCCACCAGGCCACTGCCCCAGCTCACGGCCGGCTCCGCTGCAGGACCCCTGGCAGTGGCCTGGCTTCCCGCTAGGGAGCTCCCAGCCCGGCCCTGGCTCCAGTCCAGAGGAGCCCGGCAGTGCCCAGGGCTACTCGGTGCTCGGCAGCCTGGTGGGGCCGGCCTGCATCTTCCTTCGGCCCAGCATCGCCGCCACCCAACTCGTATGTACGGCCGCAGCCGCCAGCCCAACGCCCTTGGCTTTGAACAGGAGAGAGAGGACGCAGGGTGACATCAAAGCAAACACATGGCACTCCAGGGGTGGGGTGAGGGCAGAGGGGGCTCCAGGAACAGAGAAGAGCTGGGACACTGGAGGAAAGAGACCGGGTGGGCGGCGGGTGTGGGGACCTAGAGAAGCAGTCCCCCAAGGCAGGGAGCATCTCGGTGGTGAGCACTTGTTTGGCTTGTGCCAGGTCCTGGGTTCCATCCCCAGGACTGAGAGAAAAAGAGAGGAGGAGGCGGAGGAAGGAAGGGCGACCCACCCAGGGGTGAGCCAGCAGAGTGGCCAGGCCGAGAACAAGACACAGTGACACTGATGCCAGCAGGGTCACACCAGAGCCTCTGCCCAAAGGAGCCCCCAAATGGGGTGGCGACCTAGGGAGGCCCTAGGTACAACCTGGGGGGGTGGCAGGGAGAGGGCACCAGGAGGCCCTTGGGTATGCTGTGGGGGTGGGCTGGGTGGGCACCCCAGGGTCAGGAAGGAAGGGCGCAGCCGCTGGGTGGTCCAGGGAACGCCTAACCCATCTGTGTCCCCCAGGACCGGGAGCTGCGGCCCGAGGAGATTGAAGGTAAAGGTTTGAGAAGGGAGGGGCTGGGGGTGCACAGGCAGGGGCACCAGGTGGGGACCTCAGCAGTCTCCAGGAGGAGCCAGGAGCAGGAGGGAGGCCATGGGGACAGGTCTGAGGAAGTGGGGGTAGACTGAGCAGGGAGGGGTGGCAGGCAGACCCCCCTCTAGCCGTCAGCTCTCTGGTCTCGTCCACTCTGCTAACACCTCTGGGTGACCCCATGGGCCCAGCCCTGTGCTGGGCTCTGGGAAACATGGCAGCCTGGGATTTGGAGCAGAGAGTGTTCCAGAATGAAGCCCCCTGAGGTCAGGAGTCTGTCTGCATCTTCCTTTCTCCTTCCCTTTCTCAACCACTGACCTACACCCCCCAGTCCTGTAAAACTTTTATTTCATTTTTTTCTTATTTGGTACTGGGGATTGAACCCAGGGTACTTTACTACTGAGCTATATCCCTGGCCTTTTTTATTTTTTAATTTGAGACAGGGTTTCACTAAGTTGCTGAGGCTGGTCTTGAACTTGTGATCCTCCTGCCTCAGCCTCCCAAGTCGCTGGGATTACAGGTGTGCGCCACCATGCCTGGCACTTCCTTTCTTTTTTTATTCACTGCTACATCCCCAGTGCCCAGAGCAGACCCTGGCATATAGAAGATGCTCCTTAAATATTCACTGAAAGAACAAATTTTTAACAAACAGCTTGTGCAAAGTTCCTGAGGCAGCAAGTGGGAACTGACATTTGGAAGGAGGGGACGATTGGACCAGGGGAGGAGAAGGGGCTGATCCAGGCTAGGATGCAGCGGGCGTGAAGGAGGGACTAACCCCACCCTGCCCGGCAGAACTGCAGGCTGCCTTCCAGGAGTTTGACCGAGACCGGGACGGCTACATCGGCTACCGGGAGCTGGGTGCCTGCATGCGGACCCTGGGCTACATGCCCACCGAGATGGAGCTCATCGAGATCTCGCAGCAAATCAGTACGTGCTTCAAACCGCCCCATCCCTAGTTCTCCAGACACCCTGCCAGGACCAGGAAAGCTGGTGGCCAGGCACTGAGGTGACCGTGCAGGCTGTCCCCAGAGCCCAGGGGCTAGGTTGTTCTCGAAGCAAGCATTCTGCCTCCCCCAAATCCACCATCCTCCAAGAGAGGTGGGGCAAGGCCAGGGCTGCCCTCCACAGAGAGGGAGACAGTGTGAGGCCCCAGAGCGACGTCAGGAAATGGAGGAGAAAGGAGCGTCCAGGGAGCTCTAAAGAGTGGCTCTCCTCTCCTCTTGGCCAAATCCGTACCTCAGAGGCTGATGCCCAGGAAACAGAGGGGGGGAGGACCCATTTCTGAGGCTGGGACGAGGGCTGGGGGCAGAGGCTGGGGTCTCTAGCAGGTGGGTGTGACCCCCCAGGTGGCGGGAAAGTGGACTTCGAGGACTTTGTGGAGCTGATGGGCCCCAAGCTGCTGGCAGAGACGGCAGACATGATTGGCGTCCGGGAGCTCCGGGACGCCTTCCGGGAGGTGGGCCTGGGGCTGGGGGGCTGGGCTGCGCGAGTCGGGGGCTGAGCAGGGTGACCCAGTCGGTGACCCCATGCCATGACCCACGCCGCCACAGTTCGACACCAACGGGGACGGCTGCATCAGCGTGGGGGAGCTCCGGGCGGCCCTCAAGGTCCTGCTGGGGGAGCGCCTCAGCCAGCGGGAGGTGGACGAAATCCTGCAGGACATCGACCTCAACGGGGACGGCCTGGTGGACTTTGAAGGTACCGCCTGACACACTTGGCAGCGCAGGCCCTGGAAGGTTCTTAAGAGATCAAGGACAAAGGGAGTGTCATCGCTATGTGCCAGACCCTGCGCTGAGCACACCCTTGTCCCTCCTAGTCAATCATTACTGAGAACCCAGGAGGAAGGGACTCTGTCATCCCCCAGGCAGGAGAGCCAGCTCTCAGGAAAGCCTGGGAGCTTAGCCAAAGAAACAAGGGACCAACACTGGAATCTGGGCAGCGGATCTTGAACCCAGTACTTTCCATATAAAGGAAAAACAAAGCTTGCGTAATAATCAGAAGCCAAGGAACATTACTAGGTAGAAATGCAGTCTCCAGGGGCCGGGGATGTAGCTCAGCTGGTAGAGGGCTTGCCTTGTCTGCATCAAGGCCCTGGGTTCAATCCCCAGCAACACCACCAAAGAAAAATAAAAATAAAAGCACTCTCCAAAGTTGCTCTTGAGTTTCCTAGTGGCCAAAGCAAAAATGAAAAAAGGTTCAGTTGCAAGAACTTTTTTGTCCATAAGACAAAGTTCCCTGTTCCTGGTCCTAAGGCTTATTCCCCATCTGATCCAGGGATCCCACTCTGGCCCACCCCAAGGTAGGCTTGTTGGCCTCACCCTCAGTGGGGTCGGAGGATGGACCTAAAACCTTGGCTTTGCCCTGGCAGAATTTGTGCGAATGATGTCTCGCTGAGCCTGTGCAGAAGCTGCAGGAAGCAGACAGGACGCGAGGACCTCAGCCTCTGCCTGCCAGCGGGTTCCTTGAAGCCCATGTGGACAGCTGCTCCAGGCTCCTGCCTGTGCGTGCCCTTGTCTGTCTTCGGCCCTCATCCCATGTTTCCCTGACAATAAAGCCTCTTCAAGCCAGGGGGATGGCTCTGACCCCTTGCTTGCTTATCCGGGGAGCCCCAGTGTTTGGCCCCGAAGATCTGAGGCCTGGGCTGTCCTCTTGGGCCACAAGCCCCCTTGATTGTGAGTGGCAGGCGGGTGGGGACCCTCTCTCCGTCCTCTCTGGATCATGGGACTGCTTGTGCAGGTCAGGTGTGTGTTGGCCTCCAGTGTGTTCCGCTTATCCCGAGTGGGGCTCCAGTGGCAGGGCTCTTCCCAAGCTCGATCCCAGTACTCCTGCAGCAGCCTGGGGCAGGCCGTGCTCAGAGGCCCCTCCAGAACTTGGCCTTCGGCTTCAGGAGTGAGCAGCCCCAGTTCCTCTCAGCTCTGCCTCTGGGGGATCCACATCCGCACCTCACTTCAAGCCTGCCCCAGACTTCAAAGCCATACCTTCCCAACTGAGGCAGCTGAGAGGCGGGGCGTCTTCGGCCATTCCTGCTGCTGTAACAAAATCCCTTAGATGGGCACTTTATAAACAGCATGAAGGCAGCGCTCATGGTTCTGGAAGCTGGGAAGTCTGAGGTCAAAGCCCAGGCAGATTGGCTTTACCTGCACCAGGATGGCGCCTGGGCGCTGCTTCCTCTGGGGGTGCTGAACACTATATCCTCAGGTGGGGAAGAGCAGAAGGGGCAAAATGCCTACCCAGTCCCCTGCAGACCTAATCCCATCCACAAGGCAGAGGCTTCTGGGCTAATGGCCTCCTGAAGGGCCCTCCTCCTGATGCCGTTGCACTGGGGATTCCGTTTCAATGTGAGTTTTGGAATCCACATTCCAAATCACAGCATCGCGCCAAAGTGTCTGGTTAGGAGTCCTGCAGCCCCACCGCCCTCTCTCTCCACGCTCTGCTGGACTGTTCTGTCCTACTTATCTTTGCCACATCCTGTTCAGGACCTGGCCATGACCCACCCCCTCATTGTGCCCAGGATAACCCAGCTCCATTGCCTGGACCAGAGGGCTCCAGGAGCATGAGGGACACACAGTGATGATGAAGGATCCAGGCCCAGGGACTCTAAAGCCACAATGCCAACCAGGGAGGGGCCCTGGGACAAGTCTTAGCCTAGGACAGGTCAGGTGAGGGTACACCCAGGACAGATCTCTGCCTCTTCCAGCTGCAGGAAAGACCTGGTGCTGGGAGGGAGGACAAGCCCTAACCTTCGATCAAAGGCTGGGAGCTCTCAGCACCCTGGTGCTTACACCAAGGCCCTGGGCCAGAGCAGGCAGCCAGCCACCAGTGCCCTGCCCAGCCCAGATGCTGAGGTGCCAGGACTGGCTGCAGCTGCCCTAGCACCACTCGCCTGGTAGATCCCAATTAATCCTTAATCCTCAATTAGGCAATCCCTCCTGCCAAGCTGGCGGCCTGGGGACAAGCGTGAGTTGCCCCGGCCAGTGGCTTCTCGGGGAGCCTCACAGCTGGCCCAGATGGTATCACTGCCCAAGATGATGTCCCTACAAGACTGGAGGTAGTGATGGATAGGAGTCAGGGGAGAGCACAGCCCACTCAGGCTCAGCTGGCAGGCCCTGCGGTTGGGCCACAGAGGTCCCTGGGGTGGTCTTCATCTGGTTCAGTATGTCTGCTGCACTGGAAGTACCCTCATACCTGCCTCCCAAAACGGCTTTATTCCAGAAGGTCCCAACAGACAACAGCTGGAGCAAGGATCAGGGCCAGGCAAGGAACAGCAGGCAGGCTGACCAGGATGAGCCAAGTGCCCCTTCCCATTGGCCATTGCCGGCAAGAGCAGGCCCAAGCTATCCAACCTGATTTCCAGACTCTGTAAATTCAGAGGTTTACATTAAATCCACTGTAAGTATTTTAAGAGTAGAAGTGCATTCAGTAGGTGTGTAAATCTTAAATGTACAGCTGAGTGTATGTCCCCTTGGGTGTAACCATCATCCAGGTCGCATATTATGTCCACTTGTTGTATTTAAGAATAGCTTCAGGCTCAGGGAATCATTGTGAAGATGGTGCAGACTTGCCTGTGTACCCCACATTTAGCATCCTCTATGTATTTATTCAGGGTTCTCCAGAGGAAGAGAACAAATAGGAAAGACAGACAGACATCTGTTTATCAATCAGTGGATGAATAGGTAGATAGAGAAAAAGACAGATATCCTGTGGGGAAGAGGATCATGGGTACCAAGCACAGTTAGACGGAATAAAAGGAACGCGTTCTGATGTTCTGCAGCACATCGGCGTGGCTTTAGCTCATGCTAACCCACCATAGAGTCTAAGAAGATCCAACATAAAGAGATGAGGAGGAGCTGGGCGCAGGGTACACTCCTGTAATCCCAGCAACTCAGGAGGCTGAGATAAAAGGATTGCAAATTCAAGACCAGCCTCAGCAACTTATGAGGCCCTCAGCAATTTAGTGAGACCCTGGCTCAAAATAAAAAATAAAATGGCCTGGGGATGTGGCTCAGTGGCTAAGTACCCTGTGTGCAATCCCTGATAGAAAAAGAGGAGAAAAAGAAATGAGGAGAGGAAAAACAATGTTAGACTGATTTAATCAGTGTGTGCCATACGCATTTGTGGAAATATCATGCTAAAATCCATTAATATGTTAATAAATACATGACAATCAAACAAAATAATTTGTATAAAAAAGGTTAGCTGGGCTGGGGTTGTGGCTCAGTGGCAGGGCACTTGCCTAGCATGTGTGAGACACTGGGTTCAATCCCCAGCACCACATAAAAATAAACAAATAAATAAAGATATTGTGTCCATGTACAATTAAAAAATATTAAAAAAAAAAAGTTAGCTGCCTGCTCTTCAGCTGACTCCTGTAGCCCTCTGTCCTCCCCGACACTGGGATTTGTATTTGTTTCTTTTAGCACTTTCTTACTTCCTGGTCTTGCTAGACACTCCAGGCTCCTCTTCTGTATTTCCTACCATTTTTACTGGGGTTCATATTTCTGGAGAATGGTATTAGAAACCAAGGTCTGGCCACAGCCCAAGTTGCTTGTTGCTTCTGGGCTGGGGGTGTGCTTGCATCCGCACCTTCTCAGCTGATGGAGTGAGGAGACGTGGGTGTGTATACTACCCGGTTTATATATTCATGAAGATTTCTGAATGAAAGCCACTGGATCTATATTAAGCTACACGGGAGTTCACACGATGCCTCCAACCCTGATCCATTTCACATGGATCCTTCGAGCCTCTCCCCTTGCTTATCTGTAGCTTTTCATGCCAATGGGAGAAACCTGACCCCCACCACCCAGCTTCTATTCGCTGGGTTGTTCAACAACGGCGCACATGTGTACTGGTCTCAGCATCGTTGAGCTACAGGCCTGCAAATAACATTGTGTCAGCGAAACCCCCGTGCGCAGGTGCAGTTCCTCCTCCTTCAGCCTCCCAGATTCCACTCATTTCCAGGCCAGCCCCTGTTCCCCACCTGCCTTGGTGAGGTTCCCTTGTACATTTATGATTATTTGGTCATACTCCATACTGCATCCTGGGGTCCACCGACCTCCTAGATGATTCTTTACCATTCGTATGTATTAGAGTTCACTCACTGACAGATGCTTACCGGCTTCTCTTAACCATTACAGTCCCATATGCAATCGTTTCCCTCCCTTAAAAAAATGCCCTGACCTTTACTTATTCAATGGCACCTCCCCACTCCAGCGGGCAACCAGTGATCTGTTAACGTTCTGTACAATTTTCCCTTTTCCAGGATGTTCTACGATTGGAACCTTACAGTATGTGGCTTTATCAAACTGGCTTCTCTCACTTACTATACATATTTAAGAGGTATGGGGCTGAGGGTGTCACTCAGTGGTAAAGTGCTTGCCTGAAATACATGAGGCTCTGGGTTCAAATCCAGACCCCCCCACACACACACAGAGATAGATTTATCTATGTCTTTTTATGGTGAAAATGTGATTTCTTTTATGACTGAATAATAGTCCATTGTATGGTTATGTCACAGTTTATTTACCTGCTCATCCATCAAAGATGGACTATAGTTTGAATCCTGCATGTCCTCCAAAGGTGTATGTGTAGAAGGCTTGGTCTCCAGCCTGTGGTGCCATTGGGAATTGGTGGAACCTTCAGGAGGTGGGGCCTGGTGGGGGAAGAGATGCATCACTAGCACCTCCTCTTCCTCTCTGGTCACTTCCCAGCCATCCTGAGGTAAACCAGCCTCCTCTACCATGTAGATGTGCCCAGTCACAATGTACTTCTTCAACACCAAGCAACCATGGACTAAACCTCTGAGACCATGAGACAAAAATGAATCTTTTCTCCCTCAAAGTTGATTTTCTCAGGTATTAGGTCATAGGATGTGAAGCTGACTAGCACAAAGGGCATCCAGGTTGCCTCCGGTTTTGGAGATTATAAAACTGCTACATACGTTCATATGTGGGGACATTCATTTCCCAGTTGTTTGGTTAATAAGCAGGCACACAATTGCTGGATGAGAGTAAGAATGTGTTTAATCTTGGAAGAAACCTCCGACTATCTTCCCAGGTGGCTGAAGATAAACAAGAGTTCCATGGCTTCGCGTCCTTGCCAGCTATTGGTGTGGTCAGACTCTGGACTTGGCCATTCTGACAAGTGTGCAGGGGTGTCTCCTGCTGTCCATCCATTCACTGTTCTATGAAACTTTTCAAACATTTAGTAAATTGAAATAGTTATTCAGAGATACAATGTTGGCCATTACTATAAAGTTTTAGATCATTGAAAAGGCCAACAAGCCCATGTGCAGGCTGAACTGAGCCTGTGGACTCAAAAACAAATTTTTGTTGTCTTCGCTTCTGATTTGGAGGTTGTCATGCTGAACGTTTCCAAAAATGCAGGAGAGCGGCTGAGAGGAGAGGGGACCCCCTGAAGCCTTGGCCGGGAGCTTGCACTATCTCCCCCCAGGTGGACAGGATCCTCTCCCTGGGACAGACCACAGATGTCACTTCCAACCTCCCTCAAGGATCTCTGCTCCTCCTGCCACATGGCCCAGCCTCTAAGCAGAGATATCTAGTACAAGGTACAGCCCCACCTCACCTCCCAAGCAAAACTTATTTCCCAAATATGGGTGTTAAGGACTGAATGTCCCCTAAGTTCATATGCTAAAGCCCTACTCCCCAATGTGGCTATATTGGAAATGGGCCTCTAAGGAAGTAATTAAAGTCAAAGAGATCACAGAATAGAAATCTCATGTCTTTACAAGAAGAGACATCAGAGATCACTCTCTCTTTGCACCAAGAAAAGGTCATGTGAGGACAGAGTCTTCAGAAACCCAAAATGATGGTGGCCTAAAATTGAACTTTCAATCTCCAGAACTCTGAGAAAATAAATTTTTGTTGTTTAAACCACCCACTGGGTGGTATTTGGTTTTGTCTATGTATTTATCAGCCCGAACAGACTAATATGAAGGACAATGGAGAAAACAGGAAGGACTAAGGTTTGGAACTGGAATACACTTGGTCTTTCCCACAGGAGTTCCTCTTCACCCCCTGCCATAGCCATCTCCTGCAGAGAGCAGGCTCGGTGCACTGGTGGGCAGTGGAAGATCTTGGGTGACACATTAACAATTCTTAACAGTAATATAATTTGAATATGCATTAGAGAACTATAAAGAGCATATTGAGTACATAATTAAGTGGACATTTTTGTTTTTCCTTTTTGAGGTTTTTAAAAAGTACTTGATTTAAAGGAAATATCAACTAGATAGCAAGGCCCCCGAGGGAGTTTCATGATTGGCTGAAGCTAGGGAAGCTGAGATGGGTGACAAGCTTGGCTTCCTCATGCTGTTATCTCTACTTCTCTTCCCACTTCCCAATTAACCCTCCAGGGAAAAAGTGACTTGTACTTTAATCACTCCGGCTCAGGAGCTGGAACCTCTGAACTTCAAACAGGGCAGTTCCTCCACTTGGAATGCCACCCTCAGTCTCTGCTCACACTTCCACCCAGCCAAACGCCATCTCCACTGGGAAGATTTCTGTGATATCACTAAGCAGTCCCCTTTAAATTCCAATGCACCCACAGTGGTCTCCACTGTGGCCAGTCTTACTACAATGTGTGTCTTTGCTTCCTTAGGTCCCCCAAAATAGGAGATCCCAGAGGCAGGAGGCCGTAGCTAGTACATTTCTCTATCTTCATTCAGGACAAGAGGGCATGGAGGAGGAAGTCGGAAAACGTTTGCCAGATAGATGAAGGAACACATGTCCTGAGGATGAAGGAAATCTGCAGAGAAGGGGACATGAGGATACATAAGGCCAGAGAGGTCTGGGGAGGAGCCGGCTTAGTGGGTGCAGGAGGGTCTGAGATCTAGGTTTGGGAGGAGTAGGGTTTGAGAGGGAGGGAAAGGAAAAAGAGGAATAAAACAAGCGCCTTATAAATATCCATTTAATCTACACAACCGCCCTATACGGATGGGGAAACTGAGGCATGCTAAGGCAAGCAACTTGCCCAGAGGAAGCCGCCAGTGGACCGCAGTAGGTGTTCTTCTCCTCCTTCGGCCCAGAGCCTGGCACACGTAGGCATACCACGAAGGTAAATGCCAAGGAAGAGGCGCGGGGCCTCTGGGGTGCGGGTTGAGGGGCCTTTGAGGCAGCCCTTGGACCTAACAGCAGCCTGGACCTGAGGACTGACCAATCCCGGGAAGAGCCAAGAGAGGCGGCGTTGGTGAAGGACCCGTTGCCATGGGAACAAAAGAAGGCCTGAGGCGGGCGCATGCGCAGACCAGAGAACGGGTGCTGAACCGGTGAAAGGTGACGTAAAAGCGCGCGGGGTGGGGCGCAGGGCTCGGAACGTCAAAGCCCCGCGTCCTTCGGCACCCGGAGAGAAGGGAAGGCACGCGCGACGGCGACGACCGCAGCTCCGGCCGGACCGAGACCGGGCGGTGCGGAGCGGACACGCAAGGCGACGCGAGCAAGGCGGGAGGGCGGCGCCCGCGCCCGAGAAGACCCCCCTCGGCACGAACCGCGGCTGCCGGGACCCCGGTCCCCGCTTCCGAGGCCCCGCCTCTCGGGTCTTGGGACTAATCGGATTGAGAGCGCGCCGGCCGGGGCCGCGAACTCGCCAATTGCGAAGGGCGGCAGCCACCGCCCAATCCGGAGCAGACAGGTGCGAGGTCCGGAAGGCACAAGCCAATCGGCTGTAGTTGCGACCTGTGGGGGCAGGCCTCGGCCAATAAGGAGGCTCGAGTGACGTCTTTGAGCGNGGGGGTCTTCCGGAGGGTGGGGTGGGGCTGTGGGGAGCCACTGAGATCCTATATTTATCTCTGCATCCCCACTCATCCCACCCCAGGCATCATCCATGCCCGGGCCCTGGTCAGAGAGTGCCTGGCAGAGACAGAGAGAAACGCTCGCACGTAACAGGAAGCACCTTGGCCTCAGCGTCTGGACCTTTCCGGCCACTGCAGAGCACCTGCTTCTCCCTGGCCTTTGCCCCAAGTTGCACCTCCTATCCTGGGCTTCCTGTGTTGTCCCTTGGTGGGTGCCCTCCAGGAACCAGGGAGCGACTTTCACTCCAGTGGGCAACGCTAACTGGGCTCCTCCCCCTGCAAGAGTTAGCTGCCAGGTCACTGTGAGTCCCACCCACTACCTGCCAGCAGCAGTGTTGGTCCCACTGGAGCGTTCTCCTTTCTTGGCCCCTATTACTCTGCACTTACTTCTCACCACTTTGTCCCAGGCCTTCTCTTCCAGAAGGAGCTTAGAAGGCCTGTCACCTCCCTGCCTTGTCTCTGGGGCCATATTGACTCTTTTCTCAGTGTATCTTTTGCTAAATATGCCCTTTTTATATAAATAAAAAGATGATTTGGAGTTGTTCTCTCAGCTTAGCCTTTCTGGGTCTTGTTCCTCTGCTAAGCCTGGGTGGGCCAGGCAGAAGGAGGGCAAAGAGTGGTCCAGGAATGAGAAGGCTGACTGAGCTGTCTTTGCCTGCCTCTGATGTCCACTGACCTTGGAGTGGGAACTGCCCCTCCAGGCCCTCTGCTTTCCCAGCTGTGAGTAGTGGAAAGGGCAGAGCTCCAGTAGCCTAGAGCCCTGCCTGCCTGCCTGCCTGCCTCTGTGCTGTGCCACCAGGGGGCAGCGGGGGGCCCTGGCTGCCTGCACAGCTGGAGGCACTGATGGCCAGAGGGCCCTTCCCCTGGATTGGCAGTGATGCCTGGCAGGGTGGAAATGCCAGTTCACTTAAGCCACTCCCTTACTTGCCTTAATGCCCTACCCCACCTCAACTCTGACTTGGACCTGGAAGACTGAATACACCCAGTCTGTGGCTCGTCAGGCAGCATAATGCTTCCCTCCCCCTACACTTTGGCAGCAGAGTCAAGGGGAGAGACCTGACTAGGTGCTGCTATCCACTGCCCCAGTTCCTTTATCCAGGCTCAGTGTGGTCCTGTGAGCTAGCCCTCAGTGTCTCAGCCTTCCTCAGGGTCTAGGTGGCATTTTGGCTAGACTTGTGAACCCAGAAGCACAGGGGTGCCATTAAGGGACTGGCCCAGAGATTGACAAAGCCTTCTGCCTGAATGTGTAGTTGAGTGACTTAGGGGCCTGAGGCCCTGGAACCCCAGCCCTAGGTGGAGTTAGAGCCACCAGCTTCTGCTTAGACCTTGCTGGGGAAGCATTTCCCCAACCGTGGGTCCCAAGTTCCAGAGGATGAGGAGCTGAGGAGGACGGGCCTGGGACCCAGACATATCAAAATCCACCCAGGAGGTGCACACAGGAGGGCTGGGCCAGGGTGCAAATAGGAACAAGAGTCTTTGGGAACCCCAAACAGCACAGAAGTAATAAAAAGCGCCAGCATTTGGGGAACAGCCACTTACCCCGCTGTCCTGCGGAAGGAAGGCAGGGACCTGCCCTTCGCAGCCGCGGGCGGGACTGTCCCGACCCCGCAGGGGTGGGGAGGATCCGCCGAGCCCAGGAAGGGGGCGGGGCGGGGCAGCCGCAGTGACGCGGCGGGGAGGGACGGCAGGGGCGCCGGCGGGCGGACCGGGAAAAAGGTCGGGGCCATGGGACGGCGTTTCGCCTCCAGAAGGTCCGGCCTCTGCTGCAACCCGAGACCGGGGTTGTGCAGGGTCGGGGCTCCGACCCGCGGGGCGGCTGCCCCTGCCCGGGCTGGGTGAGGGGCGCCGGCCCTAAGCTAGAGGTGAGCGAGGACGTCGGCGAGCCGGCGGGCCAAGAGCACGGCGGGGAACTGGTGCGCCCGGGAGCTGAGGGAAGTGGGGACGACCGGGCCTCTCGCCGGCTCGCTGGGTGCGAGATGGAAGTGGGAGGGGTGTCTGCAGGGGAACCGGGGCGCCCGGCCCGGGTGCAGGTGGACGGAGCGGGTCCCCAGGGCCGAGGCCTGTGGGATACCAGTTGACCACTCTTGCCCCGGCCTGAGGAGGGGCTACCCCTGGGGGACGATGATAGGGTGGCCGATAGAGTGGAGAGTCGATGCGGGCCGGGGGTACCAGAAGGATGCTGGGCAGCAGAGGTCGAGGATCCAGCCGCCGGCCGAGGTGGGGAAGGCTGGTCTGGGGGGCGAAGGGTTATCTGTCCTGGAAGGTAGGCTGGGGTGCTGGGGGTGGGGAACACTGGCCGGGATGCGGGGCGCATTGGGGTCGCTCCGCAGAGAAACACCCGGGGACAAGGATCTAGGTGGACATCCAGGAATGGGGGACAACGGACCAAGTGGACTCCGGGGAAAAGGGTGAAGGGGGCGGGTCCCCAAGGGGCCAGTTGTGGAAGGTGGGCCCGTAAGTAGGGACCCGGGGACTCCTACGGGTGCGGCCCTGAGGGATGCTGTTTTCTTGGGGGCTCTGGATGTGGCCCAAGTGGAGACATGAGGCTGGCCCTGCGGCCCGGGCTGTAGCCCGCCGCTCTGGGGGGCCCGCGTCAGCGCGCGGTTGCCATGGAGACAGGCGGGCGGGGGGCGGGGGCTGCGTAGAAAAGAGGTCAGCGCTCAGCCTCGCTGCGGCTCCCGGCCCTGGCGGCGCGGGCGGCAGCGCTGGGCTCGCCTCTGCCTTCCCGGTGGCGGGCCTGGGAATGGGGTCCCGAGGCTCCGGGCCCCGTCGGCCGGCGCGCAGGCTCAGGGCCGCGCGCCGCCGCCCCCCGACGTGACGGCCGCGCCGTGCCTGCGCCAGGAGCAGAGGAGGCCGCGCGCGGCCAGCTGGGCGCCTTCAGGATGCTCATCAAGGAGTACCACATCCTGCTGCCCATGAGCCTGGACGAGTACCAGGTGGCTCAGCTCTACATGATCCAGGTGAGGGCCGTGGGGAGGGGGAGACCAGGGGGCCATACATCATGATGGGTAACGGTGGGAGTGTGCAGGCCGCGACTGGGACAAGGGGTCTAGCCCAGCTCCATCCCCGCCAGACTTGCACCTTGGCTGGGAAGGGTTCAGAGCCCAGAAGAGGAAGGTCCTCTTCCGATGCAGGTGTGGGGGCGGGTAAATGGACAGGACGGTGAGTGGTGTCTCCCACCCTCTAAGTGCCCAGCCTGCTCAACCCATTTGAGCTCCTTTAATCCTCCTCAGAATCTAATCCCATGGGGGAAGGGAAAGGAGCCATGAGGAGGCATGGGGGGTCTACATGGAAGAGAAGGCAGGAAGGGGTTCTAGAGAGGGTACCTCCCTAACTGACAGGGACTGGCAGGCAGGGATGGAGTGTGAGGGTGGGATCTGGGCTTTGGCTGTGAGGAGGGTGGGCCTGGACAGGGAGAAGATGGTACCAGGCTCAAGGGATCTGTGTTCCAAGTCTGTTCCCCAGCACTGTGGGATCAGAGTCTAGGGGGGCAAGGCAGCCAGGATCCAGCTCAGCCGGCTGAGCGTCCAAGTTTGGGCTCTACAACTATAAAAGAGCAGGATCTGGGGTCTCAAGCCTTGAGGGGTGTGGCAGGAACTAGGATTCTGGTCTCCCAGAGGAGGGGACCAAGGTCAGGTCCTCTAAGAGGTGGAGGCCACTTTTCCAGCCAGCCTGGCCTCCTTGCCACTCCTTGAGCAGGAAGAGCATGTTTGACCTCAGAGCTTGCCTCGTCCCCCGGCCTCAAATACTTCCCCCAGCCCACAGTTGCAGAGCACCCCCCACCTCAGATCATGTTCAAGTGGTGGTCACATTGCCCTCTAGCAAGGCCTCCCTTGACCCTCATATCAACATTGCAGCCCCAACTCTTGGTCTCTCTCAGGCTTTCTGTTTCCCATCCTGTTTGTTCCACATGGGCAGGGGTCTTGGGTTTGTTCATTAGTAGACCCCAACTGATCCCAAGCAATGAATGGCTGTTTTGAATGCTGGGCAGTGCCTGTGATCATGATCATGAACCCAGGAAGCTGCTGGGGGCCAGGGTCAGGTTGCAGAGAGTTGGAAAGACTATGCAGGGGGTCAGAACTGAGCTGGGGTCCCCACCCAGGAGCAGGGCCAAGACTGAGTCTCCAATTCTGCTCTGTCCTGGCTGCAGAAAAAGAGTCGGGAGGAGTCCAGTGGTGAGGGCAGCGGTGTGGAGATCCTGGCCAACCGGCCCTACACTGATGGGCCCGGGGGGAGCGGGCAGTACACACACAAAGTGTACCATGTGGGCTCCCACATCCCAGGCTGGTTCCGGGCACTGCTGCCCAAGGCCGCCCTGCAGGTAGAGGAGGAGTCTTGGAATGCATACCCCTACACCCGAACCCGGTGAGTGGACAAGGCACACAGGCTGGGGTCAACAGGGAACAGCCCTGGTGGATCCAGTAATGACCCTCACCTTGGCTTCTGCCCAGGTACACCTGCCCCTTCGTGGAGAAATTCTCCATTGAAATAGAAACCTATTACCTCCCCGATGGGGGGCAGCAGCCAAACGTCTTCAACCTAAGTGGAGCTGAGAGGAGACAGCGCATCCTCGGTGAGGCTTGGAGTCCCTCTTACCCCCGCTGCCACCTCAATTTCCAGTCTCTTGACAAGTGCAAGTTTTCTCTGGGCCTTGGCTTCCCGTCTGTGAAAGGCTGTGATCGTGATCCTAATCCCTGGGGAAGGCGGGGGTGGCTTGAAGGGGCTGGCTCGGCTCAGTGCTCACTGAACCCCCTCAGACACCATCGACATTGTGCGAGATGCAGTGGCTCCA
Source organism: Marmota marmota marmota (assembly GCF_001458135.2). Taxonomy (NCBI): domain Eukaryota; kingdom Metazoa; phylum Chordata; class Mammalia; order Rodentia; family Sciuridae; genus Marmota; species Marmota marmota. Next base: position 1,685,276 of record NW_026000001.1, on the reverse strand, counting down.
GGTGAATACAAAGCTGAAGAGGACCCCCGGCTGTACCGTTCAGTCAAAACAGGCCGAGGGCCATTGACTGATGACTGGGCGCGGACAGCCGCCAAGACGGGACCCCTCATGTGTGCCTACAAGCTGTGCAAGGTGGAGTTCCGATACTGGGGCATGCAGGCCAAGATCGAGCAGTTCATCCATGATGTTGGTGAGCACTTGCCTGAGGGAAGTTCTGCTTACCCAGCATGCACCAGGCCCTATGTTTGGGGGATGCTGTCATCTACTGGGGACACAAAACCATGGGAGCATCATTTCCATATGAGATGGAACACTGAGGTAGGCGGAGGTTGGGGGTGACAGCACAGCCCAGGAAAGGGGTCAGGGGAGCCTGTCTTGAATATCGGAGTCAGGTGCTGTGGCACATGCCTGTAATCTCAGTGGCTCAAGAGACTGAAGTAGGAGGATCATGAGTTCAAAGCCAGCTTCAGCATCTTAGCAAGGCCCTAAGCAACTCAAGAGACCCTGTTTCAAATAAAATATAAAAAAAGGGCTGGGGATGTGGCTCAGTGGTTAAGCACCCCTGGGTTCAATCAATCCCTAGTACCAAAACAAAAGTCAGGAGGGCAAGGAGCTGGTGACATGATCTGAGATCTATGCCAGCTCTGACAATCAAATATGCTTCTTCTTTAATGAAGATTTTAAGATTCTGTGTTGTCCTGTGAGTCAAGCAAGACTTAGAGAATCTCAGGAGGACTGCCAGCCCATTCTCTTTGGGGTGCCCTCCCACCCCCAGCTCCCAGAATCCCAGCTTGTGGTCCTGGCATCCAGGAACCATTAATCCATACCTGTAAACCCAAGCCTCCAACTCCCCCACCTCGCCTCCTAGGTCTTGGGGTGGGCCATCTGCATGTAGAGGGCCTTCCCTGAGTGGAGGAGTCCAGTAGCTTGCGTTCTGCTCCACTTCTGACCCCCATGGCCCCTTCAGCAAGCCACTGGCTATCTCAGCACCTTGATGTTCCCTTCTGTAAGTGAGGAAGAGGTTGGACCAGAAGATAAGAACTAATACTGACTGTTCACAGCATACCAGATCCAGTGCGTCTGAGGTCTCCTTTGACATCCCCCAGCAGCCTCCGATGCAAGGACTGTTGGTCCCATTTCACAGATGAGGCAATTTAACTCAGCAATACAGACCCCCCTTTCTTACATTTAGAAAAATACCAAAAAGCACAGATAGGGAAATTAAAATCACCCACATAGAACCACTATTAATAGTGTTTAAGGTTCTGATCTATTTCCTTCCAGAAGTTTATAAATCCAATCATTATTATTTTATTTCCTAGATATTTAAGAGTTTCCAACTTTATTCCTCTGCTTAAAATGAAAATATCCCAGAAGGCCTGGGGATGTGGCTCAAGTGGTAGCGTGCTGGCCTGGCATGCGCGAGGCACTGGGTTCGATCTTCAGCACCACATAAAAATATTGTGTCCACCTAAAATTAAAAAAGAAAATATCCCAGAATGGATATCATCTTTCACCACAGGCTTCATGGAGTGCCAACTCTCCCACCTTCATTAACTGTCAACAATTTCATTAGCTGTGAACACCTTAATTAACTGTTAACTCATTGGAAGTCAGCAGGAAGCCAGCTAAGCAAGAATAAGCATTGATCCTATCTGCTGGAGGGACAGGGGTCAGTGATCAGAGATAGGGTATCCAGAGACCTAGAGGAGGCAGTTGGGCAGGGAAGGAGGTGGAGTAGGAAGACAAATGGCCCACTTTCCATGCCTGTCCCCTGGATAATACTGGCTCTGCCCTACTTTGTGGCTCTTGGTGAGTGGTATTTCCAGGAGAGCCATTGCCCAACCTCAAACCCTGGGCATGTGTCTGCAGTGCCAGGGTTGGGGAGCATTTTTCTGATGCCTGGGCACCTGTAGGTCTGCGAAGGGTGATGCTGCGGGCCCACCGCCAGGCCTGGTGCTGGCAGGACGAGTGGACAGAGCTGAGCATGGCTGACATCCGGGCACTGGAGGAGGAGACCGCCCGCATGCTGGCCCAGCGCATGGCCAAGTGCAACATCGGCAGTGAGGGGCCAGAGGCCCAGCCCCCTGGGAAACCCAACACCGAGAACCGGTCGGGGGCCAGCAGTGCAGGCACCCCAGATGGGCCAGAGGCCCCTGCTGGCCCTGATGCCTCACCTGATGCCAGTTTTGGGAAGCAGTGGTCCTCATCCTCCCGTTCCTCCTACTCATCCCAACATGGAGGTGAGGCTGGAGCCCAGGGGCCAGTTTTGGCGGGAAGCCACCCTCTCCAGGTGGGATTCCCAGGTTGAGGCTGTGCTGGCCCTTCAGGGGGCGTGTCTCCCCAGAGCTTATCTGAGTGGCGCATGCAGAACATCGCCCGAGACTCTGAGAACAGCTCCGAGGACGAGTTCTTTGATGCCCATGGTCAGCACTGAGGCCCTGCTGGGGGCATGGGGGTCAGCACTGAGGCCCTGCTGGGGGAAGGGGGGTGGGCACTGAGGCCCTGCTGGGGGAAGGGGGTCGGCACTGAGGCCCTGCTGGGGCTGGGGCTGAGTAGCCCCTCTCTCCCTCACCCAGTGACACATCCCCCTGTCCCCTCAGAAGGCTTCTCGGACAGTGATGAGGTCTTCCCCAAGGAAATGACCAAGTGGAACTCAAATGACTTCATTGATGCCTTTGCCTCCCCAACTGAAGCAGAGGGGACACCAGGTAAACACCCCACCCCAGGCTACCAGCCATCAGCATCTGTATCCAGCAGAGACTCAGAACAACCAAGTCCTGAGTTTAATGGGATCCTAAGAGGAATGTCAATCTAGAGGGGTGCTTATTGCTGCTCAGATGGAAATGAGTGGATACTGGGTGGAAGGTGGACTCAGCCCAGAGAGCACAGTGGAGGATTCACTGTGAGCACAGAAGGCTTCCATCTCTATGTGGAGCTCAGGTCTACACTAGGTTTTGAAGGACTGGACTAGAGCTATCCAGCAGAACTGTCTATGACGATGGAAATGCTCTAGATTCGTGCTGCCCCAATGATAGCCACCAGCCACACTGGCCTTTGAAATGTGGCCATTGTGACCGAGGAACTGAACTTTTTCTCATTTTAGTTCACGTACATGTAAATAGCCAGGCTAGTGGCTACCGTGTTGGACAGGACAGGACTAGAAGTTTTACAGGCCAACAGGCATCCCCTGAAAGCAGGACCAGCATAAAGAAAAGCCTAGAATGTGAAATGGCCTGGGAGAGTAGGAGGGAAGGAAGAGGAGGGTGGGGGGCCTCAGGCAGCACCAGAGCTAGGACCTGAAGGGCCAGGAGAGGGGATCCCAACAGTCCCTGGGCCCCGCTCACTGGCTTTCCCCTGCCCTACAGACCCTGGAGTCGAGGCAACTAAAGACATCGAGGACAGGGCGCGAGTACCCAGGGACTCTGAGGTGAGAACATCAGCCATGCCATGTTGAAGTTTGTTCACTCCTGGCCCAACTATGGCTCTGACTCCCCACCGCCCATTGTACCCAACAGGGCCCAGATGGAGCTGGGGACCTTGGGGCTGAGGCATGCGCGGTCCATGCCCTCTTCCTCATCCTGCACAGCGGCAACATCCTGGACTCTGGCCCAGGGGATGCCAACTCCAAGCAGGCCGACGTGCAGACGCTGAGCTCCAGCTTCGAGGCCGTCACCCGCATCCACTTCCCTGAGGCCCTGGGCCACGTGGCCCTGCGACTGGTGCCCTGCCCACCCATCTGTGCCGCCGCCTATGCCCTTGTCTCCAAGTATTGGCCAGGGGTAGAAGGGCAGGGGACACACAGTGTCCCCAAGGTGCAGATAGCTACCTGGGGGTTCCTAGGATCAGGGTGGTCCCCTGGAGGGGGGGAGAAAAACCAGACCCCTGGGTCAGTCCTGGTCTTGGCTAGACCTATTTCTGATCAATAGCACCATCTCAGATGCCTCGAATCTGACACCCCAGGGTGCCTGGACTTGCCAGTGAGCCCAGAGAACTTGGGTGGCAGTGGTAAGGCTGGCCTTCCACCTACCCACCACACCCCCTCCTCTTGCAGCCTGAGCCCCTACAGCCATGATGGTGACAGCCTGTCCCGCTCCCAGGACCACATTCCACTGGCTGCCCTGCCACTGCTGGCCACCTCATCTTCCCGCTACCAGGGCGCTGTGGCCACTGTCATTGCCCGCACCAACCAGGCCTACGCAGCTTTTCTGCGCTCATCTGAGGGTGCTGGCTTCTGTGGGCAGGTCAGGGCTTCGGCCAAGAAGCAAGCCATCTGTTGCCCTCCACTGCCACACTGTTTGCTGCGAGGTCTGGACAGTGACAGGACCTCTCAATGGTACCCACACTTTCACCCAGGTGGTGCTGATTGGAGACGGCGTTGGTGGCATCCTGGGCTTTGATGCGCTCTGCCACAGTGCCAACGTGGGCACAGGGAGTCGGGGCAGCAGCCGCCGTGGGAGCATGGTCAGTGTGGCCAAACCCAGCCTCCTCAGGAGGGGGGTGTCTCTCTCCATCTCTAGGTCTCTGCCCCTGGAGTACGTCTTTCTGCATGTGGGCAGGTCCCCAGTTGCCCCTTAAGTTTGTGTTTCCTTTGGGACTCTGCCCTACCCACTCCCATGCCTCTTTCCTTACTTCCAAATTGAGTAGATATCTGAGGGTCTCAGACCTAAGGATGCTTCTGTCCTCTGTGCCATCTAGAACAACGAGCTGCTCTCTCCAGAGGTCGGCCCAGCACGAGACCCACTGGCAGATGGGGCGGAGACACTAGGCCGAGCCAGTCCAGAACCCTCAGCCCTGCTTGCCCAGCGCACCCCCAGCGACACGGCCAGTTCTGAGCCTGAGGGCTCTCAGAACAGGTGACATCCCTGCCCTATCACGCCCCCCCCCCCCAAGTAGGAGACATCAGAAGCAGCAGCACTAAGTATGCCTTCTCCCATAGCCTGCAGGCGGTCCCTGCACTCACCTCCTCTGGGGAGCCCAGGCGGCCTAGCACAGCCTCCTGCCCACCCGCTGCCAGTTCTGAGGCCCCCGAGGGGCCCACCAATGCTGCCCGCCTGGACTTCAAGGTCTCTGGCTTCTTCCTCTTCGGCTCCCCACTGGGCCTGGTGCTGGCTCTACGCAAGACTGTGATGCCCGCCTTGGAGGGTGAGTCCTCAGGGTGTGGGTCACTCCTCATCTTTCATGTGCTCCTTCCCTGTCTCCCATAATTGTCTTTCTCCCTGTGCAAATGAAACGCCCGGCTAGAGAAGGGGAAATGAAGGCCAGAAAGAAGGACTTGAGAAGCCGTTTCCCGAAGTGGAGGAACCGCATAGCCAGGAGATGCTCTGTGGGATGGGGAAATGAAGGCTCAGGTTTCCCTTAGGCAAGAGGCCAGTGTCACTTTAAGCAGGACTCTAATGACTTCCAGAGAATGCATTTTGGGAAGTGCCGACTCAGGGTCACACAGTATGTCTGCCCCCTGCCTCCCGGGATGCCTGGTTGAACCCCTGTCCGCCTTCTCTGTCTTCTGGGTACCCAGTGGCCCAGATGCGTCCAGCCTGTGAGCAGATCTACAACCTCTTCCACGCGGCTGACCCCTGTGCTTCCCGCCTGGAGCCCCTGCTGGCCCCCAAGTTCCAGGCCATTGCCCCATTGGCTGTGCCCCGCTATCAGAAGTTCCCCCTGGGAGATGGCTCATCTCTGCTGCTGGGTATGACCCCAACCAAGATAAAGGGGAGAGGGGAGGCACCAAAAGGTAGTAAGAAATATGAGGTGGCTCCAACATCATGGGTCCCCTCTCCTGTTACCACTCCCAGGACCAGGGAAAAGGAAGAAGGACACTGGCATTCCAGTGTCTCAGAGGACCAGTGTATATGTGGCTGCTGTGTTTGGGGGGCTCCATGTGACTTGTGTTCATGAAGTCTGGATGTAATTGGGTACCACTGATCCCACAAGACAAGTGTCATCGGCACAGGGAGGGTTTTTTGTTTTTGTCTTTTAATTGGGGGAGTGGTGACACATTGTGGCAGGAATGTCGCTGACTGCTGGGGTAAATTAAGAGACAGTGACTCCCCCTGCTTCTCTTCCTCCCAGATATAGGACAGGCCAACCTCAGTTAAGACCTGAGCAGGGAGGCTGGTCGGGAAGGTGGTGGAGGGACAGGGGCTGTGCTACCCTGGGAGAGAAGACAGGAGGGCAGCCTGGCCTCGCCTGCTGCTGAGGTTGGCCCTCCTCCCTCAGCGGACACCCTACAGACCCATTCGGGCCTCTTCCTGGAAGAGCTAGAGATGATGGTGCCCTCAACACCCACCTCGGCCAGCGGTGCATTCTGGAAGGGCAGTGAGTTAGGCACTGAGCCAGCGGCCCAGCCAGCAGCACCCAGCACCACCAGCGAGGTGGTTCGGAGTAAGCCAGCCCGCGGCTGACCTGGGCGGTGCAGACTGCTCACAGAATAATCACCCCAGCATTTGCCCTGGACCCCCTCCCCCAGCACTCACATGAACTTGGCAGACAGCAGGGTTGGTGGAAAGGAGGGAGGAAAGAGCACCCAGGGGCCGGGCAGGTGAGCCCTGGGCACAGGCCACCCTGACTCACTGCCCGCCATGGCCCTACAGTCCTGGAGCGCTGGTGGGGGACCAAGCGGATCGACTACTCGCTGTACTGCCCCGAGGCACTCACGGCCTTTCCCACAGTCACGCTGCCCCACCTCTTCCACGCCAGCTACTGGGAGTCGGCTGACGTTGTGGCCTTCATCCTGCGCCAGGTGAGTGGACCCAGGCATCTGGGACACGAGATGGGACGGCAGAAGATGGGGCGCTTAGGGCTTGGGGAAGGCTACTAGTCCCGTCCCCTATTCATGTGGCCTTGCACCTTTCCTGTGCAGGTAATTGAGAAGGAGCGGCCACAGCTGGCAGAGTGTGAGGAGCCATCCATCTACAGCCCTGCTTTCCCCAGGGAGAAGTGGCAGCGCAAACGCACGCAGGTCAAGATCCGGGTAAGTGCCCACCCCGATTCCCGTGGCTCTCTCTACAGCATCCCCGCCCCTGAGCTCCTGCCCCTCACAGCCCAGACCTCTTTCTTGATCTGGCCACTCCCCATGGCCCTGGCCCCACCTCCTTATTGCCTTGGCCACGCCCCTGGGAACCTGGTCTCGGGGTCCGCACTCACCCACTACAGGCCTCATCTGCATTCCACCCTTAGAACCTCAGACGGGATCCCACAGATGCGCAGATCCCAAGGGCCTTGCTTTTCTCCCACAACGGCCCCGCCTCCTCCAGTCCCCACCCCCAGTGCGGATGAGAACCCACACACCAGCTCCTCTGCCCCACATTTCCCGCCACTTGCTCAAACCTTCTCCTCCCACCAGAACGTCACTTCCAACCACCGGGCGAGCGACACGGTAGTGTGTGAGGGCCGACCCCAGGTGCTGAACGGGCGCTTCATGTATGGGCCCTTGGACGTGGTCACGCTCACTGGAGAAAAGGTCAGGACCCGGAGACCCTGGCCCCGGGTATTTTCGGTCAATCTCTTCTCTCTGGAACAACTCCTGACCTGCCAAGGGTCAAGCCCCCAGCGCCACCCACCCAGCCTCCTCCACTCGGGGGCTCTGCCCCATGGACCTCCCACCCCTCTCCTCCCAGGTGGATGTCTACGTCATGACACAACCGCTGTCCGGCAAGTGGATCCACTTCGGCACAGAAGTCACCAACAGCTCGGGCCGCCTCACCTTCCTGGTGCCCTCCGAGCGTGCACTGGGTATCGGCGTCTACCCTGTGCGCATGGTGGTCAGGTGAGCACCAGGCAGGCTGGGCCTCTGTGGGGCTGGGCTACGCCAGGCCTTGTGCACACCACTCACGCCCCCCTGGGCCACAGGGGCGACCACACTTATGCTGAGTGCTGCCTGACGGTGGTGGCCCGCGGCACGGAGGCCGTGGTCTTCAGCATCGACGGCTCCTTCACCGCCAGCGTTTCCATCATGGGCAGCGACCCCAAGGTGCGCGCTGGCGCTGTGGATGTGGTCAGGTAGGAGCTGCCACCCTGCTCCTCGCAGTGATCAGCCCCCATTCTCCTGCCTGTGGAGCTGACCGACCCCTACCCCACAGGCACTGGCAAGACGCGGGCTACCTGATTGTGTATGTAACCGGGCGGCCCGATATGCAGAAGCACCGCGTGGTGGCCTGGCTGTCGCAACACAATTTCCCCCACGGCGTCGTTTCTTTCTGCGATGGCCTCACGCATGACCCCCTGCGCCAGAAGGCCATGTTTCTGCAGAGCCTGGTGCAGGAGGTGTGGTAGCTGGGGAGGGTTCCAACCTCATCCCAGCCCCAGACAGGATCGGGGAGGCCCATCTGTCCCCTCCAAAGGCCCCACTGAAAGACTGGAGAGGCCTTTGTGGTCCTGCCCTAGTGGTCCTAGGGGCCCCTATCCTAATTCTGCTGGTCCCATCCATCAGTGCCTAGGACCATAGGTTCCTGCCCCCCCCATAGCCCCGCCCATATACCCACCAGACACACCAACCATTCCCCACCCCTCATTCTCCCCAGAGGCCAACTGCTCTCTCCTACCACAGGTGGAACTGAACATTGTAGCTGGATACGGGTCCCCCAAAGATGTGGCTGTATACGCAGCACTGGGCCTGTCCCCCAGCCAGACCTATATTGTGGGCCGTGCTGTCAGGAAGCTGCAGGCGCAGTGCCAGGTGAGGGTCAAGAGAAGTGAGGGACAGGACCCCTGTTGGGGGGACAGGAGCCAGGGCCAGGCTGAAGGCCACCACTGTGTTAAGATGCACATGGGTGAACTGGGAGGCCTCACTAGCCTCAGGGATCCCTAGTTCCTCTGCAGCAGGGACCATGAGCAGCCTGGAACTGCCTGGTGCCCGACCAGGCATGCTGACCTGGGCTGGAGTGTGCCTGAGACCTGCCACGGCCTTGGACATGGGCCTTGACCTTTCTGAGCCTGTAAATTGGAACTGATAGCAGCATGACCTCATCGGCTTATCATGAAGATGATGTCCTTTAGTGCACATCAGTGAGCTCTGGGCTGGGCACAAAGCAGGTGACTGCTAAAGTTAGTTGGGACTATTTCCCCCAAGAATCTATCTTACAGGTGAGCCAGGCCCAAAGAGGGGCAGAGGTGGGAGTAAAGCAAGGTGCAGCCTGGGGACACTATCTACCTGGAGAAGGCTCCAGGTTAGGCTGAGCAGGGCTAGCACTGCCCAGCCCCCCACTTGCTATAGGGGCCTGTGAAGGACAGGGGAGGGCAAGGTGTGGGCCCAAGGCTGGCTGGCTCATCCCTACCCACTTCTACCCACAGTTCCTTTCGGATGGCTACGTAGCCCACCTGGGCCAACTGGAGGCAGGCTCCCACTCTCACGCCCCCTCAGGACCCCCTCGAACTGCCTTGGCCAAGAGCAGCTATGGGGTGGCTGCCCCTGTGGACTTCCTCCGCAAGCAGAGCCAGTTGCTTCGCTCCAGGGGCCCCAGCCAGGCAGAACGTGAGGGCCCAGGAACACCACCCACCACCCTGGCCCGGGGCAAAGCACGAAGCATCAGCCTCAAGTTGGACAGTGAGGAGTGAGGCCACTGTGGCTGGACCTGGATTATTTACTGATACTTGAGGGGCCCAAGTGGCTGTGTGGGGGAGGCCAGGGGCCTAGACTCTGGCCCCAGCCCTTGGCTTCCCCAGCCCCTTGCCCTGCATCTGTCTGCCCCTCAGTGTTACTTCCCTTTCATGGGGGACCCAACCCGGGGGGGAGAGAGGAGGGAGTGGGCAAGGGCCCTGAGGTTTTTCCAGTGTGTGTAAACCCATGAAAATAAACACCTCATCCCGCCTGACTGCCAGCCTGTGGGGCAGCACGGGGCAGCTGAGCCTAACTTCGAGTTCAGTGCGACACTGAAGCACAGAGGCCAGGACCTGCCCAGGACCATGAAGCAGGTCTGAGACGGGACCAGGATACAGTGTAGGCCTCAAGAGCCTTCTCAGAGCACCTGGCCTGGCCTCTTCCCCAGGCTTCTTTCTGGACAACCAGCTGTTCCACCCTAGCCCTCCTCAACAGGAGCCATTTGGCTGCTGACTCTCCCTCCTTCAAGGGACCATGGGACCAGGGCTAGAGGGGAAAGACCTGCCCTGAAGAACACCTACTCTGGCACCAAGCCACTTGTTTTAATCTCCCCCTCAAGCCTGGAGGCTCCTGGGGCTCCCCCATTCAGCCAGGGAGAAACTTGCCCTTGTTTCTATGTCGGGGACACTGAACCCCAAAAGACAGAGATGGCTAGTGGGGAACCAGGATGAAACTCCGGATCCTTTGTCTCCCAAGGACCCCTGAATTCCAGGAAATGCCAGTAAGAGCCAGCCCTCTCGGTGGATCAGCCCAGAGGGCTCAGACAGAGATAAATAAGCCTTTATATACAGAGAAGCATGAGGTGGCAGTGGGGAGTGGGCAGCAGCAACAGCAGTGGGCTTGGCATGGTGAGCAGGGCTGAGGCCCTGTCAGTGGGAGAAGATGCCCCGGAAGCGGGCCTTGTCCTCCTCGTCCTTCTGCCGGATCCGTGCCTCCAGGGCCCTCAGCTCACGGCTCACAACAGGCGCCAGGGCAGGGTCCAGCTCTAATACCTTGGCAAAGTCAGCCTGGGCCTCCTGGGCATTCCACACGGCTGCATGGGCCTTGCCCCGCTTGAAGTAGGCCTTGACGTTGTCTGCAGGGGGCAGTTGAGGGCAGCAGGCATGAAGGGCACCAGTCCCCAATCAGCCCCGTGGGCCCATCAGGGGAGCTGTCCCTGACCTACGGAGGGCAACCCTGCCCTTCCCCCATTAAACCACCCACACCTCATGGGGGACCACAGCCCTGCCACATGGGGGGGCATTTGGTTGGCTCGCAATGGGGGATGCTGAAGCTAGGTCTTGAGCCCCAGTGCCCAGTGATGGCAGAGGAGAAGGTCACTCTCCTGATTGCCTGCAAGAGCCCGGTGCCAGCGCTTACCGTCATACTTGTTGAGGATGGAGGAGCAGTGGTCCAGCACTTCGTAGTACTCCTGGGCCACGAGCTTGCACTGGCAGTAGTTGAGCAGCAGCGGGGTGATTTGCTGGTCCAGCTGGATCCAGTCAGGGGACCCAGGCTGCTCCTGGGGGCGTGGGGCAGGGACAGGGCAAGCACTGAGACCTGGGCCAGGGCTCTGCCCTGGCCCCTCTACCCACCCACTGTGGCCCCCGCCCACCTTCATCTGCAGGTTTTTGAGGCAGGCGATGGCATCGTAGTACTTGGTGGCGGCCTCCTTCACCTGCCCCTCGCGGTATAACCGGTTGCCTTCCTGGTGGATGAGTGGCACTGCCTTTGCCTTCTCCTCATCTGTCATCGCCCATGGGTCCTGCTGGTATGTGCCAGGGCTCTCCACCTGCCAGGGAATGGGCAAAATCAAGGCAGAACCCAGGGGCACCCCAGTGTCCCCAACAGCAGACCTGGCCAACACCAAAGCCAGCCAGGCCTCTGGACATCCGTGTGGGCAGCAGTGTCATGGTGTTTCACTGACCACTCAGCCCAGTCACTGGCATCTCCTCCATGCCCAGCACTGTGCCAAGTACCAAGAAGAGAAGTGCACAAGACAGCGGAAGTCCCTGCCCCGCAGAGCTTGGCTCCAGGGCAGACTCCCGCAGCGGGCGAGGAGGCACACACACTCCTTCAGAGCACCGCCAGGCTGTGCCCCGGGACAGAGAATAAAGGAGGCAGGACAGTGGCTCTCCAGAGGACATGAGCACTGAGGCCTGGAGGAGCATGGCCTAGGACAGGGACTGGGGATTCAGAGGGTGCCACACAGTGTTCCTGCCCTGCTCACCTCCTCAGAGGCCTCCCGCTGGTCGCACCAGAAGGTGCACAGGGGCCTTACCTTCAGCATCTCCATGTGGAAGATGAGGGGCTGGGGGTTCTGCTGCAGGGCATCCAGGTCTGCGTGGCCCAGAGAGCTGTGCTCGTGCATCTGGGCAATGCCACAGCAGTGTCGCTGGCCCTCCAGGGGGTCCTTGCCTGCCGCGATGTTGCGGAGACTCTTGGCCACCAGTGGATACAGGACCACATGCTGCAGGGGGCAAGTGGGCACCGTTGGCTCCATCAGTATGGGCTGGTGCTAGCAGGCCCAAGAGGCCCTGCCCCACCCCATCTAAATAAGGACAGTAGGCCTGCCCACCCCCCAACAGAAACGCAGGAGGCTTTTCCCGCCAAACTCCTCTGGCTTCTCGGTCCTCCCTCTTAGTGAACCTCCCAGCTCTGCCCCACTCACCACCAAACCCAGCATTCACCCCATTCACACACGCACACTCCACCTCCCCGACTCCCTGCCCTTCTAGATCCAAGAGGATTCTTGCCTCCTCCACTTCCTTCCAGGAATATGGAAATCGACTCCTTCCACACAGTGATCCAAACATCTCTTCCTCTCCCCAGACTCACCCTGACCACCTCCAGCGGGGCCCAGGAAGCAACTTTAAGGCCCCTGGCCAACATGGGTGGATGGGACCTGGCCTCCACCCTTTCACTTAGAAAGGCTGCTGGGACTGTGGGAATCAGTCTAACAGACTCTCCACTGCCCCCTGCTGTCTGCATGGGGCAGCACGGGGCAGCTGGGCATTTCCTGAGTCTAGGCTGGACCAACTTCATTTGGAAATAAGAGGTAAACAGGACGGATCCTGCCCTGCATAGCTCAGGAAAGCAGAAGACCAGATCCTGGCTGTACAGGGCACAAGGGCTGGAAAACCCAGAGGAGGGGCTGAACCTAATCACTGACAGTAGAGGAGGGCTTCCTGGGAGTGGTGGCCGGGGAACTGATTGCAAAGTTTAGAGAGGGTCTTTGCCATGGTGAATGAAAAGGCAGGTGAGGGACTGGAGTCAGAGGAAGCAATAGCAGGGGCCAGACCAGGAATGGCCACGTGACAAGCCATATTTTATGGTCCATCCTGACAGCAGGAGCCAGAGGTTTGAAGCAAAGGGTCATATGGGTCATTTAATTTGAGAATAAGTCCCCTGGCTGCAGTCTGGGTCATGAGCAAGAGGAGTAACAGACAGGCCAGGATGCTGGTCAGAAGACTGGTTTGGTGGCCTGGAGGGAGCAGGTCATGGCTGAGTCTGGGCCTGGGGATAAGGAACAAGTTGTGGCTGGACAGACACTGCACATAGCTGCAGGACCGGTACCTTGATGTCACAGAGGAACTGGGCAATCTCCCCCTCGCGCATGGTGCACACTATGGTCTCCCACACAGGAAGCTTGAACTTCTTGCCAATGATGAGTTCCATGGGTTTCCCGCGTGCCCGGCTGTCATCCAACACTGTGCCCTCATTGTCACTGTGTAGCGTCCGGTAGTGGAACGTGGCCTGCAGGCCACATGGAAGATTAGACAAGAGCACAAGCCTCCACCAAACCTAAGGACAAGTCCAACCCTCAGCCTGCCCATTGTACAAGGGATGGGACTCGCCCAGGAGTCTCCACTTAACCCTACACTCTACTCCACTACCCCACTGAGGAATCTAAATCACAGAGGGGGAAATAAGGGGCCTGAGTCATGTGGCTAGTGGCAGCTGGACTGGAACAAGAGTCTAAGCAGTCTGGCTCCAATCAGGCCTTCAACAAATATTTACTAAGCACCTACTATGTGCCCAACCTCTGTGCCAGCCACCAGAACACAGCAATGAACAAAACAGACAAAAGGCTAGTGGTACATGCCTGAAATCCAGCAACTCAGGAGGCTGCGGCAGCAAGATTTCAATTTTGAGGCCAGCCTCACCAACTTAGTCAGACCCTGTCTCAAAATAAAAAGGGCTGGGGATGTAGCTTAGTGGTAAAGTGCCCCTAGGCTAAATCTCTAGTAACAAAAAGAAAAACAGACAAAAACTCCAGCCCCATGGGAACTTCTAGAAGGAGATGTGCCTCAGATCAAACAATGTGCTATGCCAGGTAAGGCTGAGTGCTTTGGATTAGGAAAAAACAGAGGGTGAGGGAGGGATGGTTTAAACAGCGGTGGAGCGGGGTGCCCTCTGAGGCCCAAGGTTGAAGCAGAGATTTGAAGACAGCAGGAAGCAAGCCTGGTAGATACTGGGTAGGAACAGTCCAGGACAAAAGAACACCAGATACAAAAGCCTTGCAGAGGGACAGCCTGTGGCATATTTGCAAGCAGCAAGGTCAGTGTGGCTGAGCATAGTGAACAGGGTGGAAAGGTCCACAAGGTCACAGGGGCCAGCAGGGCTGGACTCACAGGACCTGGAGTCTGTGGTGAGGGCTTTGGTTTTACGGAGGCAGTATCATTAGGAGAGCACCATAATGACCCAAGGGAGAGATGACTCAGTTTGGACTGGAGAAGGCTCAGGTGGAGCAGGTTTACACTGAGTTGCTGTAGGACATCCAGGGTGGGGATGGAGAGTAGGGTACTCTGCATCCAGCTTAAGATCAAGGTAAAGGCTAGAGCTAGGCAACTGGAAGTAATCCAGGCCGGAAACTTTTTAAAGAGATGAGACTGGGTATGAGCATCTTAGGTGAATGCAGAGCAAAGAGCACTGACGCTGAACCCTGGACAGGATATGGTTAGAGGAACCCACGCTCTCAAAGGCCGCACTGTGCGGCTGCTCCTCTAAATCTGGTTTCCTCACTGATAAAACTGAATCAACAATCCTGTCTATCTCAAATCACAGGAAACAACCTTGCAAAACTTGTAGCACCATGCCCAGACAGCGAGCACTCAATCAACGCTGGTGATCGGGTGTCTTGATTTTTGTGTATGTGTGGTTCTGAGGAATGGAACAGGGGTCTCACAAATGCTAGGCAAGCACTCTACCACTGAGCTACACCACCAACCCTGGTGATGGGGTTTTGCTATTTTTACTTTTTTTTTAATTTTTAAAAATAATAATAATTATTATTAAAATTATTATTATTGTATTATTATTATTATTAGTTTTTGGATAACCTGCTCTTTGGGTGCCATTGCTCAGAAACCTCTACCTTCACATACATCACTCTCTCCTGGTTCTGTTCCAACCAGAATCCCTCTTGCGAGGCCCTTCTTCCAAGACCACCAACACCCCAGCCCACCACATACCCTCTCTGTTCTTGGAGAAGATTCCTTTTAAATAGATGAACCCTAGGATTACACAGCTGCCCTCTGATCTCAGCGCACTCCTGCTGCACCAGGCCAAGACCTCTGCCTGGCCAGGGAGCTTGTGCTCATTCACACTAGCTCTTACTTTTGGCTTCCCTGGTACCTCAACGTGCATGTTCTGCAAGACTGCTCTACTGGGCAGAAATGGGAAGGGGGCTGCCCAGGGAGGTCCCTACTGTACAGGATGGCACCCAGGGAGGAGAACTGCAGAAACTGAGAACTCTGTAGATGTGGGTTTTGTCGGAGAGGCGGTCAGGAAGGCTGAAGCTGAGTGCCTGGATATGAAAAGGAGGAAGGTGGGCGGCTCTTCACTTCCTAGCCCTCACTGGTTCCCAGCAACTACGCTACAGCCCTGGGAAAACTGCCACGAGGTTCTAGTCTGAGAACTGACCTCTGGCCCCGGGGCCTCAGTTTTACCATCTAAACAATGGTTGTGGGTCTAAGTGTCTTTAGAAGGCCCTTCCCTCTACAAGAAGCCTCGAAACCCAAAGGCCCTGGAACGCAAGGAGGCCAGACCCAAAACTCTTCTGCAACCTGCTTGAGATGATTGACCGCATCCCCGACCAAATACAGCCACAAGGACAAGCCAGGGGGCGGGACGGAAGAATCCGAATTCACCCCCTCCTTAAACCCAGACCAATCAGCGTCGAGCTCCGCATGTGAGTAGCAGGGTCACTGGCCGCTACTCTCTGGGCATGCGCAACGTCTCGCCTAAGGCCTCCTCCCGCCTCGCATGCGCACCGCTCCTCGGAAGGGAGATAGGGAAGGGGAGGGGGTGGACACGAACCTTGGTTCCATCCTGAAAGCTAGGGAGCTCTCCTCGCCCCTCCTGTATTACACGCTTTTGGATCCCGTCCTCTCGGAGTCTTGCGATGATATCCGCCATCCTCCTTCCCCGCTGCTCTCTTTCGGCAACTTCCGGACTCGCTCGGTAACTTCCGGACTGCCTTCGACAACTCTTAGAGCCTCGGCAGCTTCCGAGCTAGCGCCATTTTGGCTGAGGGCAGAAGCCTAGAGGGGACTGAACGCGGGAACGCGCCATGATTGGCTGTCTGCGCGGCGGAGTGGGCGGGGTCCGCCTGGAGGCGGGGCTTGAGGATTTCTGCGGGAGGGGCCAGAATCTGCTGGAAAGGTGGGGCCAGTTCACCCGGAGTGAGCGTCGCGGTTGTCCCCAGCAATTGCGTGATTAACTTGATTGGAACTGTGGCCCTCCCAGATGGCTGTGTGCCGCTCCGTTTAAAGTTATAGATGCAGCATAACAGCCTTAGAGTTAGAGAAATAAATAAAACTCACTCCAATACCAAGCCCTAAAACGACTTTTCTGTGTGTGAACCCCCTTCTGGTTTTTTTCTTTTGCATATTTAGTATAACTGACTTTTACATCCTGAATTTGTGTTTGTTTGTTTGTCTTTTGTGGTGCTGGGGATTGAACCCAGGGCCTTGTGCAAGTGAGGCAAGCACTGTACCAACTGAGCCATGTCCCCAGTCCTATATCCTGGATTTTTGTATTTAAAAAAGGGAGGGCTGGGGCTGGGATTGTGGCTCAGAGGTAGAGCCCTTGCCTAGTATGCGTGAGGCATTGGGTTCGATGCTCAGCACCGCATAAAAATAAAATAAAGATATTGTGTCCACCTATAACTAAAAAATAAATATTAAAAAGAAGAAATAAAGAGGACTGGGTGGGTTGGGGATGTAGCTCAGTGTCAGAGGTTTGCCCAGCATGTGTGAGGCCCTGAGTTCCATGTCCAACACGGGGTGGGGGTGGGGGTCCACCAGAAGCTCCCCTAAAGACCAAGGGTCCCCTATGTGGTCTGAGGTGAGTTTGTGGTCACCTCTGAACCCAGAGTGCCTGACGCAAAGTACCCAGTAAATACTAGAGAATAGACAGATGACAAAAATGAGGATCTAGCTGGGTGTGTAATCCTGGAGACTCCGGAGGCTGAGGCAGGAGGATCGCTGGTTCAAGGCCAGTCTCAGTAATTTAGTAAAACCTAAGCGATTTAGGGAGACCATGTCTCAAAATAGAAAAAAAGCGGGGGCTGGGGATGTGGTGGAACGCCCTTGGATTCAATCCCTGGGACCAAAATTTAAAAAGAAAAAAAAAGAGGGGCTAAAACAGTTTCACTCTGTCCCTGCAAACTAGTGGAAACTTGCTGTAAGCAACAGCCCTAAGAGGTTTTTTCCTCCCGTTTTCAAGGTCCAGGGAAGGGACTAAGGAGTAAGAGGTGCAGCCCTCCTGTGCTTTTGCCTGCGTCACAACTGCGAGGGAGGAAGGATCATCGTTTTTCCCGTGAGACCCAGGCACTAAGTGCTTCGCATACTGTACTGGTTCATTTTCCAATAAGACATCCTTGGAGAGACGGAGGACTTCTGAGGTGGGGGAAGACATGCTTGGTTTTTATTTTGTTTTTGTTTTACCAACACAGAAAGTTTATATGCAAGTTATATCAAATTTTGAGCAAAAAAATCATCTGTATCTCATGCAAATTGTTCCAGAAAATAGAAAAAGAAAGCGCACCAACATGAGGCTGGTTGAATCTTGATTCCTGAGCCAGATAAGCACACAAGGCAAGAAAAGTATACACTTATTTTACTAATAAATCCAGATGCAGAATAAAGAAAATATTAAGCTCAGGGCCTAAGGTTCAGCTCAGTGGCAGAACACTTGCCTAGCAGATGGGAAACCTTGGATTTAATCCCTAGTACTGAAAGAAAAAAAAAAGCGAATTAAATCCATTAGGATATATAACAGTGTATCAATATGCTCAGCCGAAATATCAGTCACAAAAGAAAACATTGTGTGATTGCACTTGTAGGAGGTCTCTGAGTACTCAGTTCATAGACAAGGAAAGGGAGGTCTCAGTACTCAGTTCATAGATACAAAAAGGGAGAGGGAACAGAGTCATTTTTTTTTAATGAGTATAGAATTTCAATCTTGCAAGACGAAAAAGTTCTGGAGATATGCTGCTGCTGCACAGCAATGTGAATACGCTGAACTGTATGTTTAAAAACAGTTAAGATGGTATATTTTTGTTGTGTATTTTACCACAATGAAGAACAATATTTTCACAGCCAGAAGAATGAGAAGTTATACTCCATTTATGTATGATGTGTCAGTGCATTCTACTGTCATGTATAACTAATTAGAACAAATGAATTAAAAGAATAAATATTTCCAAAATGATGCATGAAAAGACACCCCTCCCCCCCCAAAAAAATGTGTGAAGATCAGGTAGTAGAACTTATTCCAAGAATGTAAGAATGGCTCTACATTAGGAACATCCATTACAGTAATTCATCACATCAGTGGACTAAATGAAAAAATGCCTATGCTTATCTCAAAATATGAAGAAAAAGCGTTTGAAGTTTTATGATTGTTTATCATAAAAACTCATAGGAACAAAGAGGAACTGTTTGGAGTTGATAAAAGCCATACACAATTTATGATAGAATAACAGTATTTCACATCTTCTTCAAGATCCTTCTGTCAATGATGCCTTGTAGAACAGAATTAGAATCCATGGCCAAAGCAATAGGCCAAGAAAAAGACGGCAAACTGACATTATTAGCAAATTATGTCTACATAGAAAATACAAAAAATCTAAAGACCAACAAATGAGCTCAGCAATGTTACCCGAATACAAAATAAGCTAGCAATAATTAACAATGCTTTGAGCATCAGAAACCAACTCAAATATATAGAAAATAGGGGCTGGGGGGTGCAGCTCAGTGGGAAAGCATGTATTTAATATGTACCAGGTCCTGGGTTCAATCTCCAGCACCAGAAAAAAAAATACACACACACACACACACACATTTGTATGCATGTATGCATATAATAAAATATCATTAACAACAACAACAAAACCCATAAAGTATTTAGGAAACCAAAACACAATTCAGAACTTTTTTGGAGAAAAAAAAAACATTTTTAGGACATAATGACATAAATTACTAAAATAACTTGTTGTAAATGAGTAGAACAACCTAACATCAAAAGATGTGATTTTGGGGTTGGAGATATAGCTCAGTTGGTAGAGTGCTTGCCTCACATGCACACTTGGGTTCAATCCCTAGCACCACCAAAAAAAAAAAAAAAAAGTGATTTTCCTGAAATCATGCAATGAAATCCCAGTAATAATTAGGAGTACTTTTTAGGAACTTAGGAAAATTTTTGTTAAATTTCTATAGAAGAATTAAAGTGCCAGATCACGTTTGAAAAAAAGATGGTCAGAGGGGACACTTGCCCTCCCACATTAAACCAAGTTGCAAAACTATAATAATAAAAATCATAAGATACTGGCTGAGAAATGGCCCGGAGGAGCCAAAAAGAGTTTACAACAGTTATATGTGTGAGCAACAGTATAGCTGATCTATGATTAAGATGGCCACAATCCAGAAGCAGGAAGAACTGGTTGGGCGGTTGTTCTGGGACAACTGGTTAAGACCCTTTGAGAGAAATCTGAATCCCTCTTTGCATCCTATTCAGAAGTAGAATCCATAGGGCTAAGGATCAATGTCAGTATCGATTATAAGAATTCCTAACACTGATTGAGTACACTATTGCCAGGCTCTGTGTTTTGCTCCTTACAAAGTAATGCCTCATTTAGTCCTAAAGTAAAGAATTAAATCTATGAGAAACACTGTCTTTACCTCCAGCTGACCTGTGAAGAAACTGAGGCACAGAAAAATCATGTAATTAGCTCAAGGCAGGGCCGGGACTAGGGCCCAGGCAATCAGGATGATCTGCATAAAGTCCAATTCTATCTTATTTAAAAATTTCAATAATTTGTTCATCATGAATTTTTGTCTTAAATTTGATTTTTAAAAAGAAGTAATGCAGTAAAATTTTACTTGGCTTGCTGAGTTTTGTTTGTTTGTTTGTTTGTTTTTGGGTGTACCAGATTTTTCACATGCAGGACCTTCCCTATCCCAGCCTTCAAAGTTCCCAAAACTAGTGAGAAGGAGAGCTGCAGTCCCAGAAGGCTTGACTCCAGGGCCAGTCTGAAAGGCTTTGTTGCAATACTTTTCTGGACAGTAAACCATGAGGCCAGTAGAATAAGAAGCTGGAGGAGCCTCAGCTGAGGCTTTGTGACCTTGCAAGGCAACACTTGAAGCAAGACTCCAGGAGCACATGCCTGACAGATCTGACCATATAAAAAGGAGTGGCTACAGATGAGATGGTGCACACCTGCAGTCCCCGAGACTCAGGAGGCTGAGGCAGGAGGAGTCCTTGAGTCTAGGAGTTGGATATTAACCTGAGCCCAGTAGCAAGACCTCATCTCAGGGGAAAAAAAAGACAAAAAAAGGAGCAATTTTTCTTTAACCAAAAACTCCTTAGACAAAGGAGATAAAGGCTGGGAGGAAAATAAGGAAACATAAATGACTGTAAAAAACAAACNAATATTTATTTATTTTAGTTCTCGGCGGACACAACATCTTTGTTTGTATGTGGTGCTGAGGATCGAACCCGGGCCGCACGCATGCCAGGCGAGCGCGCTACCGCTTGAGCCACATCCCCAGCCCCTCTATATATCTCTTGAAGTAATCTTTTGCTCCCTATATTTAAACTTGGACCATTTGACCCAGCTATCCCACTCCTCTGTCTATACCCAAAGAACTTAAAATCAGCATACTCCAGGGACACAGCCACACCAATGTTTATAGCATCTGAATTCACAATAGCTAAACTGTGGAACCAACCTAGATGCCCTTCAATAGATGAATGGATAAAGAGACTGTGGTATGTATACACAATGGAACATTACTTAGCATTAAAAGAGAATAAAATTGTGGCATTTTAAGGTAAATGGATGGAGTTGGAGAATATCATGCTAAGAGAAACGAAGTAAGCCAATCCCAAAAAACTAAAGGTCGAATGTTTTATCTGATTAGTGGATGCTGATCTATGATGGAGCGGGGGCATGAGAAGAATGGACCATCTTTGAATTGGGCAAAGGGGAGGGTGGGGAGGGGCTCTGGGGTAGGAAAGATGGTGGAATGAGATGGACATCATTGCCCTGGGTACATGTATGATTGCATAAATGGTGCATCTCTACACTGTGTACAACCAGAGAATTGAAATGTTGCACTCCATTTGTGTATAATGAATTGAAATGCATTCTGCTGTGGTGTACAACTAAGTGGAACAAATAAAAATAATAATAGGGGCTGTGGCTATGGCTCAGCGATAGTGCACTTGCCTGGCATGGGTGAGGCACTGGGTTCGATTCTCAGCACCACATAGAAATAAATAAAATGAAGGTCTATCAACAACTAAAAAAGTATTTTAAAATAATAATAACAATAAAACTACAAAGGGTTAATAATTATATATGCACCGATTTGCAAACCAGCAGAAGAAAGGCCAGGGACCCCAAAGGGAAAAAAAAAAAAAGACAAAGATGTGAGCTGGCAACTCACAGAGGAGGCAACCTCAATGGTAAGTGCCTGAAAACTGCCTTAAGTCTTCAGTCCTCAGATACCCCCATCAAAATAAAGCACCACTTTCTTCCTCCTTTTTTTTTTCTTCTAAGAAGAGGAAGAGAAGCCACTCCTACAATCCCAGTGCCTCAGGAGGCTGAGGCATGAAGATCCCAAGTTTGAGGCCAGTCTCCTGAGCAAGCTATGCATCAACGTAGAGCAAACACATTTGTGTCTTTCCACATGTAGGGTTTATTTGTTTGTTTGTTTGTTTGTTTGGGGGTGCTGGGGATTGAACCCAGGGGCACTTGGCTACTGAGCCCATCCCCAGCCCTATTTTGTATTCTGTTTAGAGACAGGGTCTCCCTGAGTTGTTTAGTGCCTTGCTTTCGCTGAGGCTGGCTTTGAACTCTTGATCCTCCTGTCTCAGCCTCCCCAGCCACTAGGATTACAGGCGTGCACCACTGCGCCCGGCCAGAATTTATTGAATATAATGAATTCACAAGTTACACCACTTTCATCGGTGGCAGTTCACTGCGTACTTGCAGGTCATCTAATAGTCAAAAACCAGACAATCACTGATTCTTTGATCCCACTCTTAAGTTTTAATGTCTATAACACTCAAGTCTCTTAGGGTTCTAGGCTGCTCTGCCAAGAGCACAGGCAGAGAGCAAAGAGTCCCTGTAGGTGGTCAGATAAGGGTTGGGGTTTTTTAAAATATTTTTTATACCTTTATTTTGTTTACTTTTTTTTAATGCAGTGCTGGGGATCGAACCCAGTGCCTCACGTGCTAGGCAAGCAGCTGTGCCACTGAGCCACAACCCCAGCCCCAGATAAGTGTTTTAACTAAGCAGCTCACAGAGTTGTCCAGGCAGAGATCAGCTGGGCGGGGGCCCCTGCCTTGTCTTCACAGGCAACAGAAACCACCCTGAGCGGAAGCCCAAGAGAAACAGAGGTTCATCACGGTGGCAATTTGCCTGGGCAAGGCTCATGACAAGTGACCAGGTGATGGGGTCAGGGTGTGTTTCAGTCAGTTTTTTCATTGCTGTGACCAAAAGACCTGACAAGAACAATTAGAGGAGGAAAAGTTTATTTGGGGGCTCACGGTTTCAGAGGTCTCAGTCCATCGATGACCAGCTCCATTCCTCAGGACCTGAGATGAGGCAGAACACCATGCGGAAGTGTGTGGCAGAGGAAAGCAGCTGGGGACATGGCACCAGGAAGCAGAGAGAGAGGGTGTGCTGTCCTCACTACAACAAAACCTAAGTCCCAACGGCCCACCCCCAGGAACCGGCCTCCTCCAGCCACACCCCACCTGCCTAGTCACCACCCAGTTAATCCGTGTCAGGGAATGAAGGCACTGATTAGTTTAAGACTCTCATACCCCAGTCACTTCACCTCTAAACTATCTCGCATTGTCCCACACATGAGCTTTTGGGGGGTACCTCATATCTAAAAACATAACAGGCTGCTGCTGTGTCCATTCTTGGGGGGCTTCTTCTTTTATGGGTCAGAGGTGATGGGGTCACATCTGATGAGGTTGATAAGTTCCTGTGTTCAGTGTTCCTGGTGTGATTTGGCATAGGCACAGGTCCAGGTGCTCCTGATTCTGTCTGATAAATTGGCACCAATAAGTTATTTATCAATTTGTGTTTTTATGATTGTGCCGGGCAGATGATGGTTCTTTACTTGTACAAATATGGTGTAGAGTCATTCTACCTTGGCCCTTGGACTCAAAGTGGAGCAACATATTGTAAACTACTGCTTTACAAAGTGGAGTAACTTTGGTTTAGGCACAGCCTGAACACTGTTACATCAAGGAGTAACTCCCGGGATGGGGCTGTCGCTCAGTGGCGAGCACTTGCCTAGCATGTGTGAGGCACTGGGTCCGAGCCTTGGCACCACATAAAATAAACAAATAAAGGCATTCTGTCCATCTACAACTTCAAAAGTTAAAAAAAAAAAAAAGGAGTAACTCCAGCAGGGCACAGCCTATTGTCCACACCTCTGCAAGTTAGCAAGACCCTGTCTCAAAAAGTACAAAGTAGCTCAGTGGGTCCAGTTTCCAGCACGCACACACACAGGAAGAGAGAGAGGAGAGGAAAAAAAAGAAAGAACAGAGGGAGAGAAGGAAGGAGGAAGAAGGAAGGAACCAATAAGGCACCATTTGCAACTCAGGAGACTGGCCGGCCCAGGAAGCTGGATGACAACAGGTGATAAGAGAAAACTAGAAGCACCCAGGTGTGTGCATCAACACCCATGGCTACTCAGGAGAGCATCTGCCAGCTTCAAGAAATCACAAGGGCATGTGCCCTGTGACCTGGAGTCCTGCCCGAGGAGAGCTCTCCCACATCTAAAGAGGCAGAAAGAAGATGTTCATGTCAGCGGTGTGTGTAATGGGGACGTCAGGCCAATCTGAGTGTGATCACCATAGGGGCAAGGCGGATAATAAAAGCCCCAGAAGTTCAATGTGCTGTAACCTGCAAGCCACTAGGAGCAACAAACAAGATGCACATGGAAAACGTTACCGGTGAGTGGAAAGATGTGAAGATTAAGTGGCAGAATTAGCTTGATAGCTGACACCATGTCTGTCAATTGCAAGCACATTCACATAGGAGATTCGCCATGTGCCATTCAGGCCAGGCAGGATTGGCTGTGGTCTGATGGAAGGGAGGTAAGAGGGAAGATGAGAAGCCACGAAGGGGAAATGAATTAATGGAATTCGATACGTGATGCAAAGCTGACTAAAGACTGCACAGTTGGGGACAGTCTCTGAGAGGTGACGACTGAGCAAGGATGAAGATAACAAAAGCTGTGAGAGGAGCAAGGTTAAGTGCCACTGGGCACAGGAAGCAGCATGTGCAAGCCTCTGAGGTGGGCATGAGCTTGGCCTGTGCAGTGTGGCTGACCGGGATGTGGAAGGGGCAGAGGGGGACTTGGGGAGGGTGGAAGAGGTGGACAGGCACCGAGGCATTCAAAACTTTGTGTACCCTAATCAAGCATTCAGATTTTATTCAACTACAATAAGAGGAGAGATTGACTAGCCTACTTTTTAAAGTTTCTTTCTGATTCTTTTGGTTTTGGTTTGGATTCAGGATTGACCCCATGGCCTGCATATGCTCTTCTACTGAGCTACATGCCCAGACCATAATATAAATAAATAAATAAATTTTATTTAAGAATAACATACAGAGAGAAAAAGATACATTTGTAAAGATGGCTTTGGCTGTTGCATGGAGACTGGACTGGAGGACAGTAAAAGAAACGTAAACTCAGCCTCAGTTTCCACATCTGCAAAATAGCAAGAACACTCCTTCCACTCAGGGCCGTGGTGAGCAAGGTGGGAAAACAGCTCCCATGCTCCTGTCTTTTGCTCCTGGGATGCAAAAGGCCGCCTGTGGGCCCTGGGCAGCTGGGGCATGCCAGGCCCTCCGAGCCAGTGT